>NC_023755.2:29666216-30034079 GCF_000499845.2 Phaseolus vulgaris | reverse complement strand
TCACTAGAATCTTTCTTTCCCTTGTGTTTGGATGCTTTCAAGACTATGCTCCTTGTGTGCTTATCTTCACTCTCTTAAACATTGAGTCTATTCATCTCTAACTCATGTTCCCTAAGCTTTCCAAACAAAGAAGCAACACTTAATGATGTTAGATCTTTACATTCGAAAATAGCAGTTACCTTTGGTTGCCATGCTCTATCAAGACATTTTAAGATCTTGATGTTCAGCTCTTCTTTATCAAAGGTCTTGTCTAGGCTCATAAGGTGATTGATGATGTGCGTAAATCTTTTATGCACCTCAGCAATTGTTTCTCCTTTAAGCATTCTAAACATCTCATACTCTTGGATAAGAGCATGCTTTCTAGCTCTTTTCACCTCATTTGTTCCTTCATGAGTGACTTCCAAAGTGTCCCACATTTCTTTTGATGATTTGCATTGCGAGACCTTGAAAAACTCATCAGAATTTAAAGCATATGTTATAATATTTTTGGCAATGCAATCGAATTTGACCTTTTTGCTTTATGCATCACTCCATTGAGACCATGGTTTCTCAATGACAGATCCATCCTTTTCAAACATTGGGATAAAGGACCATTTTCAATTGCATCCCAAATTCCTTTTGATCCTGCCGGTTGACTAAGCGCAAGAACGATGCCTCGTCACGATCTTTCCTCACCAGCTTTAACACCATGTGCGCTTCAAGTCCACGCTACAAATTGTCTCTCTGAGAACCTGAAAAACACAGTATGGCGCCTCTGCGGCCGGTGGCTCTCCGACGCTCAAGTCAGTAACAGGAACACCCAAAAACTGAGAGAAAACTAAGTGTTGTAGAACTGTACTCAAGTGTTCTCAACAAAATAATGAGTCGTCATCCACGTACCTCTGCAAATTCTGTTAAGTTTACCTTTTATACCTAAGTATTTTCTCTCTCCAGACGGTTACACTTTGGACGCGTGGCTCGCATCCAACTGTACACGTGTCATCATCTGGGCTGGGGTAATTTGAGCGTCATTTCTATGCAGCATCCAACCCTACACGTGTCATCATCTGGGCTAGAGTGACTTAAGCGTCATTTTTGTGTAGCATCCTGTTATGCGGCCAAATCTCTTATTCAAGGTGTAACCTAGCACGTAACGCGCTCTGGAACGCCACCCGACAAAGCGAGTATCGGATGCAACAAAGTACATCATCTCTGTGATATCGCTTGTCGCAGGTGCCACCTTCCTCCCCACCACGCCATGCATGTTCTAGCTGAGGGAACCTTGCCATCGACGAATGTCCACTCTGGGAATCCCATCATCGATGAGCAAGTTGTGTCCTCCAACTCACTTAACCTCCATGCTTCATGCTGACGTAATGATCATCTTTACTGAACCTACACGCCTGAACCTCCAACAGCTTCAACCAAGTTTATTGGGAAATCCGGCGATATGCCTCTTGTGGTGATTCCTGACCACCTGATCTTCCATCATCTAACACGGCGATGATACGAAAACCTGGCGACAACCGACTATGTACATTGTAGAACGCCACTTCCATAAACGACGACTATGCTAACTTCTTGACCATTCATCTTTCTCTTGTCCACGTGTCCCGCTAAGCACGCCCCACGTAGTCGCTTACTATCCACGTCATCACACCCGATGACCTGATCGGTACACAAGCCCCTCAGTCTTAAGCTGTGACTTGTCTAGCGAAAAGACTAAGGAGTTGAATTTTCGGCGATCTACGTGGCCTTGTGCGCTGACGCTCATACTGTTTACTGATTTGACATTTCACCAACCCCCTTCGATCAGATGGCACGTGGACTTATCAACGACTATTATTCATTGCCGTTTGCGCTTCCTGCAACGTTCGAAATTCTTAAAACCTTTGCGCCACTTCATTGTTTCATTATCTTCTTCTTCACTCCAAACTCCCGAAACACTTTTAGCGAACGCTTCGTCTCCCTCGATCATCATCTTGCTCAATACACCTTTGATCATCAAAAGGTAACTTTTTATCTCTCCCACTGACATTTGCTGCATTTTAATCGGTTTGCATCATCCATTAACTGTCTGGAGCATACGTTGTGGGTTGTTTTTGTTCTTTGCTTCGCTTTTTCCTGCGTTTAGGTTTTCTAGCTTTCTCTCTGCGAGCCCCCCTTGTTCGTTCTGTCTTCTTTTCAGTTGAGTCACTCTGTTTATGAACTCTCATCTCTTCCCTTTTTCATCTTCTTTGCAGTTCTTCTGATGGCTCGCACCAAAATCACTCCAAACCCTCCACCGAAAACTCGTAGGGTCATCCCTTCTTCTTCTCGCAATCCACCAAGGGATCCCAGTATCCCTTCGAGCCAGGCCGAGAGACCCGCATCCTCTCGACCCGTCCAATCGCAACCAACCCCACCTCAAACCAACGCAGCTGTGAGACCTCCTCCTGACTACAAACAGTTGTACCCCTGGGCTACTTCAGCTTTGCTGGGTAAGACCTCTTCCATCAACACCGACATCGACATCCTTCGCCTCAAGAAAGGTGATAAAGCTCACCTTTCCTTTTCAAGGAGCATGATGACAAGGTGACCGTTCGTACTTGTCCCCCTGGGGAGCCCATCTGCACCGACGACCAGGGGAACAATGGTGAACCCTTATGCTTCGTCTATGCCACCATGTTCAAGAAGGTCAAGCTCCGCTTCCCCTTTACTCGCTTCGAGAGGGAGCTCTTGACTGAGCTCGACATAGCCCCCGCCCAGCTACATCCCAACAGCTGGGCATTTGTCAGGGCGTACCAGATCATTTGCGCGCACTTGGGACACCCAGCCTCCATGGACGTGTTCCTCTTCTTGTTCGAGGCCAAGAACCCAGGTGATCGTCTATGGGTCAGCCTCAACGGGGTTGCTGGGAGGTCCATCCTCTCCATCTTCCAGCAATCCTACAAGGACTGGAAAGGCAAATTTGTCCGTGTTTGCCGCAACGACCAAGACCCCACCCTCCTCGACGGATTTCCCCTGTACTGGGTGAACAAGGGAAAGAAGGAGTCCAAGGATAACTTCAGGAGGGCTAGAAGTCCGGAAAAGATGGGGGAGCTTGACAAGGATCTATGCAGCTTCTGGAAAGGAGTTGCCTCCTCCAACATAACCCTGGTCACCTCCTCCATTATCACCTACGAATTCCACGAAAGTCAACTGGACTTTCACATAGGTTTGTCTTCCCCTCATCTCCAAGATCCCTTTTCCCGAATTCGCATTACTCTATCTTTTATTAATATTGCTTGTGTTATTCTGATCTACGTGTAATCTTGACTGGTTAACTCACGCATTAGTTCACACTGCTTATTTTCCTGCGCATCATCAACTGCTTGAACTGGGCTGATTTGTGATCATTGATTTCTTTATGCAGATAGGATGTTGGGGAAAGAAAAAATGGCTAGGCTGCACTCCATTGCCAAACTTCATAATCTGGCGGCGGGCTCCCAAACCATTCCCAACTCTGTCACAGAGGTCGCTGCTGCCCAAGGCAAATCTCCACAGATTGGCCCATCCACTGTCGTCGCTCTTCCTGCCCCTGAGCGAAAGAAGCTGCCACCAAAAAGGGCTAAGAGGAAGACCCCTAGGATGGTGTCAGACAAAGAGGAAGACGAAAGCACCGAAGACGGGCTAGTCTGCAAGAGAAAGAGGACGATTGTAGCTGAGCCACTAGCAGCTGAAGGCACCAGCCCCAACTACGCCGAGAACCCCCCCAGCGCTTCCACACCCTTCGAGTCTGCTGGGGATGTTCTCCCTTCAAACGCCTCAGCTGCTGGAGCTACACAAGAACAACTTGCAGATACGCAAGCTTCCCCTCAACCTGCAGCGGAGCTACCTGCCTCACCACCACGCCACGAGATTCCCCTTGCCATCCAATCTTGTGAGGGTGGTGGCGAGAATCAACCTTCAACACCTCCTCCAACTCCAGCTCTTCCAGCCCCTCTCTAGGAAGCTCTGAAGTCCTTCACCGCGCACCTAAATGCCATGGTTGTTGAGAACCTTCCTCAAGTTGTTGGTGAAGCTCTGAAGGATTCTCTGAGCAAGTTCGAAACTGACAACCGCATTCATCAGGAAGAGGCGAGCACCGCGAGAGCCGAAGCTGGTAAACTTAGATGCGACATGCTGATGCAAGGGCTAGAGTTCTCGCGAGTGGAAAGTGCTCTCAACGATGAGCTTCGAAGTTTACGCAAGGATAAGGCTGAATTGCGCCAGAAACTGCACGCCAAACTTCAAGAAGTTGTTGAGTTAAAGAGTAAGCTCGTTCCTATGAGGGCCAAAATAGCTGAGCTAGAGGAAGCCCAAAAACCTGGCGAGGCCAAGATGGCTAAACTGGAGAAGAGATCAACCGAGAGAGAAACCCTTCTGGGACAAGTCGAAGCAGATCGGGAAAAGAAATCCAAAGAACTGAGCGAAACTACCGCAGAGCTTGCCCAAGTGCGTGAGGAGAACAGTGGGTTAAAGAATAAGATCGACGAGCTTGAACTTGAGGTTGCCCAGGTTCTTACCTCAGAGCTTGCCCAAGCGCGTGAGGAGAACAGTGGGTTAAAGAAGAAGATCGACAGGCTTGAACTTGAGGCTGCTCAGGTTCTTACCTCAGGCTTTGGGGCTGCTTTGGAGCAGTTTGCTTGTGAATTCCCTGATCTCGACCTCTCTAAGTTCTCCGTGTATAATGAAGTGGTGGATGGCAAGATCATGCCTTCAACTTAACTGCTCCCATTTGCCACTTCAATTTTATCATCTTGAAAACTCTTGTATTTAACTTTGATTTATCTGTAATAGCTTTCATTCCGCCCAAACCGCTTTGATATATATATATATATATATAGCTCTAACTTTATCTGTTGTGCGATCATCTGATGTAACTGGCTAGTTTTTACTCAACCCAATTAACTTAGCACAAACTGATGCTTAATTCTCTGGAAATCAACTTAACCTGAACAAACTGTTAGTCTATAGCAATAACATTTGACACGAAATCACTTACTGGGCAGTAGGCGTAGGTCAATCTTAGTATCTGAAATATCGCTTGCCTGATCTGCCAAGTGACATGTGTATTTCTATGTCATCGCCTAAAACTTCACTGATCTAGTTCTTGCCGTGTAATCTTCTTACTATCTCAATCTCAAAGCCATAGTCTTTTGGCGATGTCATTTTCCTTTTAACTGGAAAGCGTTCTCCGCAGAGCTACCTTATAACTTTTTATGACTTCATCTTTGCTGAATTGGGAGCAGAGCTGCCTTTCGGATCTCCCTCTACCTCCCAGAGCTTTCAACCTTTACTTTCCTCCACTAATCTGGGAGGGAGAGGTACCCTTTACAGATCTCCCTCTACCTTCCCTGAGTCTTTGACCTGAGATAACTTGATCATTGTCCCCTCATCTGGGGGTAGAGCCGCCTTTCGGATCCTTCCCTACCTCCCTGAGATTTAGAACAATGACCTAGATTGTGAGGTGTCTTCTGCGAACCTTCCCCAGCCATCCTTTAACTTCTTCCACCCTTCACACCATACCTGAACTCGTTCAAGACGAGAAGGATTTTATCTATCTTCACAACGCCCGCAAGCGTGGAAGTTTTAATTGGTCTTACTAGGTCAATATTGATGTTTCACTTAAGGGAAAAGGCGTTTTCCATCAACCTTCCTTCCCCATACTTAAGATCATTAACACCCCTGACCTTTCAGTTTTATCTTGCCTGAACTCACTCGAGGGTGAGAAGGATTTTTCCTGGTGCCTCAACTTGCCCAGGGGTTACATCTCCTCCTCCCCTGGATGCACTGAGGACTTTCAACTTGCCTCAATTTGCTTACGCCAAGAGGTCTTGCAATCTATTTTGGCCTGCGCCCGCTCGAGGCGAGGAGGTCCTTTTAATCTCTTCTCGCCTACACTCGCTTACGGCGAGGAGGTCTTTTTACCTTGTTCTGATGCCTCCGATCACACGAGGGCGACGAGGACTTAAAACTTTACATTGGTGCCTCCGATCACCAGATGGCGATGTAGACTTAAAAACTTTATACTTGTGCCTCCTATCGCCAGATGGCAATGAGGACTTAAAACTTTATACTTTAAAACTTTGTACTGAATGCACGAGATTTGAGTTTACCGTTGCCTTAAATCACGCAAGGGCGACAAGGTTTCTTTTCCGAAAACTTAAAACTATAAGCATGCAAACTTAATGAACTTGGAAACTTTGATAAACTTCGAAACCTTCTTTGTTGGGTGGCCTCGTTAAAAACCCTCCTTAGGGAAAAAAAGTGCCCCCTTGAAAAACTGTTTTAACTGAAACTGCTTTAAACTGTTCAAGTTAACTGCTACTTACAATGCTTTAACTGTAATAAAACTTGAGATGGGTGGCGTTCCAAGTACGAGGAATCGCCCCTCCTTCCAGTGTCTCCAAGCGGTAGGCGCCGTTTCCGAGTGCTTCGGTTATTCTAAACGGTCCTGTCCACTTGGGTGACAATTTGTTCTCCATCTCATCCTGATGGGCATTCCTCATCACCAGATCGCCATCTCTGAATTGCCTTGGTTTTATCCTAAAGTTGTACTTGCGTTCAACTCTTCTCTTCACTGCTTCAGCCTTCACCCGTGCTTCCTCCCTGACTTCATCCAGCAAATCCAAATTCATTCTCCTTTCTTCATTCGAGTCTTCCGCCACAAAGTTCTGGAATCTCGGCGAGCTTTCCTGGATTTCAACTAGAATCATTGCATCACACCCACACACCAAACTAAACGGGGTTTCATGGGTTCCTGATTGCTCAGTGGTATGATATGCCCACACTATACGGGGAACTTCTTCAGCCCAAGATCCCTTGGCCTTCTCTAACCTCCTCTTCAAGCCTCTTAACAAAACCCGATTGGCTGATTCCACTTGCCCATTCGTTTGTGGGTGCTCCACAGAAGTGAACACCTGCTGTATTCCAACATCCCCACACAACTTCTTCAACAGGTGACTTGCAAATTGAGTCCCATTATCTGATACCAAACGCTTAGGCACACCAAACCGACACACAATATTCTTCCACACGAAACTCTGAATCTTGTGCGCGGTGATCTGGGCTACTGGTTCTTCTTCAATCCACTTCGTGAAGTACTCGATCGCCATAACAAAGTACTTAATTTGCCTGATCGCCAATGGAAAGGGTCCCAGAATATCAATTCCCCACGTATGGAACGACCAGGGGTTGTAAATTGACTTTAGCTCTTCTAGAGGCGCCTTGTGCCAATCAGCGTGCTGCTGGCATTGCTTGCAACATTGGGCATATTTCTTGCAATCTTCCTTCATTGTGGGCCAATAATAACCTACACGGAGAGTTCTTGTTGCCAAAGCTCGACCTCCGATGTGGCACCCACAAATCCCCTCATGGAGCTCAGCCATAATTCTCATGCACTTCTCTCCATGTACACATACTAAAAGAGGATGTGTAAACCCAAACCTGTACAACTCGCCATCGACGAGGGTGAACCTGCTGGAGTTCTTCTTTATCTTTCTAGCTTCTGTCGGGTCCATTGGGAGCACGCCATCCGCCATGTAGCGCTGGTATGGCGTTATCCATGTATCTGGCTCATGGATAGCACAAACTTGCATCATCTTTACCTCTCCCACTAGATGTGCTCTAACTCTCGGCGTCCTCAAAGTCTCCTGAGTCAAGGATCTATGACTCCTCGCCATCCCTTCCATCGACTTGCAAATTTGAAGGACCTGGTGATCTGCCACAAATGCTCGAGGTGTCTTCAAAGTTTCTTGTATGACGGTTCTCTGCCTGCCCCCCTTGCCGAACTGGCGAGCTTGGCTAGCAAGTCAGCTCGGACATTCTGCTCCCTTGGCACGTGTACCACTTCAAACAAAACAAAAGACCTCTTTAACTCTTGCACATACTCCAGGTAAGCCGCCATTTGCAGATCTTTGGCCTGAAACTCGCCAGTTACCTGCCCAGTGACCAACAACTAATCACTCTTGGCCACCAGCACCTTTGCTCCCATTTCCTTCGCCAACAAAATTCTGGCGATCAAAGCCTCATACTCCGCTAGATTATTGTTGGCTTTGAAGGCAAACCTCAGAGATTGTTCTATCAACACACCGTTGGGCCCCTCCAAAATAACTCCAGCTCCGCTACCCTGCTGGTTAGACGACCCATCCACTGAGAGCACCCAACGAAAATCATCCCCCGCACTCTGCGTTGTTTCAGAAGAGAGCTCGACCACAAAGTCAGCGAAAATTTGCCCCTTGACCGGTCCTCGGGGCTCATACTTAATATCGAATTCTAACAACTCCACCGTCCATTTTACCATCCTTCCAGCTACATTCGGTTTCTTCAAAACCTTCTGGATGGGTAAATCAGTCATTACTAACACTGTAAAACTCTGGAAGTAATGACGCAGCCTCCTCGCTGAAAACACAACCGCCAGTGCTGCTTTCTCTAAGGCCTGATATCTCACTTCTGGGCCCTGCAACACCTTACTGACGAAATAAATAGGTTTCTGGACTTGATCTTGATCCTGGACGAGTACCGCACTTATCGCCTTCTTAGTTATGGCAAAATACAACCTGAGGGGCGTTCCCATTTGAGGTTTGCACAAAACCGGCGGGCTCGCCAAATACTCTTTGAGCTTGACAAAAGCTTCTTCACATTCCCCTGTCTAGACAAACCTATTATTCCTCTTTAGACATTGGAAATACGGGTGGCCTTTCTCTCCACTGGCAGATACGAACCGAGACAAGGCGGCCATCCGGCCTGTAAGCTGTTGCACCTCCTTTACGGTGGCAGGACTCCTCATCGCCAAAATGGCGGCACACTTGTCGGGATTTGCCTCAATTCCCCTCTCAGTCAAAAGGAAAACCAGAAACTTCACTGCCTCCACGCCGAAAATGCACTTCTCGGGATTCAATTTCAGCTTGTACTTGGCTATTGTAACGAACAACTCTTCCAGATCAGCAACGTGCCTGCTCTTCTCCAGAGACGTCACGACCATATCGTCGACATATGCTTGTACATTCCTCCCAAGCATAGGCGCAAGCACCTTATCCATTAGCCTCTGGTACGTGGCTCCCACATTCTTCAGCCCAAAGGGCATCACCTTGTAGCAATAGCACGACCTCTCCGTCATGAAAGCAGTCTTTTCCTCATCCACCAGATGCATCTTAATCTGGTTATATCCCGAGAAGGCGTCCAAGAAACTGAGCAATTTACACCCTGACGCACTATCCACCAGGGCATCTATACTTGGCAAAGGATAAGAATCCTTTGGACAGGCTTTATTTAAGTCTGTGAAATCAACGCACATTCGCCATTTCCCATTGCTCTTCTTGACCAGAACGACATTGGCGAGCCATTCCGGATATTGAATCTCCCTGATATGACCTGCCGCAAGGAGTTTATGCGTCTCGTCCCTGATCGTCTGCCTCTTTTCTTCGTTAAACTTTCTTCTTCTTTGTCGGATTGGCTTGACTTGAGGATCCATCGTTAGGCGGTGACACAAGAAATCAGGGTCAATTCCCGGCATGTCTGAAGCAGACCATGCAAACGCGTCCAGATGTCTATCTATCACCTTGGCGATCTGGTCTTGTGTTTCATCGTCTAAAGTCTTCCCCAGCTTAAACGTTTTGCCGCCAATCTTCTTCTCAAGCTAATCCTCGACCGGCTGAGGCCTCTTCTCACTGGTGATCACCGCTCTCGCGATTCCTGACTCCCTAGCGACTTCCGGGCAGTCCTTCTCTTCCTCAACCCGAGCGGCGTTCTCGCACCTCGCCTCAATATCCGCCATCACCACATCCCTTTCAGTGGCCACCTCAAATGCTGTGTCCACAACTCGCCGATTTTCCTGTTTAGGCTCCACACCAGGGGGCGGTGTTGCGGTTACATGGCACATCGATCTCTTGTTCTTGAGGCTGTTTTCATAGCACTTCTTTGCCTCCTTTTGATCAGAGCGGATGGTGATAACCACCCCCTCCATTGAAGGTAACTTGACCTTCATGTGCCTCGTTGAAGGCACAACTCCTATCTTGTTGAGTGTTGGCCTTCCCAACAGGATATTATATGTCGAAGGAGCGTTCACAACAAGGTACCTAATCTTATCTGTGCGCGAGGCTACCCCATCCGTGAACGTCGTTCTTAACTCGATGTACCCCCTGACCTCCACTTGATCACCAACAAAACCGTATAAGTAGCCCACATATGACCTCAGCTGGTCAGGGGATAACTGTAACTTTCCGAAGGTCGGCCAAAACATAACATCCGTCGAGCTTCCTTGATCGACCAACACCCGATGAACCATCCTCCCCGCCGTAACGAGCGAGATTACAATGGGATCGTTGTCATGGGGCACAACATCCCCAAGATCTTCTTTGGTGAACTTGATGTCCACATCGGGCAAGTGATCCTCAAAGGCCTCTACTGACATCACGGACCTTGCATATTTCTTCCGTTGTGATGCAGTACACCCACCACCCGAGAATCCACCAGCTATAGTGTGGATCTCGCCGTGAATGGGTACTTCATGCTGCTGTCCCTCACTGCTCGCTGATTGTGAACATGACGATTGCCCCGTTTGCTTCTCCAGCAAATAGTCTTTCAAGAACCCACACTTGACCAACTCAGCAAGTTGGTATCCCAAAGCCAAGCACGAATTGATGGAATGGCCAAAACTCTTGTGGAACTCACACCACGCGTCCGGTTTTGGCCCCAACACCTTATCCGTCGTCTTCTCTGGTACTTTGAGCCTGGCAGCAATATTCGGAATGGCAATCAGGTCAGCCAATCCCATCACAAACTCGTACCTCGGTGGGCGATTAAACTCTCTAGGCCGCCCTGGCCCCTTCCCCTTGCTCTTCTTTGGATCATAAGGATGATGCACCCTTTGATCCTTCTTCTCTGCCGCCGCCTCCATCACCCTATGCGGCTGAATCCTCGTCTGGGCGCGTGGCTTAGCTGGAGCCACATTCCCTCTCTTCTCGGAAACTTCGCTTTCAGCGGTGATGTGAGCCACGACACATCGCCGGATTTCAACGAACGTGGCGGGGTGGCTCCTGATCAGCGATTCACTAAACGGTCCAGGCAACACGCCCTTTTTGAAAGCGTGCACAAACATATCTTCATCCTTACCTGGCAAGCGAACAATCTGAGCCCCGAATCTGTTCAAAAAATCCTTCAGAGACTCCCTTTGATACTGCCTCACATCGAACAGATCGTAAGACACCAACGGCGGTGCCTTGTTTACTATGTACTGCTCGACGAACATCTTGGAGAACTGCTGGAAGGTGGTAATGTGGCCGGTAGGCAGACTAACGAACCACTTCAGCGCTGTTCCACTGAGAGTACTCATGAACACCTTGCAGTAGACTGCATCCGAACCGCCTGAGAACATCATCTGCGTGTGAAACGCCGTGAGATGAGCCTCAGGATCCTCCACCCCGGTGAAAGATGCTTTCACCGCTACCGCATTTGCAGGGACCACCGTGTCCATGATCTCCTGAGAAAACGGCATTGGAAAATTACGCGGTGGGGACGGGGGTGCAGATTTGTCCCCAGTCGCACGCTCCTTCTGTCCCTGAAGGGCTTTACGTAACTCTTCATTGACTCTGTTAAGCTCTTCATTTCTAGCCTGTGAGGCCACTAGTGCCTCGTGCATTCTCTCTTATTCAGAACATGATGCAGCCACGTTCTCCTGCAAAGTCCTCATCATTTCCATCACCTGCGCCGTAGATACAGCGTCCTCTTCGATTGACGGCGCGACTGAACTGGATCGCGTTGCCCTCATCCTTTCTCAACAAACTTCAGGAAATCACACCAAAATCGTAATCACAAACACTCTGAATCAGAACAAGATTGCAAACTCTTCAAACAAACTACAGAGAGACGATTGATCCAGCAATCAATCGATAGAAACCTCAACAACTCAGAGAAACTCCACTTTACTGATTAGAACCTCAAGCAAACGGTGAAACTTCGGAAAACCGACTGCGACAGTAAGCAGTCGAACAGAAATCACCAAAACTTCAATAAACTCGAACTGTGGTTGGGAATCACCTTTTACACGGCCCCACGGTGGGCGCCAGATGATCCTGCCGGTTGACTAAGCGCAAGAAGGATGCCTCGTCAAGATCTTTCCTCACCAGCTTTAACACCACGTGCGCTTCAAGTCCACGCTCCGACGCTCAAGTCAGTAACATGAACACCCAAAAACTGAGAGAAAACTAAGTGTTGTAGAACCGTACTCAAGTGTTCTCAACAAAATAATGAGTCGTCATCCACGTACCTCTGCAAATTCTGTTAAGTTTACCTTTTATACCTAGGTATTTTCTCTCTCCAGACGGTTACACTTTGGACACGTGGCTCGCATTCAACTCTACACGTGTCATCATTTGGGATGGGGTAATTTGAGCGTCATTTCTATGCAACATCCAACCCTACACGTGTCGTCATCTGGGCTGGGGTAATTTGAGCGTCATTTCTATGCAGCATCCAACCCTACACGTGTCATCATCTGGGCTAGAGTGACTTAAGCGTCACTTTTGTGTAGCATCCTGTTATGCGGCCAAATCTCTTATTCAAGGTGTAACCTAGCACGTAACGCGCTCTGGAACGCCACCCGACAAAGCGAGTATCGGATGCAACAAAGTACATCATCTCTGTGATATCGCTTGTCGCAGGTGCCACCTTCCTCCCCACCACGCCATGCATGTTCTAGCTGAGGGAACCTTGCCATCGACGAATGTCCACTCTGGGAATCCCGTCATCAATGAGCAAGCTGTGTCCTCCAACTCACTTAACCTCCATGCTTCATGCTGACATAATGATCATCTTTACTGAACCTACACGCCTGAACCTCCAATAGCTTCAACCAAGTTTACTGGGAAATCCGACGATGTGCCTCTTGTGGCGATTCCTGACCACCTGATCTTCCATCATCTAACACGGCGATGATACGAAAACCTGGTGACAACCGACTATGTACATTGTAGAACGCCACTTCCACAAACGGCGACTATGCTAACTTTTTGACCATTCATCTTTCTCTTGTCCACGTGTCCCGCTAAGCACGCCCCACGTAGTCGTTTACTATCCACGTCATCACACCCGATGACCTGATCAGTACACCTTTATCAAGAGATTCCATAAATGTTTTCATTACTTTCCAAAACTGGTAGTTCAAACCACAAAACAAAGGTGGTCTGTTAATTGAAGCACCTTCCCCAAAAGGTAGTCTATCAGCCATTAAAAAGATTTTTAGGATCAACTTGAATAACTTTAAAGAACCAAGCTCTTGATGCCAATTGTTAGAAAAGATGGCTTTAAACTAGAGGGGGGTGAATTGTTTAAAGAGAGTTTTCACAAACTTTTCAAAACTAGAATGAATTTATCTCAGGAAACAATTGATTCAAAAATTCAGTTAGCCAAAACAGCAAGCAAAAGCTGTAGTACCTGAAAAACAATCGGTTGCTTCGTAGAAACAATTCGTTGTTTATACCAGTAAACAACACAATAAATTGAATTTAAAGAGTTAGAGATAGAGAGATTGTACACAGCTGTTTATACTGGTTCACTCCAAACCCATAGCTACATCCAGTCTTCTCAGAAACCCTGAGGAAATCCACTAAGCAATCACACCTTGATCACTTACACAACAACCAAGAGAATGACCTTTAACACCTCAAGAAACACACTCTCCTTGGTCAACACACCAACACTAAGATTGCTGATCTTGATCCCCTCAAGAACACACAGCCAATCTCAGCAAACACAGAAACAAATACTTGTTCAACAGAGTACAAGGATTACACTTGTTACAGAAGATAATCTGAAATCAATACAAGCATAATCCTATTCCATACACTTTGATCAATCACAAACTCTTAGCAATCTCAACTCTTTGAAAAACTCAAAACTCTTAACAAAAACTTGTCAAAGATTCTTAAATCTCAAATCTGTTTTTCTGAATATATTCAAAGATGTAGTTTGTTATCAAATCTTAACAAACTCTTAAATTGCATTAAAAGATTGGTCAAAGCATTTAATGACTGGAGCGTAAGCAGTTAAATCATTTAAAGCTCAGTCAAAGATAAAACAGATTTTCTGTTATGGTCCCAAAACAAACAATCGGTTGTTTCCTCGAATCAATCGGTTGTTTTGGTACTTAACAGTTTAACCATTTAAAAACAGTTTTCAATCTTTTTCTCAAAACACCTAAGTATAAACAATCGGTTGTTTCGACAAACCAATCGGTTGTTTTAACTTAGTTTGAAAACATTTTACTTTCACAAAGATTGAGATTGCTAATGCTTTAGATTTAATCAAATGGTGGATTACAACATATAAACTACCCCAGAACTAAGCTAAACCAGCACAGCAAAACCAAGCACAGCAAAGGCTTCAACATCCTTCAAAGGATTTGGATTCTTCAAAACTTGAACATCACTTGGTTCAACAATTAATACTAAGGAGCTTGTGAAAGAGAGGGTTCACTCTTCCACAATGAAGACGACGAAGGGTGGTAAGGTCATGAACCCCACCGCTGCTTATTGAAAGGAACTTTGCGAGAAAATAATTGAAGAGGGTATTCTTTACTTCCTCAACCCACGCTCCATTTTCTCTTAGCTTTTGATGTGTTTTTGTCGTTCCTCTTTTTTTTCTTATCCCTACCCTAATTCGTGTTTTACCCTTTTATATACTCTGTTTTTAATTGATTGAAAGTGCAAGTAGTTTTTCTTCGAATTTGATAATGCGAAAAAGGTGCAAATAGGGTTTTAAAATAAATAAGTTGTTTTAGTTTCAATCAAATGAACTTATAGCTTAATTTGTTGTGATTTGTGTTCCTTAAACTGTGTGTTCTTGTTATGTATTGCTTGTGTTTTTGATAAATTCAACTCATGGTCGAATTTGTTGTTTTTACAGCTTACGGTGCTATGGCTTATGCAACTCAAGTGTGTCTTGGTGATTTTATTGCTATTGGAACTAGGTGTTGGTTCTAGGTAAATAATTAATTTTTAAAATATTTTTATTTTGTTAAATATTCACCTTGATGTGCCTACTGTCCTTTGTATTTGTCTTCAAATTTTCTAGGTCAACAAGAAAAAGTGGATAATTCTTGTTTGTGGTACTATATATTTTACCACTGCTAAATATTTTCAAGCCTAAGTGTTTGGAACTTGTAATAACCATTTTATTCACATTTGATTAGGACTATATATATTGCCTAAGTTAATTTAAATTGTTGGAAACTAGTTCTGAACAATATATGTCTAATATTATTCAAAACATTAAATGTGTCACCCACTGGGCTATTGAGAACCTAAGAAATATTTCTCCCAACTGGTATTAGTGAAAAAGGAAGAAAAAAATGGCAGTATGTGGAGTCCCAAACCTACTGGTATTACTGCAACATCTTTTTTTTTTTTTTTTGGGTTTCGCTGGTTTTTTTGGTGAAAGGGTGTGGGTATAGTAAGTTATCTCTTTTCATTTGGTTGCTGCATTTTACATTTAGATAGTTTGGTTGTAGTGTTGTAGTGTTTTTGGATTAGTATAGCTTTTATTTTGCTTTAGAAGTTGTTGGTGTAGTTGGTTCTTTGAAGCTACCGCAAGTCCTACTGCATCATTTTTAGGGTGTAGTTTTTTGTTTTGATTGTTAGCTACATAGGGATGTTAGGTTTGCTACCTTGTGCCTAGTTAATTTGGTGTAAAGTAATAATGCATTTTGGGTACAATTTCCTCATCATGGAAAGTACTGCATTCTACATGGATGATATTAGCTTACATGGAAAGTACTGCATTCTATATAACCTTTCTAGATTTGAATCAAACAGGTTCTACTCTTTTATTTTCTTTCTCCATTTTCCTCATTGGTTCTATTATATATTTTAGTTATGTATCCCCATTCTCCACAGTTTATATTTTCTATGTTTTGTAGTTTCTTTTGTTTTCAGTAAGGTCTTCATATATGTTTATTGCCAATTTCAAAGCCTAGTGTATCTCAATTCTGTTCAAAGTTTTTTTGGCCAAGGTTTAGGTATCTCTGTATTTTTCTTTTGCAAGTGATATCTTTCTCAGCATCTTTTCCCTCTGCAGGTTTTCTTTCATTGGCTAGAATTTTTTTTTCTGTTGGTTTTATTTTTGGTTTTTAGTTTCAATCCCTTGGATTATAAATTATCGATGTCTGTAGAGCTAGGTAAAGCATGAAATAAACAACCCTTCAACTCTCATAATTGCTTAGTTGCTCCTTTTCTCTTTACTTTTCTTTACATTGTTGATCTTATAAACTGCTCCATCCCTTATGCAATGTTCCTTTTGCAGCTAACTGGTGAAACAGTGGGAGAAGTAGAGGCTGTAGCTGATATTGCCCAGTAATTGCCCAGGTACGCTATCTTTCAAGTTTTAAGGTTTTTTCTGTAAATTATATATAACATGACAATAATAAATATGTGTTTGGTCCATTTATATATAGGTTGGGGTGAATAAAGAAGTGGAGATATTGATGGAAAGCAAGGTTTTGTGTAATGTGGTGGTGAAACCTGGATGGATCAAACCTTTGTTTTTGGAGTCATCGCAGTTCTTGAGTACATTTATGGAGAATCGACCTACTGCAAAGTCTAAAATTGTTCTAAGTACATGATGTTTGAAGAATTATTATTGTATAAAACCAATAATGGTTTTATTTTCTTACCATAAATATGCATATATATGAAACCAGAAAACTCCTTATGGAAAGGAAATTGGATTATTACTTTAAGCTAGTGCTTATAACTTGTTTCCTTAATTCGCCTACTTGTTTGACAATGATGGATGTAAAAATTAATTATTTAATTATTATTTTTTGAGCTTATTGTTTTTTTGTGAAATTGGATTGGTGATGGATGAATTGGAAAAGTTTGGAACTGAATTAATTGAATAAATTAGACACAGAATTAGGTAATTTGGCTAAAGAAAAATCTCAAGAAAAGAACTCTGAGTTAATGCATATGTATTATATTCACGAAATGAATTTAATTATAATATCAAATTAAATAATATTATGAAATCAAATTAAAGTTTAATTATGATATGAAATTAAATAATATTATAAAATTAAATTATAAAATAGAATTAAATAAATTATTATAAATATTAAAAATAAAATTAAATATTTAATATTCGAATTATGACAGTTATAAAAGGTATTATAAATGTCATACTATATTGTATTAAGTGGCGGTTAGAACTACCACTATTTACTCTAGAATTAGTTTAACCAGTTTTAACATTATGACATTTATAACTGACGTAAATTACACGCTTAAAACCGCCACATTATACAATGCATAATATGGCGTCTACTACAACGGTTCTCAATTGACCGTCATATTAAATTTGTGGCAGCAAGAATTCTGGCGGTACGCGGTTTATGAAAATGTCAGTATTTACGAAAATAACCGCCATCACATACACGTTTTTTTGTAGTGACTTACATGGAAGTGTCTTCTATTTGTATTGTAGATAGATATGTTTATTTTGGAATAGAACACGCAAAAACGTTGTGTTATGAGGTGCATGGCTGAACTTCATATATCATCTTAATTTCTTCCCCTATTTAAGCTTTGTGGTATTTTTAAATAAACCTACTTGCTTTTGAACTGGAATGTCAGTCTCCATGCCATTATTTTTATATATTTACAAAAAAATTAAACTGTGAATTATAATTGCTAATTAATGAGAAATTATGTTTTATTGCAAGGAAATAAGTATATGGCTGAGACTCATTTTCGTAATGGAAAGACATGATATTGTGTTGGTTGAGTAAAAAAATTAACCAAAAACACTTTCTAACACTTAAATTTCCCGTTGCCATTATTAAAATTGAGTCATGATTTATGTTATGATAATAATAAATGTGAGGATGAGATTTAGTCAAATTTGTAATATAATAATATAAAATGAAAATTATACTAATTTTAATAAAAAAATATTTGATTTTTCACTTATTTTTACTTAATCCAAACTTAGTTTTCTTTCACCTCCTCATTTTTCACGAGACTAAATGTTTTTATCATATTACCGAGAAGTTTTAATGAATCCATCAGTTACACCGTGAATCAACCAAAATTTTAGATCAAAAGCTTGTGCCTTATTACTCTAGAATGCTTCTTCCCTGTAACTCCATCACTTCTTCATTCATAAATTTTGAAATTTCTAAAATTATAAAAACAATATTTTACACTACAAATTACATAATTTGAAAATAAAAAATTATCACTTCCAAGTTATTTAATTCAGTATGTTTATTTTCTTAAATAAGTTATGAATTACATAATCTGATATTACTAGTTGTTAAATAGATTATGGACTATGTAATTTGAAAGTGATAATTTTTTACTTATGAATTATGTAATCCAGTAGATTTATTTTTTTAAATAAATTTTGGATTATGTAATTCGATATTCCTATTTTTAAATAGGTTTTGGATTAAGTATTGTGAAAGTAGTAATTTTTTATTTATGGATTACGTAATTCAAAAATAGTAATTTTTTTAGTTTAAAATTGTGTAAGTTAGTAGGTTTATTTTTTTAAATAAGTTTTGAATTATGTAATTCAATATTGTAAGTTGTTAAATAATTTATTACATAATTCAGAAATAGAAATTTTTGACTTCTAACCGTGTAAAACATTGCTTCTATTTTTATTTTTTATTAAAGAATAATTTTAATAATTTATGGAAGTGGTTGAAGAAATGATGGAGGTGGAGGAAGAAGCAGTCATTAAACAATGGAACTGGGCTATGATCCACAACTTAAGCCCAAAGACGACAAATCCAAAGGCTCAAAAAATCAGCAGCACACTCAACCCGCTACGCCGGCGCGTGTGAATCCCTTCCGGCAATGGGCAAGACCAGTGCCGGTCCGAATTGACGAGTACTCATCACGCGCCACGCCCCTGCTCACGCAAACTTTTCAATTTTCCTGAAACAAAACCTCGCGCCACAAACTCCCGTCTCTCTCTCACTGCCGCGTGACATCCACGCCCCTCTCTCTCTTGCCTGTGATTGGTACGTGAATCCCACTGGCCAAAACTCTTAGCGAGTCCGCGTCCCCAAAAGTTGGTACTACAATAGTTCCTTGTGACGCACCACAGACGCGTCACTATCTACTCACCCGGTCCACGGTTCCACACACGCATCTACCGCTGCCGTACACCTGTGACGCGATAAGAGGGCATGATTTCCCGTTCACTAGCACTGAAAGAGAATCACACCGAGAGTTCTAGAGATAGAAACTCCATCTCCAGAGAGAGAAACTGCGAGATCTGATCGGAGCACTAAGGTAACGCAGCTCCAAACCCTACTCTCTGTGCCCTCGCGACCCCTCGATTTCTTCTTCTCCGTCGTTTGGTTTCTATTTCGGGAATTTCACTGGAGAATTTGTAGGCTGTCTTATCAGGTTATTCTCCTCCCTGTGCGATTCGTAAAGCCCTAAGTTCAGATTCTAGGGTCAAAGTTTCGGGGTGAGGGAAAACAGAAATTAGGGTTTTGCATGTATGGCTTCGGGGAAAACTGATGGAGATGATGGGGGAAAAAGGGAGCAGAGATACACCGAGAGAAAGGTCTACACTAGGAAAGCGTTTAAAGGTCTTAAGAACAAAGGCAACGCCGTGAACGTCGCTCCTCATACTACCGCTGCAACTATTACCAACGACGGCGACGACAGTTCGGGTACCGTTACCGCCGTCTATTACAACAGTAAGGATAACATTACTGTCGATAACGGTAACCCTAGGTCTAAGGATAATTGCAATAACGCCTTGGTTCAGCAGGGGCTGGAGGATGGGAATTCAGCTCGGCCGTACGTAAACCGTGCTTCGGATGAGCCTTCTAGTGTTCCGGCCATGCTAGAGTGGTTGCCGGGACCGGAAAGTTTTGTTAGGCTAAGTTTGAATTGGCGGTCGAAGCCGGAGTTAAGGAGGAGGCTTGAGAGTGAGCTCAATACGGTCAGGAATTTGGTGAGTAGGATTGAAGAGAAGTTGGGGGTACTTGGTCGGTATGGTAATTCAGATGTGATGGTGGATAGTGGGATTGGTAAAGGGGTTGGAACTAAGCGTGCTCACTCGGAGGTGGCATCGGCTGTTGTTCCACCGCGAGAGCATTCTCAACCTTTGCATCAGTTGAGTTTGTCAGTGTTGGAGAATAGTCAAGGGGTTGGAGAAATCGTTGAGAAGGAGAAGAGGACGCCCAAGGCAAACCAGTTCTATCGCAATTCGGAGTTCTTGCTTGGGAAAGAAAGGTTTCCACCTTCAGGGAGTAACAAGAAGTCTAAATTGAATGGGAAGAAGCATGATGCAGGTGAGATGGGACATGGAATGGGATTGAAGCTTTTGAAGAGTTGTGGTTCGTTGCTTGAGAAATTGATGAAGCACAAGCATGGTTGGGTGTTTAATACTCCAGTTGACGTTGAGGGTCTTGGTTTACACGATTATTTTGATATCATCCCGCATCCAATGGACCTGGGTGCTGTGAAGTCACGGCTGAACAAGAATTTGTACAAATCACCCAAGGAGTTTGCTGAGGATGTGAGACTTACATTTCGCAATGCCATGACTTATAATCCCAAAGGACAAGACGTTCATGTAATGGCTGAGCAGCTGTCAGATGTATTTGAGGAGAGATGGGCTGTAATAGAGTCAAATTACAACCACGACATGAGATTTGACCTAGATTATGGTGCGGCTGGTCGTTCACCTTCACTTCTGTCTAGAAAGGCTCCTGCATTTAGACCCCCGCCTATTGATATGAGACGGATTTTGGATAGGTCAGAATCAATGACGCAACCTCCAAAAATCATGAGTATCACTCCTTCGTCTCGAACCCCTGCTCCCAAAAAGCCCAAGGCCAAAGACCCTCATAAAAGAGACATGACATATGAGGAAAAGCAAAAACTCAGCACAAATCTTCAGGATCTACCTTCTGAGAAGCTAGATGCCATTGTACAGATCATTAAGAAGAGAAACTCAGCACTTTCCCAGCATGATGAAGAAATTGAAGTGGACATTGATAGTGTGGATACGGAGACTCTCTGGGAGCTTGATAGATTTGTGACCAACTATAAGAAAAGCTTGAGCAAAAATAAGAGGAAGCTTGAACTTGCTATTCAAGCTAGAGCACAAGCTGAGAAGAATGCCCTGCAGAAGGTACAGTTTTCAATTTTAACTTTCATCAGCCAATGAATTCATTGACAAACAGTCATTGCTAAATGTATTTTATTTCATGCTTCTGTAGATTCAGGCACCAGTTATGGTTGAGATTTCAAAAGAAGCACAAACAGGTAGTTTTTAATTGTAGCATTATTGTGGATCTCATTGTTGGATTAATAATGTATCTTGTTTACCTTTTTATCAGCAGATGAAAGAAATATTCCCCAATCCTTGCCCGTGCAAGAAGAAGTTCAAGCGGATGGGAGTAAGACAAGTGGTTCAAGCAGCTCCAGCAGTGATTCAGGCTCTTCATCAAGTGTTACTTTGATTAATTATTTAGTCAAGAGATATCTTAACCATTATTATTCTTGCTACTGCATGTTCACTTCTGCTTATCGTTTTAGTCGTGTTCTGTCTGATTTTTATTTATTTTATTTTTGCAGATTCTGATACTGGTAGTTCTTCAGCCTCTGGGTCTGATGCTGAGTAATAGAGAACCTAAATTCATCTGTCAGGCAGAATCACAACCTCCAAAATTTTATTTCGCTATATGCTCTGCTTTGTACTCCCATCTTTTCATTATGTAGAGTGAGATAGGTATATCTTTCAAGATAATTTTTCTCGTAACTATCATGATTGTTTAACTCGTGACTCTCTTACTAGTTTACCATAAATGTTTGTTCGATTGCATTAATCCTGGTGCTCCATGTTTGTTATTGGTTTCTACTGATTACTTCTCTATTCAAGCTTAATATTTCTTTAATTTGAAAATTTAAGACGATCTTGTTACAGGTATAATAAGTGGGTTTCAATTTAAAATTGACAGCAATGTCTAGTGGTTATTTCTGGAATGTGTGGCCTTGTGAATATTTGATGCCATTTTCCGTAAACTTTTACATTTTTTCACGTGCTCTTTATCTTTTCTTAGTTCGTAGTGTTAAAATGTTTACTCTTTAGTCTACTTGTTTGCATATTGTCCATGTCCTATTCTATTTACTTTGTTGAGGGCATTTTTTATTGGCATAACCTAGGTCTTGTAATTCCAGATGTCCTGAAGTTTAGTTTCTCTTTATGGGTAGTTGTCTTAGGAATGGTTATTTCTGCCAAAAAGCTTTCTACTTTCTCTCTAGTCTCTTGTGGTTGAACTTTTTAAACTGTTTACATGAATTTAAAAATATTCATTGTGGCATACTGACTGGGTTGCAACACTGTTGTCTGATGCGAATGTATTATAGTGTGTAGATTATAAATATTAATGGAAGATGGACACCTCTAGAGTTTAAACATAATATTTGACTGAAAATATTTAAAGCATGGTCTATTGAAAGTAAATATTAGTGGTGTGAGAAGTCGCATTTACTTTCTTTCCTCATACTTCTCTAAGTTATTTGGTTTCTGGAACTGTCTTGATTACGGTATCGAAGGTCTCCTGAGTAGTACTGCAGTGTTTTCATAAATTGATTTTATTTTCTTTTATTTTTGGTTATGTAGAAATAACAGTACCTTTATTAGCATTATAGCCTTCACATCCTGTTATATATTTAGATGTGATACTGTATGATTAGGGTTTGAAATACTGGTTATTGTATACTCATTTTCATCTGTCTACTTAATGATGAATTGATGATTTGCTTTGCTTTCTATATTACATCTCTAATCAGCATTCTTGATGTGATCTTTTATAAACAAGAGGAACTGAAATGCATTGTTGTGGAATGACATCTTTATCTTGTATTTATTCCCCAAAAGAAATAACAGTTCTTATGAACTTGGGAAACATTGCTCCTCAATCCATTGCAGGACGAATCTATAACGCTACAATTTACGTATTATCTATTCATGCGATAGTTTGTCTTCTATTTTCACAATAACGTAATTTTTAATGTAACATGTGAATTGAATTAATCAATATCAGTTGTTGCAATTGTTCACACTGTCTGAGTCTATTTATTGATCAAAAAAATTGTGAACTTCTAACTTTTTATCCTTTATTGTTTGATGTGGATGTGGATGTGGATGTGGCAGATCTCAGATATTTAAGATTTGCCAGTGATGTGATTCTTGGCTAGTTCGTTTTTCCGGTTTCCAAATTATTCATCTTAATTTAGCTGTTCTCATCTGTTGGAACTGTTGCACCATTGCTATAAGGCCGAATTTCACGAACCCATGTAAAATATTTGGTAGAATGTGAAGATAATTAGATGGTTCACCGTAGCGCTACTTTCATTAAGCTCCGTTGATAAACAAAGATAATATGTAACTCAAGTTCTTGAAGTCATTATTGATTCAAATGATACATGTCAATATGTGTATCGAAATGGTATTCAGTTGTAATTACTCCTTCAAACAAAGCGTCAGATATTTTAACATATTTTCTGATTGTTAAACTTCTCATAACTCATCTAAAATGACAATTTGAGGCATTCCCCAGTTTTTTTGAAAATTAATTAATTTTTTCAGGGTAAAAGGGGAAATTGCATTTTTATCCTGTAGTCGATAAAAATGTTCGTGTACTAATACCTGATTTTGTCATGTATAAAATTTACACAGGGACATTTCGTATACTAATGCCTCAACGTGATTTTGAACATTGATTTAAATGAACGGATTAAAATCAATTTTAATTGGAAGTACAAGTATGAAAAAGCGCCTTTTTTAATTAAATTAAAAATGTAGTAATACAGTTTAAAAAAAATTAAAAAGCGTTTATTTATTTATTTCTGACTCTTCACTACAAGTGGTTAAACAAAACCGAGTGAGTTGGAGGGAGAGTATGAACATAATCACAAAAATCAGCAAGCTTTGTAGAGTTGGTACAGAATAAGGAGTGAGGAAGCGGAAGTGATGCAGCTTCTGAAACTGGAAGCAACGATGGTTTCACTTCCGGCCTCGCAATTAAAGCCCAGATTCTTCTCCTCCTCTTCTTCTTCTTCTTCTTCTTCATGTGGTGTCAAGGTTTGGCCATGGCGTGGTCTGGATGAATGGAGGGAGAGTCATCTGAACGAGAATCGCAAGTGGGGGGAGAATGGTCCAGAGCCACAACCCCTATTCCGTGATTCCACTCAATTGGGGCAAGCTTCTTCCTTGGCTGAGCTTGGTTCTATCGTTCTTTCCACCAGCGACCCACTTGCCAAGTCCCAGCTTTCTCACATGGCTTACTCCATGTGGCGCCGCCACAACCTCCCCCTTGGCATTTCCATACCCCCCTCTCTCCCCGCCCGACCTGCAAATCCCCAACTGGTTTCCTTCTCCATCACTTTTTTTTATCTGTTTACCTTTCTTTTCTGATATATTGCAATTTATATCATTAAAAGCTAATATCCCCAATGCTCTGATTTCACTCTATTTTTCTCTTTTGAATCCTTAAAACTACGGTTTAAGAGTAGGCAATTATTCTAGGAAAGACTTGTTTTGAGGTGGACTAGTATTTTCTGTCACATTCTCATCCCACACGAGTTTGGAAAATTATGTATTTTTGTGATGTGTTCATGGAGAAAAAGGTATATTCTGATATGATATGGGTAAGGAAGGTTATGTAGTTGATGTTTATTATGATCGCTAGTAGTTTTAGTTTGTTTGGTAAATTGTGTTCACCATTTATTGATAAGCTTATATATTACCGAGAAAGGATAATGTATCCTCATAAATATTATGCAATTATGTAAAAATGTTCTTTTATATTCATGTTAGTGTATTTACACTGTATTGTATCTTGATTTTTTTAAGAATTTCCCCATATCCTGCATGTTGTATTGCTCTAGGCTTCACAGTTTTTTTTAGTAATTATTACATTTTGATTCTTGAAGTTGAAGGTTTAATTTTCTTCATGGATTTTGCTTTGTCTTGTGCATAATGAAGTTGTTTTCATTGACTTTAGGTTTCTCCTAAGGAAATTCCTTCTCCCAAGGACTCGGGTTTGCCCCTGAATGCTTATATGCTTCATAATCTGGCACATGTGGAGCTCAATGCAATTGATTTGGCGTGGGATACCGTTGTCCGGTTTTCTCCCTATAGTGAAATTTTAGGGGAGAGGTTCTTTGCTGACTTTGCTCATGTTGCTGACGATGAGAGTCGCCACTTCTCTTGGTGTGCACAGAGGCTTGCTGAACTGGGTTTTAAGTAAGGTTATTTGTCTTCTCATTTTGTTTCCAGTTCTACTTAATTTAATTATACTGATATTCTGAGTCTTCTTACAACCAGATATGGTGATATGCCAGCTCACAATATTCTATGGAGGGAATGTGAGAAATCATCAGGCAATGTTGCTGCACGTTTGGCTGTGATCCCGCTCGTCCAGGTTAACCCCCACCTTCAATCTTTCTTTGAAATGTTTGTTACTTACCATTTGGTGAAAAACTGATCAATAAATATGATAATGTTGCTATTTTGATGAGATTGTAATTCTTCTTCAAGTGGGATATGTGAAATAACAATCATTTTATGCTTTGAAAGCTGTTGGTCAAGTTGGATTTCATTGTCTATGTGAATAACCTTTTTCGTTTTTATTTCTGCGTTGAATGAGTAATAGTAATACTAAGTTATGGGTCTCTGACAAATTTATCTGGATTCTGGTGTACTTCATTAAGATTTCTGGAGGATTCCTTTCTATACTACTGCCTAATTAGGGCTCATAGAATAACTTTTTTGTTGAAGTTGATGATAGGCATCGGTCCACAACCACATATTACATCAATATTGTTGCCCACTGGCTTATATTTTTCACTAGCTATAACCTCTTGCGAAAGGGGGACATGTTCTTTTTGGAAAATTCCTGGAGTGCTTCCCCTCACGAATCACATGCTACAGAGATACATAAGCTTTGAATCACGAGAGTTGTTCTAAATGTATTATTTACTTCACTTGTAGGAGGCTAGAGGACTTGATGCTGGGCCACGCCTGGTGAAAAAATTAGTTGGCTTTGGAGATAATAGGACATCTAAGATTGTGGCAAGAATCGCTGATGAAGAAATTGCACATGTAGCAGTTGGTGTCTACTGGTTTGCTTCTGTATGTCAGAAAATGAATTGTGCTCCAGACTCTACTTTTAAAGGTTGTGAAGCCTGGTTAATATTTACTAATCTGCTTAGATACGACCACACTGAAGGCATGCAATCTTCAACATTGATACTTTTTTTTTGCAACGATACAGACTTACTAAAGGAATACAACGTGGAACTAAAGGGCCCCTTCAATTATTCAGCTCGAGATGAAGCTGGCATTCCTCGTGATTGGTAAGAAATTATCCTAATTCTTTTCTTGGTTGTACCTGCGATATTTCAGGCTATATGATTGCAAGATAGCTGAAAATTTCTATTCTACCACTTTACCTCCATATGAACCTTAACATTTTGGTTACCTCATATTCTGCTATCTAGGTATGATGATGCATCATCTATGAGCAATCAGGACAAGAAAGATAAAGATGGCAACAAAAAACAGCTCTCTGCAGTTAGTGACCCTAACAATCATTCTGCTCATTCTTGTAATTTTATTTTTAAGATATTAAAAATATGTACGTCAGTTTGTCATTAGATATCTACATAAAAGTTCTTTAAATTTTCACTGCATAGTCTATTTACACTTTTTATATTTAGCTGTTCTTCTGGCTTGATATTGATGTGTTGTTACAGGTTTACGAGAGGCTGTCATCCATCATTGCTATGGAAAAAGAGAATTCAAGTTTGACCAAACCGCCTGAGTGATACTGACACCATATCATGAACAATTGCTATTTTCAGCAGGGAAAGATATAAACTGATATTGCAAACTTTTGAACTTAGCTCCTCAGCCGCCAACAAGCTCGAATACAGTATTATTATTATATACAATTTGAAGTGATAAGGTTTTTTCATACACAGGTTTGGGGAAGCAATTTTTTCCATGGCAAAACGTTGTTTGACAGCAATACAAAGTAGCAATGGAAATTCTGAAGTTCAGTCCACGCGTCCACCGTTGATGTGAAGCGTAAGCAAATACAGAAGACAGAAAATGTTCTTTATTTGGAGTACATAGACTCTGATGTAAGTTGCATAACTTTTTTAATGTGTATGATCATCATAGAAGTAAGCGTGATGTCGAAGTTGAATGAAGTCAATGGTCATTGCTTAACTTCTGGGATAGTGTGCCGTGTATGTATGTGTATGATATCAAGGAGCCCTTAAATCCTTCTCATATTTTTATTCTACAATTACAAAAATTAAAAAAGACACAATCATGAACTTAGTTTCAAAAACTCTGTATCACATTATAAGTATCTTTAAAATTTTAATTAAGTTTCATGTTCAACAGTACTTTTAAAAACTAAAAGTTTAACACCTAAGTTCATATATTAATTTTACTTAGATTTCCCAACAAGATTTATATCATGTTTGTTTGTGCTTTTCACTACATGGGCACCTATTCTAAAAGGGACAGAAACACCAAAATGAATATATTTTTAAAAAAATTACTGAAATAGATATTTTAATATATTTTTTAATTTTAAAACTTCTCATTTTTTAAGGCTAAAACGATTATTTATCCAAATTAAATCTACTGGGATTCAAAAGTTAACTCCAATCTAATGTAGTAGATGATCTTTTTGTAGTTTACTGATTATTATTGCATTTCAGACGAAATAAATCCTGTAAAACTCATAAGTTCAGAAAAGTAACTATACTTTTTTTAGTTATAAGAAAAAAATTGAACATGTATAAGGAATTTATAATTAATAACAATTTACTGATATTGATATTTAACCAACAGAATTATATCCATTAAAAAATTAATAGTTATACTTAATCCCCAAACTAATTTAATATTTAACAAATCCATTATAAATAAGAGATTCCAGAAAAATATTTGTTTCCTACTCAGGAAAAGTTGCTGTTTCTGGTATTAGTGAACAACAAACCAAACATCTTAGTTTGCCTTAACTTGAAGCCCCCAAACGCGTGTGCGCGTGTCTTTCCTCCCTTGTTAAAAACACCACCATAAGCCTTTCACCTACTTCTTCTTTCTCAGAGAGCAGAGGAAAAAGAAAACACACAAACAAAAAATTAGTATGTGCAACTCAAATGGTGATTGCAGACCCCTGGGTTTTCTCCTGGGTCTCCCCTTCGCTTTTCTTGCCCTCATCGTCTCAATCGTCGGCATCGTCATCTGGATCGTTGGGTAAGAACCACACTTTCTTCGCAATCATCACTTTTCTTCCCCAAAATATCAAATTACATCTTAATTACTCACTTAATCTTATTTTTGCACAGTTTCTACGTTTTTGTCTTTACACTCTCGTTTTAATTTCTACACAAAAAAAGATACATGTATGAAGATTAAAATGAATAGTTCAAAAGATTGAAAAAAAATTGAGATTAAATCACCTAAAACTAGTTATTATGTAATTTGAAATCGATTTAGTGAGTTCGAGTTGGCTCGATTTCTGATTCTGTAACATGGGTTTTGGTCTGATTGAGTGAAAAATTCATAAAGGTTTAAACTTTAGCTCTCAATATTCGCAGGTTGATGTTGACATGCATATGCCCCTGCTGCTTGTGCATAACAGTAATAGTAGAGTTGGCATTGGAATTGGTAAAGGCTCCACTGCATGTCATGGAGTGGTGCACCTCTCAGATCCCTTGTTAGCTTCTGTTTTCACCAATTCTATCATCAACTTCTGGTCCTGCCTCTGCTTTTTATTATTTTTCATTTTATTTGTCTTTTGGTGAGATTGGGGTTATCATCAACATGTAATTTTCTTATTTTGGTTTTCTGGTTTTTTGCAAAATTAATAGTTCGTACTTCATAGTAATATTGTTGTTTCTTGTGCAGATATCTTTAGTTCTATACTAAACAATATTTTATTTTGGTTTTCACTTTTCTTTTACATTTAAATTGCATATCTCTCTCTCTCTCTCTCTCTCTCTACGTATATGTGTGTGTATATATATACTTAAAAAGTATAAATACAGGTAGGGTAATGAACTTACAGAAATTATTGTTTTGCCTCATTTTGATCAGTGAGGATTAATCAATGATGTGAAATATTCTTTATTGTCTTCTTTTCTGTTTTATCCATCATCAAAGTTGTCACTAAACGCCAAAACAAGAGAACTCTGTTTTGGGCCCTTTTTGAATGAAGATTTCTTGGATGATGAGTGTCACATGTTCACACTCAACCTAAACTGTTCTTGGATAAATAATCAAATTCATCGCAGATTATTTTAAAGTGTCTGCTTCATTTGAAACTTTATTTTTTGCTTTTCCAAAATATGCTATAAACTAAACAGACAAACTCGAACATTAGTCCTTCACAGTCTGTGGTTATGCTTTTGATAATTTAAAATCAAACACATGATGTTTCCCTCCCAGTGAGGTTGCCTCTTCATGTTATACAACTTATGAAAAACGTTTTCTTAAGGACGATAAATTCAGCATTCAGCATCCACTCTTACTGAAGATAAGGTTGGTAGATATAATGTTTTCCTTTTGCCCTTGTGTATCCACACACAAAAATTGCTTTTTTTTTACCTTGTCACAGTTTTCTTGCAGTTTATTAAACTAAAAGTTACCAAGTTTTGACAGAAGTTGAAAATGAAATTTTCACTACACTACTTGTATATAGTGTTGAAAAATTACAAATCACTAAAGCTAAAGTGTAACATGATGGCAAAAACGCACGCGGAAGCAACACACACAATCACGAATCAACTGCAGAAAAATAAACAACACAAGATTTAACGTGGTTCGGTTGCCAACTGCAACCTACATCCACACGGGCAACTATTAGGTTTACATTATATCCTGTTGCACACCAATTACAAGTACAATGATCTCTTTAAATAGAGATAAATAGAGATAATAAAGGGACATAATAATTAAGCACACTCACTAAACATGTGTCTAGTCAGCCCAACCCAATTGGTCTTGGCTTCATACTCAACAATCTCCCACTTGAAGCCACGGAACAATGTTCACCTACGCTTCAACTTGAAGCCACGTTACAATGTTCACCTGCGCTTCAACTGTGTACATGTACTTCTGTAATTTGTCGATGGAACTCACTGTTCTACCTCTAGTTGCCACCAGTCTTCTTAATCATTTTGAAGACTTCGTTAAAACTCCCATGTTCTCTGTTCCTACCGACTCCCACTTACAGGAATTGTCGGATCCTGGAACAACCTGAGAACAAACACTCTCCATATTCAACAAGAATTTTTCTGGAGAAGTTTCAACCACTGGAATACTGGTTCTCCTAACCCACTGTCATCTAGGAACCTTAGTTGAAGCACGACCCGTCCTCCCACTGCCACAAGTACCTCTGACTGGTCTACCTGAACCTTTCCATGCTCGTTCATCCTGAATCTGACCTGTGGCTATGGGTTTCTCTCTTGTAAAGACAACCCTCTTCTGCCCACGAGATTCTGTGAACCAGACTTTGTTTATCTTCTGAACTGGGATGGTCACTCCCTCAGACACAGTAATCTGACTATATACAACGAACCTCTCTTTCTTTCGCAGGCCATGACAAGATTTCCCTTGACGACCTTCCACTGCTGATTTCCGAACTTCACTTCATGTCCCTGTTCGTCCAACTGCCTAACAGAAATCAAACTTTTCCTCAAGCTTGGAACAACTCTGACATCCTTCAAAGTCCAAAAACCAACTGGTGTCTTCAACACTATGTCACCCATGCCCGCATAACATCAAGAGTTATATTGTCCGCTAGTCTTACCTTTCCAAAGTCTCCAATAACTAGATTCTGCAATGCTTCAGAATCCATGACCCAGGAATCCACACTGCTCTCCGCGCAACAGACTAAGAGGTCCTCGTCCGCGGAATCTTCTGCAATGCTGACTTGTTTATCATTTGGGCATTGATTCCTGAAATGCTCCACCTCCTTGCAGTTCCAACATGTTACACTTGAGCAATCCCAAGTCTTTGACTGACTCCTTCCTTTGTTCTTGCTCCCACTATCTCTGATATTTCTCCTACCTCTCATGACATATAGCGATTCACTAGATAATTTCCCAGAACTCCTTCTTCGGACATCCTCGCCAAGAATGAGATCACGAATCTTCTCAAAAGTGAATCCATCAGATCCCGCTGAACTGGTAACTACTGTAACCGTTCCGGACCAACTGTCAGGCAAAGACGATAACAGTAGTAAAGCTTGAACTTCATCATCGAACTTAATGCCCACTGACATAAGTCTGGCTAAGATCGAATTCGTTTTATTGATGTGCTCAGTAACTGAACTGTCTTCCTTCATCCTTGTGTTTACCAATTCTCTAATCAGAAACACCTTGTTTGCAGCAGATGGCTTCTCGTACATGTTAGACAATGCTTCCATGATACCTTTCGCTGTCTTCTCCTTCAAAATGTTGAACGCAACATTCTTACTCAAAGAGAGTCGGATAACGGACAAAGCTTTCCGATCCAAACCTGCCCACTCTGCATTAGACATCTTTTCTGGCTTGTCATCCAAAGCCTCGTCCAAATCTTTTTGAACTGGCAATCCTCAATTTGCATTTTCCACCAACTGAAATCTATACCATCGAATTTTTCAATTCGGAACCTCCCTTCTTCTGTCATCTCAAATGACTAGACGAGATACTCGATACAACTGATTTCAGATCTTGGCAATCTTTTTTTTTTTAAATCAAGAACACAAAAATTGCACCACCCAAAATCACTCACCAACAGACCTGGTCGCAGTCCCCACTGCCCTGGCGCTCCGCACCACCACCGTTGCTGGTCACCGCTGTTGTGAAGCAGATCTGGGAAACCCTAAGCCTTAGGACGCTGCTGCAACCCCTGCAAAACCCTAGCTTTGGGATGTTGTTGCCGCCTCTGCGAAACCCTAACTCTGGGACGCTACTGCAACCGCAATTTTCACATCTCGTCGATTAATTTCTACTGATCGGATCTCTAGTGTGTAAACGAACCAAGGCTCTTGATACCGCTTGATGGGAAAAACGCACGCGGAAGCAACACACACAATCACGAATCAACTGCAGAAAAATAAACAACACAAGATTTAACGTGGTTCGGTTGCCAACTGCAACCTACATCCACACGGGCAACTATTAGGTTTACATTATATCCTGTTGCACACCAATTACAAGTACAATGATCTCTTTAAATAGAGATAAATAGAGATAATAAAGGGACATAATAATTAAGTCCACTCACTAAACATGTGTCTAGTCAGCCCAACCCAATTGGTCATGGCTTCATACCCAACCTAACAACCACCAAAGCCTAACATATTAGTAAAAAGGTGAGTTCATAAAGGATTTGAGTTAGGATTTACTTGAATTCTATTTACTTAGTAGAGTTTAACCAGTAATATATTAACAAATTAACTATTAAAAAACAGTTTTCCTACTGGTAACAATCTATTCAATTTAAATAAAATGCTTTCAATGAACTAACTATGCTTAAGATTCTGGGAAGAGAGTGTACTAATTTCCATTGAAAACAATTATTGGTGAAAATCATTGATGGGCTTACACTGAAAAACCACCCCCTTCAGCTGCAACCGAATTCTATTCTATCATTGTGGCCAGAGATGCCACAATGATAAGAATTGAACCTATAATGCTTCAACATTTGACATCACTTGGAATAAAAGATATACCTTATAATACTACATTTGTACATGTGGGTGTGCTCAAAAGATTGTGTATATCTGCTTTAATCAATAGTTAATGAAATGTTCAGACTTGGTTCCGTATAAACATAATCAAATCAACAGCAATATCAGAAGGAGATTACATAGTTGAATGCATGAGAGATTCTGAATCCCCTTGTTGGATTACTCTTATCTGTAATGTGATAATGAAACTTCACTAAACCCCTCACATTCTCCTGTGTTTCCCACAGTTATCATGTCTCTGTCAATGTCAGTGCATTGCACAGCTCCTTGAAATTCATGTGTTCCTTCTCTCGCAATTGTCAAAACACCATTCTAGGTTCTTCATCCTCTTGCTTTCATATACCTCTATAATACTATAAACAGTTTTTTCTTTGCACAAAATATGAATAGGAAATTATCCAAATAATGATTAGGAGTATAAAGTTGTCTTACGTTAAAATGAGAATGTGCACAAGAAAATTGTACAATTTTACACTTGGAAAAGGAGAAGAATATATTGAGAACTAAGTGTGAATAAAAAATCTCACATTACATTTAACAAAAAAAGTTGAAAGTGGTAAAAATTCTTCTACGAGATTAGAATACTCCACAGTAACAAATGTATCAGTGTTATATAGGCGTCAGACACTGATATATCTGGATACGTATTCTAGAAGTATTTGATTTTTTATATATACTTTTAAAAATACAAAATACGACTGATATACGACTATGATAATGTTTTCTAAGAATTCAATTCTTATCTTTAAAATATTTTGTATGAACTAAATCAAATTCATGAAAATTTATGCACCATTTTCTCCTCTTTGTTGTTATTATTCCTCAAGAGCTTACCTAAACCTACACGTACTCTTAATTTGTCAAGAATATTGATTTTATTCAATATTTGTTATTTTTAATATACGGTTAGCTAGATTGAAATGTAGGAATATTATTAAATCAAATCAGAATATGAATTACTAAAAAGGAGAAATAGACTGAAAAGAGAACAAAAAGTTGCAAAAGAGTCAAGAAATTAAAAATTAGTTTCCTTAGAAATAAAAAGTAATATAGGCAACAACTAAAAAACGATTAAAGACGTAGGTTCAGAGGAATCAAGTTAAAGAAAGAAAAAATGACCCTAAATGACCTTCAAAACATAGCTTTACATAGGATGTTGAATACTATGTTGTTAGCAATTTTTCTTTAAAAATGGTTTGGTGAAATTGAAGATTACAACATTGTCAATCTTGCAACGCGCTAACTAGGTTAATAAAAGCCAAGCTTATAATTTAGACAAACTCAAAAAAAATTCAGATTCCTTGCTTTCATATATATGAATGTCAAGAACAATTTTCATTCTTATAATTCACTATTTTCCTCAACTCTAAAGAGCAAGATACCAGTTGTTTAGATGTATAGTATGTATGATTAGAGGAGAGTTAAAATAAAATATTGTTGAGTTAGAACTTAAATGTAAGATCAATGGGCTAACTACCAAATTAACTTTGTGTGGTATAAAAATCTATTTTTCTATTTACTAACAAAGGAGATAAAATCTCAAAATTAAATCTATATTTAAATATTTTGGAATTCAACAAATAATATGAATAATTTTAATGTATTAAGAAATTAAGAAATTTAAGAATTTAAGAAATGACCTTTAAACCTACCTCATCAACCTTATAAAACCAACTTATAAGGTGAGGTTTGCATTCACTTATATACTATGATTTATTTATTTATTTATAATTGATGTGGAATCTCCAACACACCATCCTCATGCCGATACCCTCTAACTCGTACGTAGAACTATATATTTATAGGTGATCCGATAACGGTCTAGTAGCAAATGACCTAATAAGTCCAACAAACTTTCGTTAGAATATACTCTAAATAACTCTAATAACAAGTGACCTAACTTAACATTATAAAATCGACTTATAATTAATATACTATGATATATTTTTGTTAGAGTTTTTTTTCTTACCTTTTGTGGTGTCGTAAAGAATTATAATAATTCTCTAATTATTGTGACAATCATCCTTAAATTTATCAAATCTTATTTATGATGTTTTCTTTTTCCATATTTCTTTCTTTTGTTTTCACATACCAACCTCTAACTCTTAAATTTCAAATTTAGTTTCAATTATATTTGGAATAATATCATTGATATTCAGAATTAGATTCGAGTTGTACGTTAATTGTATATACTATTTATTGTGGTATTGTTTATCTTGTTATTACTTGCCATATTGCTATTCACAACTTATTTTTCATTGTGTTATTGCTCATTATGTATTGTTCATCACACCTATTTTTCATTTTAACATAATTTTTATTTATTTTTATTGTTATGCATTCACATTCTTTTGTGTTTAAGTTTATAATCTTCTAACCATGAAAAATTCTTACAAGTAAAAATATTCGGTGATTATGCAATTTTAAAAAGTTGAATATTAATTTATATATATAAAGTTGTTTTTTAAATAGTAAACAATACCCCATAAACCATCTACCTATTAGCACATTGCAAAAATATTTTAAAGAATTTATTAATCTCTATTATTCAACCTTCTTCTAGAGTTTATTTTTTAATTTGTTGTTGTGAACTATATGAATTTTTTTTAGTAACTTGCTTGTGAAGTTTGGTATAGTTCTTGATGAGTTCTGTAATGTAAGGGAGACGAATCTTAGAGGAAAAACAACGTAAGCTACATGCAATCTCTAAAAGGCAAAGAAAAAAAAAGGAAATTGAATAAGGATATAAAGAAAATAAACAAAATTTAACAAGGAGATGAAAAAAAGAAAGGAAAAGATTACGAATAGATATTTACCATTTTAGAAAAAAACGTTTTAATTGGAAGCTCACACATTAGTCTTGAGATAAGCAATGGAACCCTTGATTCTATACTCAACATATGAGCTCTCCAAGAAATAAGAGGAATTAGTCTCTTCATAAAATTCCCTTAAATTTTTATATTATCAAAGTTGTGATCGAGTGCATATAAGCTCTTTTTATATAGAGAGGTTTGAGTGGGAGAAGAAATGGTCAAACACTGTTTTTTCCCCACTCTTATATCCAAATAAAACCAAATACTAAACTACTAAAATAATAGCCAAGTAAAGTATATGTTATCCTTGTATCCAAACAAAGTTTATTATATCAACTATTTCTTTATTTCTAAACTCTTGAGAACATCCTCCTCTTTATTTTCCTATCTATCATCATATTACATCTTTTATAAATTTTGTGTGTTAATAAAGTATAAAAAAAATCAACCTAAATGGGATATGATTTCTCCTTAAGACGAATGTGACTTAAGTTGATAAAAAGAGTTTTATATAAGCATAGTCATAATCAACATAATATATGATTCTTTAAACAAGTGAAGTAAAAGTGAAAATACAACATCAATTAAGATAACAACTAATATATGTGTTTTCTTTCTATATGTGTCTGATAAATGTAACAAAAAATTATATTAATTATCCAATTGCTCGACTTTCTTCTTAATTTTGAAATTTTTAATTTATATTCTTTAAATGTGAAATTAAGTAATTTATAAGAGTTTATATATTTTTTTTATTAAATTCAATTCATCATCGCAACATAAAATTATATTAATTATCATATTGCTTGACTTTACTTTTGTCTTAACTTTGAATTTTTTAATTTATATGTGAAATTAAGTAATTTATATTTTTTTTATTAAATTCAATTTATCATCATTAACATGTATTATAAAATAGAACAAATATGAATAAAATAGTAAAAGAGAAAAAAAATACGAGAATGAATATCTCTTTTATTATTCCAGTTTATCTTTATTTTAATAAAAAATATTTTTAGTATATTAAAAATGATTAAGTATAAATAAGATATAAATACATTAATAAGTGAAAAATAAAAGTTTAACTTCTCAAAATTAAGTTTTAATTAATTTTTCATTTGGATTGTTGGACAAAGATTAATGGGTATTTTAATTAGTAAAATAAATTAAATTGGGTCAAACCTAATAACATAAAAAAAAATTCAACCAACATAGAAGAAGACAAACTATTCTTGTACCTCATGCTTCCTCCTACACCTTCATATTCTTTTTAGTTCTAAAAGTATCTTTCTAAGTATGGTGAAAATTTTTAAGTATGACTTTCTAAGTATGGTGAAAAATGTGTTGAAGGAAAGTTTGGTGACTTTGGTGAAAGTTGAAGAAAAGTTTTATAATATTTTTATTAATAACGAATGTATTTTCATTTTTTTTACTTTTTTAAAGTTACATAACCCAGAAAAAAATAATTCAATATAGACATAAAAATGAATTAAAAAAAAAATAAAAATTTATTTTCACATTAGAGAATGTAAAATATAACAAATTTTTTTGTTAATCTTCTGATAACACTCACATGATGGAATTCCTCTATCAAATACTAGAACTGCAGAAAAATAGAAATATTACTGCTAGAAATGAAGTATGCTAGAGGAAAAAAGAGATATATGTGAATGCAACTGAAGTTATTTTTAAAAAAAAGTGTGAAGTTATAATTAAAGATTTTTTAACTTTTTACAAATTAATATGGAGTTGCATGGATATAGAAGAAGAATTTGCCATAAGAGTAACAACAAATTTATTCCTCGTGTTTCACGAACATCCCCAAAAAGCTATTAGTCTGTCATTTTCGACAAACTGATGATTGAGGCTCATTAATGTTTGTAAATTAGATTCCGCTCGTTTGTTTCATTTGTCGGAAAAATGTTATAATGTAAACTACAAGAATTTGTGTCACTTATGGTTATGGCCAACATTAATGCTACGTTCGTAGGACCTCACCAACAATATCAAAGAGATTTGGTGGGTATATCAGCACATTCGAACGTGCACTGAATGTGCCTATTGTTTATTTTGTCAGAATACACTGTGTACTAATTGAAGAGCTTATCATGTTTGAACAAGCAGTAATATAACGAAATTAATCTGAATAGCAAGTGTTAAATAATCATACTTCTGCTAATTAATCAGCATTCTCTCATTTTATTAATATTTGCCTTGATATTCCAAAAGATTACTATACTATAAATAACTAACCAAGAGTTCTAGCCACACACTCCTTCCTATAACAATAATTATCATCATATCTATTTCGTTAACCATTGACCTTAGGATAATAGTTAAATGCTATGGCATGAATGATTACAAAAGATTGAATTTTGAGATCACATGATAACATTTTCCATTTCAAATTAATCTTAACTCTACATTATAGCTTTTATTATAGTATACATGAGCTGATAAAAAATAAAAAAAATAGTATACATGAGAATTTCACCCTCCTTAATTTAATATTTTCTATAATTAAGAGAATTTCACGTAAGTGTTTTAAGAGGTTTTAGCATACATTATAAGCCTTCCTTATCTAAGAGCTAACATGCAACCCTCTTAAGAAATTCCATCACTTATTGCTGCAATGGATTATGATATTATCTATTTATCATTGCTAGACTCAACCCAATAGCTTATCAATTCATAAGCAATGGAAAGCACAGAGATAAAGATAGCCAGGTTTTCAAGTTGTCGTGGGGTAGCATTTGAAATCAATCCTAATAGAAGCAACCCCTTTGCAATTGTATCACCAACAAAGCAGGAACAAATTGGAACTTGGCTTTGGCTTCCATGGACTCGAACCAATTCATTCAAAGTTCTTCCTCAACCTCATACAATTAGTCCAACTCGGAGCAGGGCCAGCAGCCACTTCTGTGACATCGACATTGATGATAGTGATTTTGAGGTAGAGTTCATAGCTGAACTTCAAGATATAGAAAAATCTGATAAAGCTAATGGTGTTAAGGTGCAAAAGCTAGTTTCCAGAACTGATCCACCAAAGAGGTCAAGGCTGTCCATAATTCTGCTAGATCAAGAGTTCACATTCTACAAAGGGCTATTTATGGTTTGCGTGGCCTTGAATGTGGTGGCGTTGGCTCTTTCAGCAGTAGGGTATTTCCCTTACGCCAAGACAAGAGCTACACTGTTCTCTATTGGGAACATTCTAGCTCTAACACTGTGTAGAAGTGAGGCATTTTTGAGAGTTGTTTTCTGGTTGGTTGTGAAGACCATTGGGAGGCCTTGTGTTTCTCTTAGAATCAAAACTGCCACCACTTCATTCCTTCAAAGTGTTGGAGGAATCCATAGTGGTTGTGGGGTTTCTTCTATAGCCTGGATTGTTTATTCCCTAGTTCTTACTTTGAAAAACAAAGACAAAACTTCCCCAGAGATTATAGGGGTTGCTTTCATCATCCTCTCACTCATTCTATTCTCTTCCCTAGCAGCTTTTCCTCTTGTCCGCCACCTTCATCACAATGTTTTTGAGAGAATCCACCGTTTTGCTGGATGGATGGCTCTCGTCTTTCTCTGGCTATTCATTCTTCTCTCCATAAGCTATGAATCTAGCTCACAAACTTATGACTTGACCATGTCTAAGGTGGTCAAGAAGCAAGAGTTCTGGTTCACTTTAGCTATCACAATTCTCATTCTCATTCCTTGGCTGAGTGTTAGAAGGAAACAAGTTTGTGTGTCAGCTCCATCGAGCCACGCCTCAATCATCAGGTTCGAAGGGGGTGTTAAAGCAGGTTTACTAGGGAGAGTAAGTCCGTCGCCCTTGTCAGAATGGCATGCCTTTGGGATCATATCTGATGGAAAGAAAGAGCACATGATGCTTGCTGGTGCAGTTGGTGACTTTACCAAGTCCTTGATTAGTGCCCCACCAAAGCATCTTTGGGTCCGCACCATGCATTTTGCAGGCTTGCCTTACCTAGTGAATTTGTATCAAAGGGTGTTGTTGGTTGCCACAGGGTCAGGGATTTGTGTGTTCTTGTCATTTCTTTTGCAGCCTAGTAAAGCTAATGTGTGCTTAATTTGGGTGGCCAAGGATATTGAATTGAACTTTGGAAAGGAGATAAGAGAATTGGTCAACAAATACCCGAAAGAGAAAGTTATGGTGCATGACACAGCAATTTCTGGTCGTCCCAATGTAGCTGAGATAAGCGTGAATGCAGCCATTAGGTGGAATGTTGAAGTTGTTATCGTCACAAGCAACCCTGAAGGCAGTAGAGACGTCCTTAGGGCATGCAAGAGGGCTAACATCCCTGCCTTTGGCCCCATTTGGGACTCTTGAAAGGCTCAAAAATATGGTGAAAGGCAAGTATTCATTAGTTCTCTGTTTCACTTGAACAGGGTATCAACTAATAATTATTCATGTTCATAAACACGAACTTGTACATTACTCTGAATTCCTTCCATCTGCTTGCTTTAAAATAAGATAAATTTCCATTGATGGTAACCATGAAAACTCTTTTATAAAGTATTAGTTGCATGTCAAATTAATGCTACACCATCACCATATAAAGTTCTTTAGAGATGATGGATTCGTATGTTGATTGACAGATATTCACCTCAATTAATTTGTATCCAATCATGTTTTAACATTAAAAATTGTTTTAACCGCCATCACTCGTGCAAGTTCCCAACCACAGCAAAGAAGTTTAATTGATATCCGATGGTAGCTTGTAAAATATGTTTAAACCAAGGATGAATGATATTTGGAGAACACAATTAGTAATTTTGTAGCACCTTATTTTGCATGCTTAGGAAGCCACACGCATTGTTTACGACCAGACACATATTTTAACAGTTCTTGGTAATCTAAAAAAAGGAGATTCTTATTTAGTCACAAAAACCCAAAACATGAAAATTACAGAAACTAAGTATGGCATAAAACTAAACCTTAAAACACAAGGGCTCACGTAGACTCAACTCAACTCTCTTTCACCCTCTCCACCAACACTCCACCGGCTCCTCCTGACACCTCGCTTCCTCCCTAGGTGATGTTATCAGTGATGTTGGCATCACCCAACTTCTCACTAACGCTTTTCAATGTTTGACCACTCATACCCTTTCCTTGTTCATGCCCTCCACTTCTCTCATTCCCGCTTTCTTCTTCGGTCCCTTCTCCTGATCCCATAAGATTCACAAATGGTTTCTTCACTTTCGCCCCAACATTGCTCACGGTTTCGCCTATTGCTGTCAACGGAGCGCTTCCACTTCCCTCCTGCTGAGAGCTTTCCCCACCTGTCTTCGGTTTTTCGGCATGCTGGCTCACAGTTTCGCCAATTCCTTCCGATTGCGTCTCTTCAGCTATCTAAATCAAAGTGCCAATTCTCAGTTTATAGTCTTCCAAAAGGCTAATTGAAACACATTTTTCTTACACTCCTACTTCAACAAGTACACAAAACAAACACAACCCCTCAATTCCAGAAGTTGAATACTAATAACTTGTACTTGATCATGTATCTTGGTTCTACATTCCGATTCATGAGGTGTGCAAAGTTCATCTGTCTATCTGGTAGGAATACCAGATTAGAAACAGTATTACAAACATCTAAAACTCTTTGTCAAATTTTGTCCATAACCAAAATTGTACCAATTCTGATTAGAAAATAGTACTACTAAAGTAAAATAGCTAACACGGATGATTGAAGTAAGAAACTAATTTTGATTTAATGAGAATATGACAAATAAGAGTGATTATATTAAATGAACCTGAGATTGAGATGCTCTTTTGGCCTCCAATTCCCTCTGCGCTTCTTCTTTCTTTCTTGCAGTGTATCCCTTAGCAGACTCACCAGCTGAAGCAGCCAAACCTTTGACAGCACCTACCGACATTGAAGCAAGTTCAGCGGCCTTTTGTCCCGCATACCCCGCCGCCCCCTCAACCAAATGGGCCGCGATCTTCGTCCCTTCCACCGTCTTCTCCGTCGAAAAATTGGCCGCCGTCCACCCCACCACCGTCGCCCTGTCCTTCAAATCTGCAGCCACCTTCGAAGCGTATCCGGCCGCACTCTTCCCACCTTCCACGGCAACGTCCTTCGCTTGGCCCGCTTTCTCTCCGACGTAACTCGCTGTCGTGCCACCCGCACTCTTGGCCTTCTCCGCCACTTGAAGTGTGTACCCTTTGGTCTTCTCTGCCACCGGCGCAGTTTTTTCCGAAGCGGTTTTTGCGGCGCTTGAAATGGTGTCTTTGGTTACAGCATAGCCTTGTTGACCCCTCTCAACCGCTGCGTCCTTCGCTTGTGTTGCGATTTGTGCTGTGCTGTTCAGCGTCTCACTCGCTGCTTGCTTCGTTCTCTCGTACCTCTTCTTCAGGTCGTTACAAGCGTTATCTGTGTTGGTTAAAACCTGTTCCAAAGTAGATTTTTCACTTTCACTCTCTTCTCTTGGTTTCTGAGTATTACTGTCACCTTTTTCCAACGTACAAGATATCGTCGCGGTTGCACTAGCACCTTCATTTTCAGCACCAAGTTTTCCTCCTCTTCCTTTCTCTGCCACTACTTGTCCTTCACTTTCTCTTCCTCTTTGTGTTCTTCCTTTAACCTTTCTGGTTCGTGGTTCCAGTTCTTCTCTATCCTTGTTCCCTCTTTCTCCCCCTTCAGTTTTCATTTCGAACTTCCCAACAGCACGAACACCGCCATCACCTTCTCTCCCTTCGTTTCCAACTACATTTGGCTCATGGTCCCTTACCTTCTCTTTGTGACCCTCATCATTCACTTTGTCAGATAGGGACTCTTGAGTCTCTCTGTCTCTCCCACGTCCACCAACGTCACCAGCGGCTTTCCCTGCATGCCTTTTGACCTGATCTCCACCTTGTAACGCTTGCGGAGGCTCTTTCCCACGAGTGATATCTGATTCATTAGCTTTCCCTGCAAGGTTCTCAAACTGGGTAGCCATTTTGGGAACCGTGTCCTTCTGAAGGTGAACCCGTTTCTCGGTGGTGGCGTTTTCTCTGCGAGTCAACTGTTGAGACGCCATGTTGTTGTTTGGTAAGTAGTTTTGTTGAAGTGGTGTAATGTAGCAGTAGAATGTAGATTGTGGGGCTGCGGAAGGGAATTTATGTAGTTAAAAAGAAGAAGAGGTGGAGGTGATGGGTTTGCATGGAAGAGGACATGTGCTAAAAGGTGCAGTAGGAAGTGCAACGTGTGTGATTACAAGGGAATGATTGGATAAAGATGGGGTTGGAGAGTTCCATGTTCCTGACACGTGGCAACTTAAAGAACTCGGTTAATGTATGACACGTGGCAACTTAAAGGACTCGGTTAATGTATGACACGTGGTAACTTTAATGGAGTCGGTTAGTGTAAGACACGTGGCTTTCGACTCGGGAACATTACTTGTTTATTTAGTTAGTTACTTGGGTTTCATTTGTGGAATAGAACGGGCTCAAAGCCCATCAGGTAGAATTCCAGGTCCTTTAGATGTAAATATGAAATCACTATTAAATCAAATCTATTCTTACTAAAATAAAAATATATAATATAGTAAAATAAGTATTTTGTAAAAGTAAAATCAAAATGGTTAAAAGAAAGAAAAATTTCTACCTTATATTACTCAATTATATATATATATATATATATATATTTAAATACATTTTATAATTTTTATATAAATCTTAATTAATATTATCTAATTCTTAAAGTTTGTATTTTTTTAACTGATTCTAAGTAGCATAGTATATATTTCATTACGTTGTTTCAAGAATTTTGACACGAAAGATCGTGTCTCCTCATCTTTAACATTTATTTTTTGACATGTTCTTAGTTATTATACAATTATTATTTTGATCGACATGTTAAAAAAAAAAATATTTTGGAAGATATTACAAGTAATAATTTAAAAAATGATTTTTTTTATTAATGTTGTGGGTTTGAAACTCAAAGTGATCTTTAAAGTAAGATAGGGTGAAAAATATCTCATATAAATACCTAAAAAATATTTCTAAGTTAAAAAAGTTATGTAATATGGACTTTGTAATAATAGGGATTTATAATATATCATATATTAATGGATAAAAACTGTTAAAACAGTTATGACAGTTCACCTTATAGTTCGACATCACGTTACTCAAAGTTCGACCTCAACTATCAAGTAACTGTCAAGTCATCTTAATGATAGGGCACACGTAGGGAAGAACGTGGCCTAAACGGTTACAACAAAGTAGCCACTTAATTGGTCTCTACTTAAGCCCTTGAGTCTATAAATACCTCAATCCTCTCAAGAAGTAGCTCTTATCTTATTTCATTACTCAACTACAAAATTATTTGTATTCTTACTAACTTGATCGTTGGAGAATTTTCTGCAGGTGTATCACCACTCGGTGGAACAACTCGGAGATTCCTATAATATTCACATACACCTCGGAAGAAGGACAACTTATCCACAATAAGAACAAACTTTAAAGGTTGTAAATTGATGGGAAAAATTATTTTACTTAAGAAATTATCAAATCGTTTAAGTACTTAAGAAAAATAGTATAAAACCAAAAAAGAAAAAAGAAAAAAAAATGAGGGAACTAGACAAAACCCATGAGAAGAAAAACAAAAAACAAAGAAACTCTCAATAGTAACCTAAGGAAGTACATTGTGAGTTTATGATACAAACCGACAAATAACTAAGGACACAACAAGCATTTCCCAAAAGGGTCAATCATCTCAAAAGATATAAAGTCAGGCCCCACCAAGCCTCAAGAAAGAATCAGCAAAAGAAGAATAAGCTATAAACTCGAATATCAGAAGTTATTCCTTTTGGTCTTCTTAAAATATAGAATATGTTTGTAAATAATTTGGGCTCACTTAGGGGTCCAAATAGCAAAGATAGGCTAAAATAAGGTGGCTTTAGCATAATAGGGAGTGGAATTATCATTTTAGCTTGTTCTTAGCCCTTTAGGAAGACAATTTGACCTAGTTTTTAGAAGGACAAGCCTAGGGTGTGGGTTTGACTTAGTCAAACCCTAAGGCTGCCAATTTTTTCCCTTTTCCTATCCTACCCCTCTTGCTTGTTTTCCAAGACTCCTTCACCAATAAATAGGAGGCCTACCCATTGTATTTTCAAAGTTGAATTTTGAGAAGTAAAGAAACTATACACAATTTGTGAGAGCTTATAGTGAGGCTTGTTTCCTCTTTACATGGTCTTATCTTGAGGAGTGTGAGACTCTCAAGTGGCGGCTCTTCCACTCATCTTGGTGGCCTCCACACCCCAAGTGGTGTGATCATTCTCACCACCCCTTCCTTAAGTTCCTTCTTCCATTTTCCCTTCCAGTTTTCCATTCCATTTATTCTCTTGAATTTTATATTTGTCCTTGAATTGTGTTCTTGGGTTTTGGCTCATTTATTGAGTATGCATCATCATTTGGTTTGGCGATGACCACCATTGATGCTTACCATATTCCCATTTCATTTCTCATTTCTACAATTGCATTCCATATTCACCATATCTTGTTTTTCCATCTTTGTCTTTGTGAAGTGAACCTTCACACTTACTTAACCATTTGGTTAAGTTCGTGTCCACTGGGAATCTTCCTTAGGTCCTCACCATTAATTGCTAAAATTCTAATTTAAAGTAAAAGTGTCACCATAAATGAAAACATCTAAAATCAATTCACATCAGTTTAAAACAAAATCCTATGATATTGATGCACATCACTACCATTACTTTTTCTTTGGTTGAAGGTCATCTTATTGGCTTTCACTCTAGTTTTAAGATGACATTTCAGTCTCTTGAAAATTTGAATTGGTTCATCGTCTTCACTTTATGATTCTTCCTTATTCATCTTTTCAACCTAGAACTTAAAGACCAAGTTGGTTCCTTTTAAGAAAATATCACCTAAGATAGATTCAACAATATTCACTGCCAAGATAACCAAAGAGGACTCTTGAACCTTTTATTCATTACTTGGAAGAGATTAAAAACAATTTTACAAGACTAAGTATTAAGAAACAAATTTAGAAGTAACTCATTTGACAACAACAAATTTAGAATTTGTTGCATTAGTTGTAGAGTTGAGATACGATACCATTTAAGTACACATATTAGAAAAATTTACTCTTTATAAAGGTTTTAATTCTAGATTTTAGTCATTCATAACTAGAATTTTGATTTTTAGTGAAAAATAATTAAGACATAGGATTTTTTTTTTAATTTTAGATATAGTAAATAATTGAAATATATATTGATATCAAAATATTTACTCATAATATTGCTTTTATATCTAACAAAGGTCGTAAATGGATGATAAAAATAATAAAGTTAGCAGTTATAAATTGATCATTTATGTTAACTGAACTTAGTATGTAAATATTTGAAAATGTACATCAAGGAATGATCTATATGAACGAGTTATTGTGATAATGAAAATTCATGTTTTGTTTTAAGGTTTTTATGAATTACAATAATATGATTTCTTGTAATTTATCTAATATACTTATGAATTACTTATGTGTTATGAAAATTTTAAGTAGTAGTTTAATAATGTATTTGTATAGACAAAGTGGGCCTAGATAGTACTTGAAATTGGATGCACAATTGTTGATGTGTCGGTTGCCTCCTCGCTCCTTACTTCAAGTCTTCTTCTTTAATTTTTGGTACTCGGTCAGGTTTGACCTGAAAAAGGTACTCCGACGATAAGTAAGTACTATGTGTTAAGAGTGTATAGTGATAAACTGATTAAAGCGTACCTTACACCTCTGCAAGAAATTTCTTAGCAACTCCCCCGGTCATTCAAAATTTGAACGCTCAGGGGTCCATAATAATATATCTCAGAGTATCTGAGGAGGCGATCAATGCAAACTTAGTGCAAGAAGTTGAAAAAGAAGAACAACTGGTCTACTTCGTTAGCCGAGTGCTACACGAAGCCGAGATTCGTTACCAAATGATTGAAAAGGTAGTCCTGGCACTAGTGGTCATCGGACGAAGAATGCAAATGTATTTTCAAAATCATCGCATAATAGTCCAGATTGACTACCCGATTATGAAAATTCTGGCCAAGCTTGATTTGGCCGAACAAATGATTGGATGGGCAATAGAATGGTCTGAGTTTCATATTCAATATCAGTCAAGAGGGCTATTAAGTATCAAGCTTTAGCTAATTTTACAGTTGAACTTAGCCCTCGTTTGACCGAGGCTGATGATCCCCAATGGACTTTACATGTGGATGGATCATCCAATAGCAAATCATGCAGAGCAGGACTAGTGCTCGAGGGCCCGGGTGATATTCTTCTTGAGCAAGCATTGAAGTTTGATTTTAAAACATGAAATAATCAAGTTGAATACAAGGTCATTCTAGCCGACCTCAATTTAGCACATGACATGGAAGTTCAACAACTTATTTATAGAAGCGACTCTCAACTTGTGGGCAGACAACTTAAAGGAGAATTTGAAGTCAAAGAATATTTGTTAAAAAAATATTATCACCTCATTCAAAATTTGATGTCTAAATTAAAAAACGTTCAAATCGAACATATCCGCCGAGAACATAATACCAAAGCCGACATGCTTTCGTGACTAGCCACAATTAAAAAGAAAGGGCTCCATCGGGTCGGTAATCTACGTTAACCTCAAGAATCCAGTGTTAGTATGGACGAATGCATGACAATTGAGGAAAAGTGGTGAATGTGGCGCAAAACAGGAAAAGTGAGGCAACAAACCGCTCAGTTTGTCCTCATTGGATCCGACCTTTACCGATGAGCATACACTCGACCATTGCTAAAATGTATATCACAAGATCAAGCCGACTATGTCATGCGCGAAATACATGAGGGGGTTTGTGGAACTCACTTATGTTTAAGAACAATGGTTGCTAAGGTGCTAAGGGCAGGATACTACTGACCGACTATGCAAGGTGATTGCACACAATTTATTCGAAATGCTTAAAGTGCCAAGAATACAACACCCTATCTCACCAGAAGCCCAAGAACTTGGTGAAAAATGGCAGTTATTTTAGCATTAAAACAGCGGCTCTTAGACCGTTGTGTTTCAACACGTAGTCTATTCTCTTTAAGCAAAGACAACGACTATTTGACTTTCGTGTTAATGTTACACTAAAACGGTGGTTATGACCGTAACCGTCGTTTTACACCTACCCAAAACTTGTATATACAATACATGCATGAGTAGAAAATGACGATTATGGTAAAAGTCGTCATTTTATACCATCCTTCACCTCACCACAGATGGTGCACTAAAGCGGCGGTTATTACCATAATCGTCATTTTATACCCTCCCAAGAGGTATAAAATGGGGGTTTTGGTCATAACCGCCATTTTTATGGGATTTTTTTTAGTTCATTCTGCTTAATGTTATTTCCCATCTAAATTGACTTGTTCAATTAAAACCCAACCAGCCAAATACATAAATTCAGAGAATCGAATTATATATATTGATAAAAATGTATTACAAACATTAATAGCATATTCATATCTATCTATCTAATTCCTATACTATTAATTAGCTATCCTAGATTTATACAAATTAAGGAAATATATGGCCCAAGCATGTCTTACATATTCTATGGCAGGCAAAGGTAGTGGGCTCTCATCCATAAAGAACTACATTATAAAATAAGGTTCACATTAATTAGTGTTAAGATACATATATGTTAAAGAATTATAAAGAATAATTTAAATATTATTACTTGCTCCCAATCACTTTGAATACCTACTCTTACAATGATAATCATCAATTCCATAACGTAATAGCCACACTCGTAGCCTCTCAATTGTCTATTACTCTATAATTCAATAGAAATTAAAAGTTAATATTGATAAACAATGAAAAGAGAAATACAAAAAATACAAACTTCTAGTATTAACCATGTCATATTTTGATAATTTGAATTGGATCGACCTTTGAGTATGTTATATCCACGCCATGAATTGATTAATACAAAAAACCACATTAGTAGATTTTTAAGTAACATACGCAGTTAAGTTTATAATGTCATTACTGTTGAACCAAGTGTGTTCAAGCTTTGAAGAATCCAAACCCTTTGAAGGTTGATGAAAGGCTGGTTATGCTTGTTGTTGCTTAGCTGTCTTTAGATAGGATCTGGGGTAGATTAATTGTATATATCCACTCTTGATTGAATCCAAAGCATAAGCATTCTCAAACCTTTTAATTGAAAAGTGTTTTTCAAACTAAAGTGAAAAACAACCTGTTGTTTTGTCGAAACAACCGATTGTTTTATACTTAGGTGTTTTTAGAAAGGTTGAAAATTGTTTTTGATGGTTGACTTACTGTCAAACCAAAACAACCGACTGAATCATGGAAACAACCGACTGTTTGTTTTGGGACCATAACATAAAACTGTTTTGTGCTTTGACTGAGCATTAAATGTTTTTACAACTGTTTACGCTCCAGTTTTTAATGCTTTGACCAATCTTTAAATGCAATTAATAGTTTGTTAAGATTATGCAACAAACAACTTTGTTTTAATACAGAAAAACAGATTTGAGTTTTTCAACAGATTGAGCTTTTGAAAAAAAAAATTGAGAATTGCTTAGAGATTGCATTGATCAAAGAGTGTGAGATAGGATTTTCATCTTGTATTGATTTCAGATTTGTTCTGCAAGAAGTGTAATCCTTTGTATTTTGAAAGAAACTCTGTGTGTATAGCTGAGAAGTGTTGTGTGTTCTTGAGGGGATCAAGATCAACATTCTTAGTGGTGTTGTGTTGGACCAAAGGAAGTGTGTGTCTTGAGGGGATCAAAGTCACTTCTTTGGTTGTATTGTAAGTGATCTAGGGTTGATTGCTTAGTGGATTCCCCAGTGGTTTCTGGGAAGACTGGATGTAACTCTGGGTTAAGAGTGAACCAGTATAAACCTCTGTGTGCATTTTCTCTATCCTTAATCTCTTTAAATTCAGTTTTTATATTTGTGAACTGGTATAAACAACCGATTGTTTCTGCGATGGTGTTGAGCTTATTTGCTTTGGCAAACTGAATTCTGATTCAAGTATTTCTCGAAGTGATTTCATTCTAGACTTAAAAGTTTGTGAAAACCCTCTTTAAAACATTCACCCCCCTCTGTTTAAAGTCATACTTTCTAACAATTACACATCAATTATATGCTTTAGATGTGTGGATGGCTTCATGTGCAGGGAACAAAACCACACAACAGTCTTATCAACCATGGATAAGACAAGTAACTACCAATGACCCATATATCATCCATGAAAAGAGTTAGTAAATATTTAAAACATGAAATAATACTAGTTCTTCTATTTAGCCACCTAGCGATTCAATTGTTTCAATATATTTACAGACTCGGTCAATCCGAGACATGATTTCTGCAAAATACAAATGAATTAATTATCTAGTCAACATATCACATAAGTATTACATACATATTGAAATGTCACATACCGGTTACATCGGCCCACTCTAGGACGAATCATACGAAACCAAAAACTTCCGAGTAGGGAGCCTATTCAAAAGTTGATCGAGTATACAAAATATTTCTTTGTCCAGGGGAGTCACGGAGAACCTTGGCCAAGAGACGTAACGTGTCGACGTTTGGGTCAAATGGAAGTGAAATTTAGGTTTCCCTTCCGAATAAAAAAAAAGTATGGTTTTAGCGTCCGTCTCGACAAAATTTTTGAAATACCTCTCGTTGAAATGTTTGTAGGACGAGGTGAAGGGTGCGAAACGAATGCTACCCAGACGACTTGTTAGAGACAACCAACTCACAAGGGTGGTCAGTCGAGAATTATAATAAAAAAAGAAAAGATTGGGGGACGACATCAATCTCAAGGCATCACAAATTGCCCTAAAGGCTTGAAAAGCCGCCCATGAATTTGGGTGCAACTGGGTAGGAGCTATGTTGAGGATTCGAAGGACCCCCATGGTAAACTCATTGAAAGGAATGGTAACATGTAATTCGTTGAAAAGACAAACATATACAAAGAAAAAAATCTTGTGGAGCATTTTCCTAACCGTGACAAACCTGGTCGGTGTGGTTACAACTATTGGCTGCAACCACGTCTGAGGGGGAGTCAAGCTTCAAAATTGAAACTTTAGACAAAATATTGTCTAAAGCATAAGGACCCCTAAAATAAGTAGGGATGTCCAAAACGCGTGGATCAACCCACTCATAGTTAGAACCATCAAACGGTCGGCTAGCAAGGTCGACTGCTTGATCCAAACCACTTACGTCTCTCACACCGCCGAATGTAGAGTGAGTACACTCAGAAGGCGAAGAACTTAAAAGAATTCTAAAAGACCCATCAAGAGAAGTCATTACTAACCTTTTTGAATGAAAACGCGAAAGGAAGAAATTTGAATAAGACTCTGCACTCGGACAACCCTTGATAAACTCAGTAGTAGAGAAAGTGACAGTAAAAGTTGCAAGTTCATTATGCGTTTTTATTTATAGAGAAAAAATGGAGAGAGAGTGAAACACTTTCCTCTTAGCACTATTAGATCACTTTTCATCCAAGGGCATACAACACTTGACATTCGAAACGACATGGCTTCACCACCGTAAGATCTCTTTAATCAAACAATGCACGCTCTAACTACGCGTTGAAAAGATGCACGCCACGTCTCTAACAGTGCATTAAATGAGTCTCAGTCACGTCTCACCTCGGGGTACCCAAAAGTCACTTCTCGACAAAAACAAACATTCCTTGAGCCTGCGGGGCAAGTGTATTGTTCGGTACACTCGGTCTTGGCAACCGATCGACCACATTGAAATACATTTAATGCGCTTAATAAAGTAGCAATGACAATTGTGGAAACTCCCTACGAATGATGATCATGTCCCACCAAATCCGGGTAACACTCCTAAGAAATCAGCTAACACTGATTTAGTGAAGATATTGATTTATTAAAGATATTCTCCAAATATACCTCCCTATAAATTAGGGAATATCCCTAGAAATCAATCAACGGTTATATTTGATAGATTCGGTCCATCACAACAAAGATTCACAACTAAACACTATAAATAAACTCTCTACAGAGGTGTAAGGTACGCTTTAATCAGTTTTCACTATACACTTATAATAAAGAGTACTTAATTGATCGTCGGAATACCTTTTTCAGGTCAACCCCGATCGAGCACTAACTACTAAAGAAGAAGGGATTTGAAGGAAGGAGGAGGGAGCAACCAACCGACCAATACGTCAGTAATTGTACAACCATTTTCAGGTACTATCTAGACTCACTTTATCTATACAAGTAAAATTTCATAATTGTGTAATAAAAAAACATCAATTTAAAATTATGATATAATGTAATTTTATAATTGTCTCATCTCTTTATCCCATATCTATATTTGAGTAAAATATTGTTTTTTTTAGTTGTAGTTTAAGATTCTTAACGCATATATTGGAAACTCAAGTTTCCTCAAAGATAATTCAGCTTATTTCATCTTAATTTGGAAGCCTAATTTGGTTCTTCTGTTAATTTAATCTGGATAGTGATGCTAAACATTAGTTTGTAGAGGGATCAGATTCTCTTTAAGCTTCAGCAAAAGAGTAATTTCATCAAGTACCAGATTCACAACCATGCATCAGCAAGTTATTCCAAAGGAAACTTGAGTGCAAATGCTTTTCAATATTCGAAAGGGGGGTGTTTGGTACATTAAAGGCACGTTTATGCCAAAACAATATGAAAATTTACAATTTGGAGAATGAAACCCTTTTATTATCCAATTCCAAAGAAGCAGAATGCTAAATTAATATTTCCTACATTAGAAAACAATTGGTTTTCCTCTAACAAACAAAGTTTGCAAGTCGCTAGCTAGGTGCTTCTTCCTTCAGCCAAAGAGAGCAGCATGCAGAAGCACATTCCAAGTATCAGGCAGTCCTGGAAGACACCAATGGCTGCAATCAGTTGCCATAATCCCACTGTACCCTTCAGGATGCGCATCTTTCCTGTACTGTGAGAGTGTAGTCACATCCAGAAAATACACTGGCTTCTTTATCCTACTCAAAACCTTGTTCACTATCACCCAAGCCATTGGTGTCCCTGCAGGGTACTTCAAACCAAAGAATGGTTCTCTCTCACTCATGCAAGATCTTGCTGGTTGGTTCCAATCTTTCCCTCTGCTCACCACATCAAACACCCACCATGCACAATTAATAAAAACCAACACTTTAAGTTCCCATTAACACAATAAAAAACACTAGATGTCAGAAACATCCAAGTCAACAAATATAGGACCATTTTTAAGGTGGTCTTCTCTTTGATCTGTAAAATAAAAACTTGACCTTTACTGAAGCTAATCAGATTGGAGTAGAGAAAACATACTCATAATGCACAGGAGAAATTCCCAGAAAGAAGACTTTGGTCTGGGCTGGATTCACGTTGATGTTAACCCATCTAGCCCAAGTTGTCAAACCTTTGTAGAATAAAATGAAACGGTTCATGTCTTTGTACAGCTTGTTACTCTCTTGAACATAGTCCCACCTGTAATGCAGTAATACAATAAGCAATTATTTCTCAACCCTCATTAAGGGAACTGATCATGATCATGACATAATGATGTGAAAGATGATCCTACGGCTGTGAACTCCCGGTGTGGGTCCACCAATGCCACGTGTTGAAAACCAGCACGTCCATTCCTCTCCAAGCGTCACCGCTCTTGATTGAGTCAATCTTCAGAACCCTTCCAACGCTCTCACGGTCAAGGTCCACCAAGTATGCTGTGCGATACAGAAACAACTCAAGGCCATAGTCCTGACAAAAACCAATAACTACAATTAATTATAAGAACTATACAGTGAATAATTTGTCTATTTTGGTGTCTAATACTAAAGTTTGTTTACTTCCTACGAAACTTCCCTACCAAATTATCAAATCGTGTCTTTTCTTGCCTCTTGTTTCAAAATGTTAAAAGACTAAAAGGACCATGGAATAACAAAAGTTGAAGAAAAACAAAATTCTCTCCTTCTCACAAAGACACTTTTTGTAGCTAGAATTTTTTAAGGAAAAAGTCGTGCAAGCATAGGACTGCGTATGAATCAAGCCACAAGTGTCAAGTGGTCCAATTTGGAAGTGATTAAGAACGAAACTAGATATTATATAATTATATCATCTCAACTTGCAAACATTTCATAATGCATAAATTTCACGTCTTAATAATCTTGCTGTCATATTTTATTAACTGTATAATCTTTACATGCATAGAAAACATACGTATTATTATGACCCACTTCAATTTTTTTTCCCTTTTCTTCAATGAACCCATATGTATGATTATACTCGTAATGGGGTGTAAATAGCTTGATTGAAGCTCATATGTTGGCAAAAATCAAAATGTCAATCATTGCAGATGAGAAAACAGATTGTGGAAAGAAAAATGAGTTTTAGCTGAGTAAAGCTCTGTTCACAATTTAGTTATTACTAATGATGGGTGTTGGGTGCTTCAGAATTCGGAGCCGCGATTGATGACTTGATGTCACTGGAGACAGCAAAGATTTGGAGGGAAAACTAGATGTCCTACATTCATCATTGCTAATTAAGACGTTTGTTTACCAAATTTCTATATAAAGTAAGAAAGTGCTGACAATTTGGAGCACAAACTCAAACAAAGTTTTGATGGTATCTATACAAAGCAACCATACACACACAAAACACACCCACCAAAAACCAATGAATTGGTAACATTAAATGTTACACCTTTTCATATACACTTTTTACTTTAAATTACCATTCTCCTTTCAGAAAGAACAGTAAGAATAAAAGTTACTGTGATTTTAGTTTGTTCTTTAAAATAAAATAAAATAAATCTAATTTAATCATTGAATGTGTAAAACTCTTGCAATTCCATCTTATAGACCCTTTTAATAGTAAAATATAATTTTGAAAACTAATTTAGCACTAAATCAGATATCACTATATTATTAATAAGATTTTGTCAAACAGCTCAGACATTGGTATGAAAATTATGTGCACGTTCAGAAAAAAATGGGTTGAATTGAAAGGGTAACAGGTCGAGTAAAGAATAATTAAGGGAAACATTTATTATCCTTCATGTTAACAATCAAAGGTGTCCCCTGCAAAAGAAGAAAGACGCCACCAATCACGTCTCAAACTTTATTTCGGTGCTTCACAGCAACACTCAAAACAAAACCAAAGTTTTTTATTTCTCGCCGGCTCTCACACCAAATCAACCCCACTCACTCAAATCCAGTTCAAAACTTTGGGAAAATAAATCACATTTTTCAACTTTCTCAGAGAGAAAACGACGCCACTTGCATGGACACAACTCAACACCAAACACAATTCAAAAATTAGCTTAAACTATTATCTTCATTGCTTAAATAATTGTAAGTTTTAGTATGCTATTAATTCTAATGTCACTAATACACTAAAAAATCTTCTACTCAAACTTAAAATGAAGACAATAATAGCATCAATTGAATAGTTGAACTAAACTAAGAATAAGAACTAGAAAACCAACCTCAAATGTGATTTTGGAGAGAGCTTCTTGCTTTGTGAAAGTGGTTCTGGTGTTAGGTACAAAAGAGTGAATCATACAAGCCAGAGAGTTGAACTGGTTTAAGCTCAAGGAGTCACCGACAAACATAATCTTCTTGCCTCTATACTTACTCAGAAAGTCAAATGCGTTGAACCTGTTGGCAGGAACGTTAGTTTTGGCACAAGACAAGACATGAAAATGGAAAAAGGATGAAGCAGAAGATGAACTGAGAAAGTGAAGGTTCGAAGTAGGACCTTGGTAAAGGACAAGAGAAGGGTTGCCATCTATATTTCTGATACTGTGTGTCAGGGCGACCGTACTTTTGGCAGTTGAATTGTGGATCTATGAAGGGACATGTAGAAGGGTCGTAGAGAGGGTATGAAGAGTCATACACCCATTTTCCACGGAACAAGTTGCATCTTCCTGCAAGTTTTCTGCCACTGCTCAAACTGGAAACATTGGCATTGAAGTAGGGGTCAAATTCCTCAGCTTTTGTTTGGAAGAAAATTAACACAACAAAGAGACACAACCACAACAAGAGGGTTGGGAACAAGAAACCCATATTAGTTAGGGGTTTCGTTCCTTACTACTACTTTCCTTTCCCTGTTTTTTGTTGAAGGAAGGAAAAGGACGAGGAGTGCAGAAAAAGTTGTCTCAAACAAAGGCTTATATAATGTTTATTTTTGTGTTGGTTTGGGACTGAGAGAGGGAGATAGATGGGGGTTGAAGAATGTGAAAACATAGCACCTTTTTTTCTCTCCTTTCTTTTTTAGTTTGTATTATTGTATACGTGTTGTTTCATTATTTGTTTATTTAATTCAGCTGGCGGAAACACTGCAATTTTGGATTGATTCTTTAACAGTGTCATGTGGTAGGGTTGGATCTAATCCTCATCCTTGCATTCAGAATTTTTAATTATTATTTACTCAGAAAAATAATGGTCAAATTTTATCAGTAGTTTTCTGTTTCCTAGACTTTTGGAATTTAAATTTCGAATCTTTTATTATAGTTATGACTTATAACTACCACAAAGTAGTTTAAGGGGCATTACATTTCAAATGGCAAGTGCCATTAGTTAATAATATAAGTATTAATTAGGAAAATTATAACTTGATAACCGCACTAAGAAAAATACCAAATTTTTTTTAATTAAAGAATTGTATTTTTCAAATGGTTTTGAATACCACACTATATATATCAGCATTCTATCAGTATTTCTTCATGTGCAATACCAACCTCAGTTATGCTCCCTCAAGCAATCTCTGTTACTACCCATGCTATGGTGCTATTTAATTATCTCAGTGCATCACGTTATCAACTTGGATTTGGGGTTCGGATCATACAGACAGAGTATAACATGGTTGACCAGAAAAAAAAACAGTCTTGTCTTTCATGTGCAGCATGTTCTCTCTTGAAACAAGGTTTTTAATCAAGCCACAGTATAACTCTTTCATACAACTTTATATTACAAAAATAATCTCTTATATCTATAATACAAGTGAGGACAACATAGCATGCATCTCATGCAAAAGATAGGTCTCCTACCAAAGGTGTTAGATGTTGACCATAGACTTAGCAGAGTTTCGAAACTAAGTACATTTTGAATAACAAATGTGGCTATATGAGCTAACACTGTACATGCTAAGTGTCTGTATTCTTGATCTCCTCTGTTTTATAGTTGCCTGTATAGTATTTTCTTGTAAATATAAGCACATCGATAAACATAAGAATTCAGTCACATACAAAATTCACAAGAGAAAACACAAACACAAAATGTTTGGTGGTTGCAACATATGGATTATGATTGGCAATTATTGTTTAGATTGTGATTATATTGCTTTTTGGTGGGATTGGCTTGTGTCTGTAAAAAAATTTAAAATTATAGCTTACGTACAAGCTACTCAAATATTATGGTATGGCTGTGTGGTTGGTTACTTCTCTGAAGTGGTGACAGTAAATGATGTTAAAGTGTTGCAGTAAGAGTTAATTGGTAACAGTAGCTACCTACCATTAACGATGGTTTAAAATAAGTTATTTATATTAACTTCAATAAGCATTTTTCATCAAAATATGAACTATGATTGCCAACTTATTCATGTGTTATTTTGATTGTTATAATAAATTATCCATTGTTTTGACGAGTGAGTGTATATATATGTATTATATGTTATGCTTACAAGTATATAAATAGTGGTTGCAGTACTTATTAATACTGACATGAGTGAAGAACTGCAAAATGATCCAATGATGGGGTGTTTCGTGAAAACTCCACTCTCTGATTATCTTATTGATTAAGAAATGACTGTGAGTCCAATAAAACACAGCAAAAAGAAAGAAAATCATAGCCACATGGTGGAGGTTGCTTTGGCTAATCTCTAAATTGTATTTTAAATGTTTAGTTAAATTCATCATTGGAATAATTTTAAATTAATGGAGTTGGTTGAGTCATTTTTTACCCAATTGATACCTCAAGAATCTGCAAAACAAACCTTAAGGCATGCCAAGGGTCACCTCCATGATATAAAAACTTTCCTTTGCTTTCAATTATTAAAAATTCTAAACCAAGACTACTCATTTGAAACTATAAACCATATCAAATGGTTAGTCAAGCAATATTCTTCTCTTTCAATTTTTTATGCTCATATAATATTCAATATTCAGAGTATCTAATCATATAAGATTATATAAGAAAATATAAACTTTACTTTACAAATAGTTCTAAATTAAATTTAAAATTTATTTTTTAATTGTCACAATATAATTTAATAAATATAGGTTTTTTTACAAAGGGGTAGGGTGAAACCTGTATATAGATTTTATAAAAACAAAACAGAAAACTGATATATGCAAGATACTGGTAAAATAGTATCTCAACACATGTATATGTAAATTTGAAAAATAAATAAAATTAACAGATTTAATGGAAATCAAAACATATAGCATGATATTTATTTTTCTTACTTTATTTTAAAATAAAATATAAAGTAAAACTTAAATAAAAACTGTACAAATTAAAAATAAAGTTTTAAAATATAAAAGCTAAATATCTTTTTATTAACAAAAGATATAAGAAATTATGTTTTGAAAATAAAATAAGAGATGTGTGTGTGATGGTAAGTGTGATTATTAAACACAAAAGAGGTGTAAATGGAAGTTAAATTTTATTATGTGAAGACAAGAAATATGAGAGGTTTGTGAGTGTGTGGAGGAAGAAAATGAATGTGATGCAGAATGAGAAAATAGTGAAAAATGGAAATATGTTATCTGAAGGAATATGAGTTTTAGATGTATGAAATGGTATTAATGAAGGAAGTGTTTGGTCTGCGAAAACATGAGTTGAGTGTAACGAGTTTCTTCTGATTTGTTGTTTCAACTTTGATGAATAATCGCTGTCACGGAAGGCTTTAATCAACACGAGAATTCAGTGAGAACAGTGAAACATGCAGAGCTGGTTGGAGCCTTTTAGCCACCATACGTGTCACAACTTTCCTTCATTCTTCCATCTTCAATCTTCATTCTTCTCAATTCATATCCACATAATCCATTCCAATTTAGATTCAAATTTCAAAACAAAAAAAATACTTTTTCCACTTACAAATTTCTTTCCATAACCAAACTCGCCATTATTCAGTGGAGTATTAATCTAATAAAATCATCTAAACATAAATTGTAGAGTTTATGTTAAGGAGGTTTATTTGATCCATTATGTTAGCCATTAAATGGTTAATAAATATTTAATTTTATATTTCAAATTTCATAAAAAATTTCACATTACTCATAAATATGATTAAAATAAAATATAGAAGTGAAATGTAAAATCTCATTTCATTTTGTTTATAATTAAATTATTTGAACATATAGAGTCTTTATCACCTAAATCAACTTTTTTTTTATTTAAATAAGGATATATGTTGAATAAATCAATAAAAGTTAAAAATTAGTGAAAATTTATCCTTCTTTATCCCTAATTGCAAGAGTTTACTTTAGTGTAATGATATTTAGACTCTGAATTGATTAATAAAAATCACTCTAAATTTAAAACATGGCGTTTTTTTTAAGTTTATCCTATTGGTAATGAAATTTGTAAAAGAATGGTGATAGATTGATTTTAATTATATTTAATTTACTTTTTAATTTAAAATATTATTATAATAGATTGTGAAGTAGATCATATTTAATTTTTTAGTATCAAAATATTCTTTTCCTTTGTAAAATGTGATTGTTTTATCCACTTGCAACTTAGACTTTTGAAGGCATTGTTATGATGACCACCCTTGTCACATTTTGTAGCTTTAGGCCGCCACTACAACATGCATGCACCATTTCTTCTTTTGTAGGTCCTTTTTCTTTAAGGATGTTGTTTTCTTTGGAGCAAAGTAGCATATATACCCTTCAAACCAAATTCCAAAACTTGTTAACGTGCTTATAATAATCCAACCAAATAACTAATTAATTGATGTTTGTTCAATTAATTAAAAACCCAATAGCTTGAAGTTGACAAGGGTATGTGGAATCTCTCTTGCACAAGAAAATGAAGTTTAGTTGGGGTATGTGGGTCATGTGAAGCAAAAGTTTTGGCCCATGTACATGAAATTCCAATACAAGTTGCTTGTGAAATGTGTAATTTAGAGATACTTGCCTTTTTCTCCACATGTTTTTTTGCTTCTCTTTGTTCTCTCCTTTCTTTTTCATGGGTCAATAATGTCAGCCATTATCCTGTGGGAAATAAAATGTGCTTTGAAGAACCTAACTTTGTACTTAAGAAAAGTTATCTGCTTTATGGCATCAACTAATTTTAGAACTAATGGTGGTTTAGATGGTAAAGTAATTCGCACTTAAAGTTAGATTTTTATCAAAAGAGGCATATATTGGTTCATTATAAATAAAAAGCCTTTTTCTTTCTTGAGCTGACTACCACCCAAACATATTCTCATCACTTCAAGCACAACTTTTATTATTTTTCAAAAAAAAACAATTAAAAAAAGAGAGAACATGTTGAGTTATTGACGATAGCATGAGGTAATACACAAAAAGGGAAGAGTTTTTTAATAACTAATACTATATTTTATGAACCTTATGTTTAAGTCATAAGACTTAATTTGTTCGTATAAAATTCAAAGTTAGCCATTGTATTCGACTTTAGTTTTATTGTTTAATATAAGGTACTTTAATTTTCCGTGCTTCACTGTGGGTGTCAACATCCCCAAAATTAAAAATTGGTAAAGTAATTTATTCTTCTGAAAAATAATTAATTCAAAAGAAATACTTCGACCAGTAAATTAAATTACTGAATAAAATGCTATTAAAAAGGAAAGGCGAATTTTTAATCAAATGTAATATTTAAAATTTATGTGATAGAAGAAATATATAAATTAGAAGTTGGGAGCGTCATTAAATCAATATTTCTAACAAGTTTTCCATATAACTAATGGAAAATCTTAACTTTCTAGGTTGGTTATAACTAAAATTGATATAAAATATTATATCTTTTTCAAAAAATTTATTTTTAGTTACTAGAAGATAATTAAGATCTCTTAATATGTTAGATTTTGAGTTGTAATTATTTTTTTAGTTGTAACTGTTTTTATCAATTATAACTGATTTTTTTATAGTTATAATTACTTTATCAATTATCTTTTCATGTGCTATATAAATAAAATATGTATTCAATATTACAAGTGTGAAACAATTATTTAATTAATAAAATATATTTTTTTATTTACTTCTTATTTTCTTTCTTTTTCTAAATAAAATATACAAAATTAATATGGTAAAGCTATTTAAAGTCTATTTCAACGAGATTTTGTTGGACTTATCAAATTATTTATAATATATAGTCTCACACATTACAAAAATATAAATTAATATATATATATATATATATATATATATATAACACGTTGTTCATTAATAGTAGGAATAATATATCTCATTTGCAAGTGTCTCTTGCATTATCTATCATAAGCCACATTTGGTACACAACATAATAATTAGACTCAAAGCTATTTTGGTCTCCTACTAAGCTACAATCAATATTATATGCATTATTAAAGTTGTTAAAAAATATGTTAGTTTGTGAGTTCATGTTGCTTCTACTTTTGTGTTCTTACCATTTATGTTGTAAATTTTGAAAACACTATATTTTTTTTATCAGTAAGAAACAAATAAATAATAGAAATATTTTAAGGATACCTCAACCCTTATACAAACAAGACATCCTAAATTTCTTACAAGCACATCAAATTAGAGTTCAAGACCGACCAAATTATTACAAGCATGACACCCTAGGATTTCTTACACATAAAATAACAACGGACGAAAAACCTATTACAAAACCATCTGCAGAAGCCTACCAACAAACCCCACAACTCATCAAAACCCGCATTCTACATATCAAAACCATGTGCTTCATCCTGTTAATGCTTTTTGATAGATTTCATACAATTTAGTAGCTCAAAACACCAGTCAGAGTACGAAAAGTTTGCAAAGAGAAACTTGAATGTAACCCAAGACCAAACTTTCAATTGCACCGTTTTGAAAATCTCAATATGATCTATCCTACCATTTTTAAAAATCTTCTTATTCCTATGCTTCCACACTTCATCTACAACTTCTATCCACACACAACCGCAAATATGATTGCCAAATTCATTGGTCACTCAATTTAAAATCTATAAAGTGCATGTTTGGCTCCCAATGATTCGTCGAAGCCAAACCCACCCACTCATAGCACTTAGACCACATAAGCCAAGCGACTCTGCAAGAACAAAAAAGGTGGGACGTTGTTTCCTCATCCTCCTCACACAAACAACAAATGTTGCTTCCTATACTTATCCCCCTTCTCTCCAAATTCGCTTTAGTCGATATCTTATCTTCCATAACCCTCCATGCTGTGAAATAAGATGATGGTTGTGCATTTATCCTCCAAAAACTCTCGTACATAGCCACTATATCCCCTTGAGCTTCCTCTTTAAGAATCTTGTATGCAGATTTAACCGTGTACTCAGATGTGTCATTATATTTCAAAACCCACAATCCATGTTATCGTCTTTTAAACTCTTCTCTCCCAAAAGATGTAACAATTGTTGCTCCTGATTCCTTTCCCAATCAAACAAAATCCTTTTGCATCCTGTCTTTCACGACCACTCAAGATTATTTTCTTTTTCCCCTCCCTGCCAAAGCATGGATTTCTTATCATAACAAATACTTAAAAGTCTAAAAAATTTATCCTTCAGAATCACATTGCCTAACCATTTATCCACCCATAACCTTATTTCTCTCCTGTTCCCAACTTCCCACCTGAGTAATAATTAAAATACAATTATATAAGCAACGACTTATTATGATCGGTTTACAAATGTTAATAAGTGTCAAGGTAAATATCTTTATACCAATTATTCATCTTTATATAGCTTGAGTCTCCAAGGATCTATACACATTTGTGTTAGAATGGATGGCTTTAAACTAGAGGGGGTGAATTGTTTAAAGAGGGTTTTCGCAAACTTTTAAAACAAGAATGAAATTATCTCAAGAAACAATTGATAAGAAATTCAGTTTGCCAAAACAGCAATAAAAAACAACAGTACCAGAAAAACAATCGGTTGTTTCACATAAACAATCGGTTGTTTATACCAGCAAACAACAAACAAAACTGAATTTAAAGAGTTAAGGATAGAGAGATTGCACACAGATGTTTATACTGGTTCACTCCAAACCCAGAGCTACATCCAGTCTTCTCAGAAACCCTGAGGAATTCCACTAAGCAATCACACCTTGATCACTTACAACACAACCAAGAAAGTGACTTTGAACACCTCAAGACACACACTCTTCTTGGCCAACACACCAACACTAAGATTGTTGATCTTGATCCCCTCAAGAACACACAACCAATCTCAGCAAACACAGAAACGAAAACTTGTTTCACAGAGTACAAGGATTACACTTGTTATAGAAGATAATCTGAAATCAATACAAGCAGAATCCTATTCCACAAACTTTGATCAATCACACACTTTTAGCAATCTCAGCTCTTTGAAAACCTCAAATACTCTTAGCAAAAACTTGTCAAAGATGTAGTTTGTTATCAAATCTTAACAAACTCTTAAATTGCATTAAAAGATTGGTCAAAGCATTTAATAACTGGAGCGTAAGCAGTTAAATCATTTAAAGCTCAGTCAAAGATAAAACAGTTTTTCTGTTATGGTCCCAAAACAAACAATCGGTTGTTTCCTCGAATCAATCGGTTGTTTTGGTTCTAACAGTTCAACCATTTGAAAAACAATTTTCAATCTTTTCTTAAAACATCTAAGTATAAACAATCGGTTGTTTTGACAAAACAATCGGTTGTTTTAACTTAGTTTGAAAACATTTTACTTTCACAAAGATTGAGAATGCCTATGCTTTAGATTCGATCAAGGGGTGGATTACAACACTCAAACTACCCCAGAACTATACTAAACCAGCACAACAACAACAAACACAACCAAGGCTTCAACATCCTTCAAAGGGTTTGGATTCTTCAAAGCTTGAACATCACTTGGTTCAACAATTTGTCCCTCTGTTCCTAACATAATTCATTCAAAATTCTAAAATAGTGAATTTTCATATGTTAATTATACCTTAGATATTAGTGTAATTTAAATAAGAAAATGAATAATGAATATGTACTTAAATGCAAAACAACAATGTTTAGACATTATTTATTGTTGTTATTTCTAAGGTATTAATATACACCATGTTTGAGGAGAAGTTACTTTATGTACTTTAAATTGGCTTCCAACCCAATAAACTTAAAAGAAGGTTGTAGGTAAAGTTGTGGAATAACAAACAAAAATTCAAAAATTGCATTTGTTATTAGTCTAGCATGTTTAGCTAATCTTTTTCTAATTGGGAAAATTCACACAAATGGTATAATTTAATAATAAAAATTACACAAATAGATAAACACATAAAAAATTATAAAAATTGACATTTCTTAGTCAAAGTTGACAATGGTATATACAACATTACATAAACTGAATAAGAATGGTGTATTTTTTTATTTTATAGATAAATAATTAGGGATGGCAAAGCAGGGCGGGCAGTGTGGGTCGGCCCGCGACTCGTCGAGAGAAACGTTGGGAGAGTTGTCTATTCCAAACCGCTAACCCGCTTAGGCCCACCCTACATAACCAACAGCTCGCACGGGCCAAGTGTGAGGCAGGGCGGACTAGCTCGCATGACTCACATAACTTAAAAATCTATAATTTTTTTTGCACTCTTGTATTTTCTTCATGTAGCCTCATATTTTACATTTTAGAATTTTTACTTACATTTTATTACGCATGTGTCGTGAGAATAATATTGTGAGAACATTTATCTAATGTATCTAAATAAAGAAAAGAATTAAATTTATTCAAAAAAATTATTTAAAACTTTATTTTCATTAGTTTTTCTTTTTAAAAGTATTTCTTATGAGGGCTAGCCCTAGACCTGTGGGTCAACCCTTATGCAGGGCGGGCTAGTAATCTCAACCCGCATATTCTATGCGGGGTGGGCCAAATGCGGAGTAGGCCAACCTGTGTTGCCATCCCTATAAATAATATGAAAAAAGTTAAAACTAAATTTTGTGACAAAAAATAAACTTACCTTAAATCAAGTTTTAATATATTAAAAATATATATGAATTATTTTAAATAAGTTGGATTAAAAATAGGTTGTGCAAGAAATATAAAATATTTAGTACTTTTTAAATATTGTTATAGTTAAAAATATTTTTGTTATTTTAAAAAAATTAAAATTATATTTGTGAAGTAGCGTTTTGGGTTGATATAATTATAAATAAAAGGGGTAGCGTTTAAACAATATTTATAAAATGATAAATAAGTACAATTTATATATGATTAGAAAATAAAAATGAATGAAAAGTTGGCATATATGAGAAGTTGTGTCACATTGTGGTCTTCTTCGTTGTCTTCCTGGTTGTCCTTGTGGTTGTTGTTCAGATGGAACAATAGAAGGGGGCGGAGGTGCAATGTCATCGTCAATGTCTTTTGTTAGAAATATAGGCCTTAAACAAGAGGGGGTGAATTGTTTATGAAATATTTTCGCAAATATTGAAGGTAGATTGAAATACAATGAAGAATCAATCAATTAGAAATTAGTTCAGCCAATTAGAAAATTGTTTTTAATTTGAAAATCAACCGGATGTTTTTGCGAAACAATCAGTTGTTTATATCAATAGTGTTGAAAATCAAAGCAAAAGAGAGTAAGGATAGAGAGATTAAGACATAATATTTATACTAATATTTACACTCTTTACCAAAAGCTACATCCAATCCTCAACAACCACTGAGAATTCACTAAGTAATCAAACATTGATTACAAACAACACACCAAAGTGGTGATCTTGAACCCTTCAAAAACACACACCACCTTTGGCAATACCACACAGTTTTCAAAACAACCTCTGAAACTGCACAACACCAATTCACATAGAATTATAGTGATCAAGAAAGAAAGGAATAGAGTACATGGGTACAATCAAAGATTAAAGCACAGTGAATACATGACAATCTTATTCCACACTTGAGAATGATCCAAAGCTCTTTGAAATCTTGAACAAATGATTTGAATGATTTCTCTTAGTTGATTAACAACCAGTAGCGTAAAACAACTTACTTAAACTCCAATTAGTTGGTCAAAGCATTTAATATAAGAGCCAAAATTAGTTTAAATAATTTAAAACGGATTAAAGCCACTTAACAGAATTTTGTTAAGGTTTTCAGAAAATCAATTGATTGAAAACACGAATCAACCGATTGAATTGGTTTGACAACAAAGTCAAATAAAGTCAAGTTTTTTCAAATCCTTCTCAAAATATACTAAGGGTAAAACAATCGGTTGAATCAACATTTCAATAGGTTGAATTTTCACTTTCTTTAGAAAACACATATTTTTCAAAAGGATTAGAATCAAAAAAACCTTGGATCGTCACAGAGAGTGGATTTAAAAATTCAAATACATCTAGACACACACACAACCAACAGCAAGGATCTTCATCCATTCCACTTGGATTTGGAGACATAAAAGCACCTTGTTCAACATCTTTGACTTCATTGTCCTCACTCTGATTTTTGAACACTTGTGAAGGAATTGTTGGTCGATGATACATCATGGATGACATTGGACTTTAGACAGATGGGGGACATGATAGAGGTTGCAAATGGATTTGATGGACCATCAAGAAATTATTGTTGAGATGGAAATGTTGAGTAGTTAAAAGATGGTTTATGGAATGACATGTGAGGTTGATCCTATATCCAAACAATTAAGTAGAGTGAACACCTGAAAGACGAAAAGATTTTTGTTGAAACGATTCAACTTGAGAAGAAGACCTGACATGATGTTGATAGTGAGGTGGTGTATAGTCTCCAGTGCCATATCATTCTGATTTGAAAATATGTGTTAATTTTGGATGATTCAATGAAGAATAATAAATGATTTTGTAATTGAACTTATATCGTCATTGGACGGTGATTGTATAGGCGAGATGTAGCGGATAGTACGGTTGATGTACCATTGCATGTATGTTGACTTGTCATGCAAATGGCCATTTTCGTTAAACTGATTTCCCTGAATTAAACGATCATTGCACATAGGTATACATGTGGCATGATATTGTGGCCAGTATCAATCAGTTTGTCCTTTTATATCCTCTTTGTGAAGTTGATCAAGGTTCAATGGGTCATAAGAAATACTCTGTCGAAATTCAAACTGACGCATAACCCTATCAACCTGATGAAATTCAACCATTGCAAAACATATGATAGGAACTACCACCCATATAATTAGGGAAACCTCAATAGTGATCAATCACCTAACATAATCCACTCGATATGGAGTCCAGAGAAACTGTAAATAAATGTTCAAAACATTAGTAATATGAAGTTTTCAGTTAAAATGGTATGTAACTTTATATATTGTTTACAACCTGACTAGTTTTAATGCCATCCAACATTGCCCAAATTTGGGGAACAATGGTTCCTCCTGTTTGTGTCCTATGCATCCTTTGAGTCAACCTAACATAAATAAAGGAATATAAAGAAATTTACAACTAAGATAATTTGATTTGAACTTTGCTTTCTTGTCTCGAAAATCAATACAAAAATAGCATACCTCTCAGTGGGAAACCAACGCCTTGTTCAACTTCTTGATTATTCAATGGTTAAAGTTGTGGAGAAATGCATGTTAGGCGTTCCCATGCCCAACACTATAAAAACAGTGATGACTTTTCTACAACAAGTGCATTGTGTTGTCAGAAGTAATAATTTGTCACTAAGGACGGATATCGAACCTACAAGGAACAATTGAATAATTAAGTAAAAGATTCACTAAATAAAAAAATAGAATAGTAAAGTTTGTTGGAGTTTGTTATGATTGCAGTGATTAAAAAGAAAACAAGTCAAAGAGTTTGTTGCTTCAATTGGGAAAATAGGGATTGGGGTTCATCTTTCTCACTCTTTTGTATTTTGATTAGCATGACAATATTGTGTCCTTTGATTGATATTGATGCCATTATAAAAATTATTTATATTGATTCCTCGCATATTATAAAAAATTCTTATCAATAAGATCATATGTTGATAGCAATTAACATTTTAAATCTATTCCTAGCATTCAAATATGTTAATCATTATCTTTGGGTCAGAAACTTAGAAGTACTTTCCATTCAAATCTAAATTTTGAGATCATGGCGAACAAGCATTACTAAAAAAAATGATAATACCAATCATCAATTAAGAACAAAATATTATATTTAGATATTACTTCAATACATAAGAGTTTGACAGATTACTCCCAATCCCAAAAGGTAGAATTAGCCACACATGATGGCTGTTAGAAACAGAGAGAGCAAGAAAAAAAGATTCTGGATGTTTATCCTTGGTGGCTGCCTCCTCTAGCGTTTCTAACACCTCCTATTCTCCCAATTGGATTACAATTCACTCAATGATGTTTCCTCTCAATCTTGTGTGTCTAGGGTTGTGCCTCAAGCCTCCTATTTAACCTAATTGGCTTGGGATAAGTGATTTCTCGCTTGGGCGTTAATAGGCTCGTCTGGGCTAGTTGCACACAAAAAAGGCCCAACGTCACCAGAGGAGTTGGGCATAAACCAACACACCAACTATTCTTCCTTTTGGTCTTCTTATAAGATACAAATATGTTATAAATAATTTGGGTTCTCTTTAGGGGTCCAAATAGCAAAGATAGACTAAAATAAGGTGCATTTAGCATAATAGGAGGTGTAGGTATCATTTTAGTTTGTTTCTAGCCCTGTAGGAAGGGATTCTGACCTAGTTTCTATAAGAACAAGTCTAGGGTGCGGGTTTGACTAAGTCAAACCCTAAGGCTACTCCTTTTTTAGTGTTTCCATTGCTACCTTTCATGCTTGTTCTCCAAGGATCCTTCACCTATAAATAGGAGGTCTCCCTCATTGTATTTTTGATGTTGAATTTTGAGAAGTAAAGAAACTCTGCACATTTTGTGAGAGCTTATAGTGAGGCTTGTTTCCTCTTTACATGGTCTTATCTTGAAGAGTGTGAGGCTCTCCAGTGGTTGCCCTTCCACTTATCTTGGTGGCCTCCACACCCCAAGTGGCGTGATCATCCTCACCATCCCTTCCCTAAGTTTCTTCTTCCATTTTCGTTTCCATTTTCCATTCCATTTATGCTCTTGATTTTCATATGCTTCCTTAAATTGTGTTCTTGAGTTTTGGCTCATTTATTGAGTATGGATCATCATTTGGTTTGGCAATGACCACCATTGATGCTTACCATGTTCCCAATTCATTTCCGTAATTGCATTCCATATTCACCATATCTTGTTTTTCCATCTTTGCCTTTGTGAAGTGAACCTTCACACTTACTTGACCATTTGGTTAAGTTCGTGTCCAGTGGGAATCTTCCTTAGGTCCTCACCATTAATTGCTAAAATCTCAATCCTAAGTAAAGTGTCACATCTAAAAATGGCTAAATCTAAAATCAACTCACATCACCTTCCCTCAAAGATAATTATGACATTTTACCATTTAACTAATTTTATTTACTTCTTTATGACACCTTATGAGATGAAACAGTCCATTGTAAAAGCAAATCTATTAGTTATGTGATCTAAGTTCAAGCAAGCAGTTTCTTAGATAGATCTCATACCATTAGAGAAATGGACTTAGGCATACGATGGGGGAAAGAGGTATGGTCATATGACCACAAATCTAGCGGAATGCATTAACTTCATGCTTAAGAGAGCTCGTTTCTTGCCGATTTTCGCTTTGGTGAAGGCAACTTTCAAAATAACAAAAACATGGTTTGTTGAACGAGGCTTCAAAATAGACATCATGTTACGCAGGTCATTATTATCAAGAAGTTATCACAACCTAAATCGAAAAATTCAACAAGATTCGGCAATGTGTTTTGTGGGAAGGTTTAATGCAAATAATTCTAAATTTGATGTCCAAGAATTAGTCACCCCCAACATGGTTGACCACCTTAGACATATACAATTATAGATTAAATTATTGGTGGCGTGATTTTTTCCACTTCCAAGCTCTTTGGCTTCCCTGTCATCACGTTATTGTCGTTTGTTCCCCTTGTCAAATACAAATGACAACATTCGTTGATCCAGTTTACAGCCTCCACATGATTATAAAGGCATTTCAAGTTGAATTTCATCCCGTTCGAAATTAGGATAATTGGTCTACTTATACCAGACCAAATTTCGTACTTGACCCTCACATGCGACGCAAAGAGTCGAGACGACCAATTAAAACTCGTCTGCATAATGAAATGTATCAACTAATTCAAAACAAGCCAAAAAAATATTCTTACTATCGCGACACAACAAAGGAAATTGTCCATTTAAACAGTAGAATAATCTTTTGTAATGTTGTTTTTATCAAATATTTTAATAACAAAAGAATGACTTATATTTTATAATTTAATTTATTTTTTAATACATTGTAGTATAAATCCATGTATATTTTTATTTTTTATATATTATACAATCTGTATACTTTCATTAACATTCATATTATCCAATCTAAAACTTTATACATAAACCATACCCCATTTGTTTATAATTATATCAACCTAAAATGTAATTCACAAATATAATTTAAATTTTTTAAAAACAACAAAAATATTTTTAACTTTCACAATATTTAAAATATAGTCAATATTTTTAATTTATCATACAACTTATTTTTAACCTAATTTATTTAAAATATTTCATATACATTTTTAATATCAAATTTAAGGTAAGTTTATTTTTTTTTTGAAAAAAAAATATTTTTAATTATTCAATTTTATTTATGATTTTCTTAAATTAAATTTTTATATTATTTATAAAATAAAATTTTCAAAACATTTGTTATTCAATTCATGTAATTTTAAACAATTTTTAAAATATTATTATATACATATTTTTATTTTTTTAAAAATATTAATTATTATTTATAGAAGAAAAAAAATTAATTGAAGTTGCCGACCGACTTGACAACTTCAGTTTAAATAAAATACAAAGTTGTCAATCCTGTGTACAATTTCTTTTCATTTTATTTAAACTGAAGTTGACAATCTAATTGATGACTTTAATTAAAAATAATAAATGACCATCAAATGTGATTGAGTTAATCATTTATGTGTAATTCACTTTTATCCTTCTTAGTGGTGTGAGTGTCCTCTTATGATAGATCAATTGGGTGTAATAGACTCAGAACAAGATAATCGCAAAGTAACCTTTATAGAGGGAGAATAACATCTATCTAAAAAAACTATATTCTAACTGGAGTATTTCACACAACATAATAAATTTGTAAATAATTACATGTTTATGATCTCATCTTTTATATCAAGAATAATAAACATAGAAATGTGTTGTTGATACTTATTTTTGTAATAGTGAGGGTTAACTTTAAAGCATAATGTGTGAGAAAACTAAATGTAATTTATTAAGGACAAAACTTAGTGATATCTAAGTATTATAATTTTATTTTCTATTATTTTAAAATAAAATAGTTATATTGACGAAGTTTCTTAGAGGATTGGGATTTAGATTAAAATACAACTCTTGATGTATTAATAAGCGAATGTGGAGAATATTTGTACTATTTGTTTATTCTAGTTTAAAACATACTCATACTTTTGAACTTTTTGAGTTATACGTAACACTAATTAAATTACGATATCATAATGTATTTGTGTTAATGAGAGTTATCAACCAACTTCAGTAACAAAATTATTACAAATTTAATTCAATGTCAAAAATTAAACACAACTTTGTTTCATTTGTTAGTATTTGTGATAGTTAAGTATTTGTTCCATTCATGCACCTCATATAATGTTATGTTAAACTTATTTAGTTCCTAAATTTTTTATTTTCAAATAGATTATAAAAATAGAAATGTATTTCTATTTTGCAGTGGGAATGCGTTTTCTGAGAAATATTTTTGTCAAAATAAAAAGTGGATGGGGTGTTATTAGCAGTAAAAGAATAACAATGGCCTAAAAATAGAACGGGCGTTTTGGGCCAATTTTAGTTTCACGTTGTAGTTTCCAACGAACATCTGGAAATTTCGTTTTGCACCCCAATAATTTTTTTATACACCAGATGAAAATTATCACTTTGTTATGAAAAATTACTTATACATAGTACAATTCAAAATTTATTTTTTCATGAAATAAAACTTCTAATTGTGAAGAAACTTGACTTTAAATTATATAATTTAAAAATATTTTTTGTTTAAAAAATTTCTTGATTATACAATCTCAAAGTCATTTGTTTATAAAAGAAAATTGAATTACACAATTCAAAAATATCTTATAAATTGTACAATTTAAAACATTTTCTTGAGTTCATTTATGACTCAACACATAAGAGTTGTACAACAACAAAAGGCACATTCACGACAAGCAAGTGACGACAAGGAATAATTGCAAAAAAAAGGAGACAATCCAATCTTTAACCACCCACATAAAAATGCTCATAGAAATTGACAGTGCAAAAAGAAATTACTCACAAACCTATGTACAAATATAGCCCATGCATCATAGATCCAAAAAACAACAAACTAGCTACAGAGTTTTTGGTTTCTTCTTGCATCCCTACATTTTTCTTTCTGCACCCCATAATTTTAAAAATTCTTAAACTAATCTTGATCTTTTTTTAAAAAAAAAAAAAGGCATGGTGGTGGAGTTGGTTTGGCACTGTTCTTCCTCTTCATTCATCTGCGGAACTGGTGGAGGGTCATTCTAGTTCTGCGGAGAAGGTGAAGAAGTGGGTTGCGTTGTCGAAGTGTTGTTTGGTTTCTAGAGGTAAAAATTAAATTTTTTTTAAGAGCATAGGTGGTTATGGAGTTTTTGTGGTTACCCGAAATCGAAATCCGAGAGTGTGCAATGAATTGATCAATCCATAAGTAAAAATGTGATTTATGGATGCGCTAGTCCGTAAGTAAGTCATTTTGTTTCCCGGATGAGGGGGTGTTCCAGAAGCAAATTTTTAATAAATTGTTGATTTCCAGATTGCTAAATCCATAAATCTATTTTCAGTGACGAATTGATGGGTCTGGAAGTTATTTTGACGTATGGATTTCTAAATCTGGAATGCATACTTTGAATTACGGATTGGTGGATCTTGAATAATTTTTTTGAGTTATGGATTGTTGGATCCGGAATGAATTGTTTGACTTATAGATTGATGGATTCAGAATACAATGATTTAGTTTCGTTTTTTTATATATAATTTGTTTGAATTTGATGGTAAAATGTTAATTTGTAGAAGTATGAACAATAGCGAAGAATTTGAACAAGAATTATACGATGGGCTTGATGTGTGGGACGATATATATGATGATGATATTGAGAAGAGTAATAGTTAATATATCAAAGGGATATGAATGTACATATGTGTTTACTACAGATGAGGTAAAGTTGAAGTTTGTAAAGTATGTTTAGGTTGTTTGTTATTTGGTAATGAAATAATTTGTTCTAATAACTTTTGAAGATATTTCGTACTTGGGATAAGCTCTTGATGTGGGTTAGAAAAGTTGTGTTTCATTTTGGTTTTGTTATTGTGATATTGAGAATGGATACTTAAACTAGCTAACAAGGAAGGAAGACATTTATATTATTAGGTTGTGATAGAAGAGGTAAATACATAAGAAGGATTTATAGGTTACTGAGAGTGGAAGTAGGAAATGTGACTGTCCTTTTAGATTACGAGGGTATCCGTAAAAAATGGTGAAGGATGGATATTGAAATGACTTTGTGGGTCTCATAATCATGCATTGGCAAATACGTTGGTTGGTCATCCATATGCTGGTAGGTTCACATGTAGTGAGAAGTCAATGCTTATGGACATGACAGACAGTGCAATGATACCCAAAAATATTTTGCTAACAATGAAAGAGCATAATGAGAAAATTGTGACCACAATAAAGCAAGTTTACAATGCATGATATTTTTACATAAAATTAGAACGAAGTGATAGAACTGAAATGCAACAATTGATGATGTTACTTTAGTGAGATATGTATGTTCATTGGTCTAGGTTTGAGGAAGGGACGGATGTTGTGCAAGATTTATTTTGGACTCAACCTTATTCAATGAAGCTATTGAATGCCTTTAACATTGTATTGATGATGGACAGTTCGTACAAAACTAATAGGTATAGGATGTCCTTGTTTGAAGTTGTTGGTGTTACCTCAACGGGATTTACTTTCAGTGTTGCATTTATGTTACTCGCATCAGAACGTCATCATAACTTTATATGGGCCCTTAAGAAGCTGAGAGGTTTGTTTTTTAGAGTTGATTCATACCCAGAGATTGTGGTTAGTGATAGAGATATTGCTCTAATGAATGCAATAAATGTTGTGTTTCCCGAATTTGTTCATTTATTATGTCGTTTTCACATTGATAAAAATGTTAAAGCAAAATGTAAAATGATTGTTCTAAAAAATAGGCATGGGATCAAGTGATGGAATCTTGGGGAGCCATTGTTGATTGTCAAAATGTAGAGTCTTATGAACATCGTGTGGAGGCATTTAATGTTGTTTGTTCACCGTGGCCTATATTTACTGAATATGTAATTAGTACCTAGTTAAATCCACATAAAGAAAAGTTTGTCAAGGCTTGGACGGATAAGATAAGGTCATGCACTTAGGCAACATGACAAGTAACAGGGTTGAGTTTGTACCTTAGAGTTTAAAGAGGATCCTTGAGACGTCAATGGGGGACTTATACTTTTGTTGGGATTCCATGAATAAGATTATCATCTTGCAACATAATGCAATAGCAACCATGTGGTGAGTCATGTCTTTAATGTGACAAGCTAATTGTCTAGTATTCGCATAACAACCATCTCTTAAATGCTCATACATGTGGGTCAAAGTAGTTGTTGCCCATGAGTATCCCTCGATGTGCCTCAAATCTCAAATAATCCCAAGTAGGATACATTAACCGACGTAGCACTCTTATCTACAAATATGGTGCAACCTACTAGGTGTAACAAATATGTTCGTGCAACCACAGTCCACTGTCTCTTGGTACATGCATCCTTGTACACCTCCCTCATTTAGCTTAGACGCACATGTCCACCCCAACAATGACAAGTTTCAGCAACTGCTAGTCTCCGGTCTACACGAAGTGAATCAACAAGAAAATTGGTCACCCTAGCTGCATCTAAGCTCGGGTACGTGTAAAATTGTCTGATAACGGGGAGGTGCAACAAATTCGACATGTCATTTAATGTGATGGTCAACTCACCAACAGCCAGACGAAAGGAATTTGTCTCTGTGTGTCACCTCTCTACAAAGGCACACAACAATCCTTTCTCTATCGTGTCATAGCTTGCCCAACAAGCCCAACTAAACCTGAAAACTCCACTGCAGGTAGTATCCTAGGAGGAGGAGCACCCATCTTATTCATTTTTCGACCATGAGATACCAATTTTAACTTCCCTCGATACTAATTTAACCAACCAAAATCATATAAAATATACAATTTAACCAACTAAAATCATATAAAATTAACAGTGAACAAGTATCATATCACAACATATTTACTTACCACACCATTCAATAATTGTATGGTCACATGGTCTTCATAACCTGTCAACAGTGACCCATCCACTGGACCTCCGGGATAACCTTTACCTTCTACTTGAGGTGCACCTTCATCCTCCACCTTCATTTGGGGTTCAGCTTTTTCAAGTTCAACATGTTCTGCATATTCATGTTCAACATGTTCTTCATCTTCATTAACATGTCTTCTTCTTCTTCTAACATGGGTTGTGGGACGTAGACGGTCACCTTGTGAACCTCCTCCCCTAGTCTTCACCATTTTTGTCCAATTACATCATTCAAGTTAAACCAAATTACAAACAATGCACACAATCTCACCCATCCTAAATCAATGACTAGTATCACAAACAAATAGTCATGATCCACACAGCATTGCACATTATGGATTCGAAAATTCGAAAATCTGAAAACCTACTACGGATTCGCTCATCCAGAATGTTAATCATCTAACATAGTTAAAAATTTAACAACAAATAAAGTGTGAAACTAAATTTTACTATTTTATAAAGTACAAAACTTGATTTAAATAATAAAAACTAAAGAAACTAAATCACTTATTTAAAAAAATGTCATTCAAATCACACTACTGCTATTTTTGTCATACCATTTTCTACGATTGTGAAAACAAAATGAAAACTAGGATGACAAATATTAATCAAATAAATATTTATTAGTTAAATGAATTTACCAATTATTATTATTATTATTATTATTAATATTTTTATTACGATTATATATTAATTATATTATCTTAATTGAAATGCTTGAAGTCGTCTTAAAGCATATACAACCAACATTGGTTGAAGTGGCGTGGACTAGGATTTCTTTCTCACAAAATATTTAATAACTCTAATGTTTAAAGTGTCACTAATAAAAAATAGTTTAACAAAATTTTGCCCTTAATTAAATTTATTATCTCCATTGGAATTAATCCTTAGTAAAATAACTTTGAGATAGCGAATATGCGTGATTAAGGAAAAAGGAAACCTAGAGAGGTAGTTCTAGAATACATTGAAAACACATAGTTACCGAACTCACCAATTCAGAATCTTACCGAACACACCAATCTAGAAGATTTACTGATTTCTCAATTAGGGATTTTTGTGGATTCAATATTTTGGAATGTGAGAAAACAAATGCAGATTCCCTATTCTATAAAACTATTGAACTGCATTGTCTGGAATACGACATATGAACTGTGGAAACAAAAATCTAAAAAAAAAATGGAACTATAGATTCGAAAACCAAAAATAATTACTTACCTTCTTCTCCGAACAGGGAACCGCCAAGAGAAACCACCCAACCACCACCAAGTAGTCGAGACATCACCAACCACTACCAAGAGATGGAGCAACACTGTCGCGGTTCAGAGAGGAATAGAGTTCGTGGAATCTGTGTGTGCAGTCTCTGGGTAAAGGAAGAAGAAAAAGTAGTGTGAGTCTTATGTTCATTTTAGGATTTTTACAAAATAATAGGAATAGTTTTATCTTTGCATAACATTGGTGGAAGTGAAGGAAGAAAAACGTAGTAATGCATGAAAAATCTGCTAAGAGTTTCCTTTCAAATAAAAGTGACATGATTATTAAAAAAACAAATAATTTTATATTTCCACACTTTTTTTATATAAGTAATATTTATATTAAATTAAAATTACATAATACTATTTTCATGTAGGTGAAAATTAAAATTAAAATTATATATTAAATTAAATAAAAAAATACTATACTTTCTCACTATTTAACTTTTACTAGGCCTAACACACAAATAATAAACAAATCAAGATTAATACGAATCCATTTCTTACAAAAACAATTATAAGAATACTCTTATTGATATAAATTAGAGTGTCCAATCAATTCATTTATTCATTATCTATTTAATTTTCTTTCATGTAAATTCATCTCATTCATCAATTAAAAAAACAGTCAAATTAAATTGCGATTTTATTCATTTCTTATTTTTCAAAATGTAATAGATGATCTATCAATATTAAACGAATAAAAAATAATTTAGCCTTTTAAAAAAATTCAAAATATATTTTTAAGTTTATTTTACAAAATTTTGGTTTCGAAAAAGTTTTTAAAACATTATTTTCAATTTTTAAAGTACTATTTGTTTAAGAATATATTAGATGTGGAAAAAATATTAACAGATAAATATAATTAAATTTGTATTGAATAGATTAAATTTTTAATTAGAATTTAATAAAATTAAATAAACTAATGAACTTTTTATTCAGACTAAAACAAAATTTATCTTATTCGTTCCGTTTGTCACTCCAACTATAAAATAGCATATATCATGATCGATAACATCTCTATTACTGCTAATATTATTAGTTTATTATTATATTATATTATCAATATTATTATTATAATTATTATTACTATTATTGAAATCATTGTTATTATTATTAATAATATTAGCATTGTAGTTATTACTATTACTATTATTATTATTGTTTTATTATTAGTATTAGTATTGTTATTATTATTTTTAGTATTAGTATTATTAGTATTAATATTATTATTACTATTATTTTCGTCTTGATGGAATAATAGTGTTTTTACTCAGTTATTCTTTATGATTACTATTGTTATACATCAGGATAAACGTGTTGTGGCTTCTTTAATTATAAATATTTAAATTCTTTTATTCTTGCTATTTTATTAATTTAATTTAAAAAGTATAATATATATATATATATACACACACTTGACATTTATTTTTTATCAATATTTTTTTCATTTCAAGTTCTCAACGTATTTTGAAAAAAAAAATACACAATTTTCCTTTTTAATTGACCCAATTTTTTGAAAAAAAACTTGTGAAGTAAATTAATATCATGACAAAAAAACACATAACACAAATAGAAAATATACAGTTTTGAATTGGAGAAGGTAATAAAATATAAAAAATTCCATCTTATTAGGTTTAAAGTCATAAAGATAAAGAAGTGGTTTAAGAGAGAAGGAAGATTACATGACATGACATACAACATAATCCATTATAATTATCCCATGATAGATCATACATGGCTCACACAATTCTTTAACCATAGCTAGCCAAAAACAACTATTTCTTAGTTAAACACCACCACATCTTCATCAATCAAATTAATCTTCATTACTTTTTCAATTTACAAACTCAATTCTGTATCATGTTTCATATTGGTATTCATTAAACACACTAACCTCTCTCTAAATCTTAGTTTTCATTCACAGGGGTTTAAAAAACAAATCTCTAACTAAATCTTAAAGGGCATGGTTATTTGTAAACCACACTCTACCATGTTGGAAAATGGAAAAAATATATAACAGAAATACTTAGCATTGATGAGAAAGCACATGAAATCCTACAAAGATATATAGACATTTTGTATCTAAACTTAGCAATCAAAGAAGAGGACATTGTCAATGAGAAAAAAATATGCCGTATTCAGTGCTCCATATATAATTGGTCCAAGCTACTTTAACTACTCTAAGTGGAGATTCTCATTTCAATGATCAAACTAAGGTTTCTTTCTTCGTTATTTTTTATTTCAAGCTGAAAAGGAAAGTGGGGTGGTGGAGGGAATTTTGGAAATGGGGCATTAGATATCATAGGAAAGTAGTTGTGTTGTGGTAGCATGATAGGTATTGTAGGGCTTGCAATAGGACAACTCAATCTCCTTCATAAGGACTAAGAAGTGGTCATGAATCTACACAACTTAATCATCCTGGTATTTAGAGAACCTCCCACTCAGATTCAGAGATATCAGGAAGCATTAGTTTCTTGTGATCATCCTGTAAAGTTGGACATAAACTCTCTGCATAATCACCCTTTTCATTGTTTCCGTGCAATATTGCAAGCTCCTCGTACTCTTGCCTCCTTGCAGCCTTCTTGGATAGCAAAAAGGGTTGTCGCTTCTTGTTCTTCAAACATGAGAAAAATGAATAAACATGTTAGAGCTTAATATGCTGCAAAGAAAGGAGAGAGGGTAGGAGTATGTGTACCTTGCTAGTTCTTAAATTACCCCCTGCATTGGGAACTGATTGAAGTTCATCTCTAGTCACCATAACACAAGTTTCCACAAGCTTCAATTCATCATCTTGTTGCTTTGTTTTATGGCCCTTCTCAACAATAGTACCAATCTTTGGTACATCCAAATCCCATGTTTCTGTGATTTCTTAATAATAAGAAGTGTCAGTTACCATTAGCTACAAAATATCATGAAATTTAATGACTGCCCACTGGCATCTCATACACTGCCTGAGCCCTGAGAATGTTAACATAGGGATTACACATAGACTTCTTTTATATGTCTAATATTTGAAAACAAAATATACTGCAAACAGGCTTTAGAGTTTCTGAATCTAGATATGCCAATGAAGACTTTGAATAGAACAAACTATTCCAATCTGGGAGTCAAAATGAAATAGTCATGTTCAGGAAACCATTTTTTGAGTTAGTTCTCTACATATTTTATGAAATAACTGAAAACAGATGCCACTTAGTACAGAAAACATTTTATCTTTTATTAATCAATAGGCTATAACAGACAAATGTCAAGAAAACTTCATCACATCCACTCTAACCTCACAAATACAACCCTGTGGGGATGCCTCAACATTTATTTTCATGCACCTTTTTGCAAAATCAGACCAAACCAGCCAGCACCAAGATACACTCCTTCAAATTCAACCAAATAGATGTGCATCCTTCTATAATTAACAAGTACTTTTAAATGGTATGCATACATAAAATGAGGGCCTAATTCATTATGATTTGAATTGGCACCTAAACTAAGAAAGTGTATCAGAATGATCTGAATTAATAGAATGAGATACAGTGATTGTGTGGTAAGAATAATTATCAGGCTGATATGTTCTGACCCCAACCAGAAAACTAATACAATTGTTACAGTTCACCCTTAGAAGCAAAAACTTATCGACAAGAAACAATGAAGAAAAAATAAAACTTCATCCAAGAGACACTCAAATACTAACCATATGGATCTACAAACAAGACACCAAAGGAATATGAATTACTATGCTTTTCTTTCTCTTCAGCTGATTCAGCCCATTCTAGATCGCCGGGGATTTCTTTAGTACTTGTATTTTCAATTTCATTGCAACAGTCAGCTACAGAGGCAATGGTAATGGATTCAGAGGAAGTTGGCTTTGAAACAGTGTCTGCATGATTTTTATTTACCCAGGAGAGTTCACATGTATTGCGTGTATCTGTTTCTGATAAAGTGATTTCACAGGCTGTCTTGGATGCAGGCATGTTTTTATTTTGTTTATCACCACCGAGGTTTGATTTATTGTACCCTTTGACAGAATAGTGAGAAGCTGAAATGAACAAAGCATTAGAATCACAGGATTCAGCATGGATTACACCATTATCAACATCATCATTCATTCTTGAGTCCTCAGTTGTTCGGTTGATGCCATCTTTTATAGTTATTTTCTTGGAACCTTCAAAAAAGTTCTCAGCGAAGCCAGCATCAGTATTTTGATTTGTAGGCAACTCTGAGGCTGATGTTTCATCCAAATCACATGAAGGTAGAGGAAGAAAATCTTGCATAACATCTGAACATATCTTTTTAACATTTTCCCCAACAGTCTGCATCTGATTCCCTAAGTACTTAACAGTTTCCTATCCCCAACAAAGGAAAACAAAAATGATGACAGGGTTACAGAAGTCATTTGCAGGCCAATAACTATCAGTCCGAAAACAACAGTTCAACCAGACTAGTCTTACACTACACAATTAAAATCATATATAAAAGGAAATTCAGAAAAGTTATCATATCACAGATTCCCATAAATACCAAAACAAATTTAATAATAACATGGCTCTCATGATTGAACTCTCAGTTTCATAATATATGAGGCAACTAAACTAACAAAAACTATAGGTAGAACACTTTGGACATACAAATCAAAGATGAAAAGCTTCAGGTCTACTAATAGCAGTGGAAGAATTAAGATTATGATATTAAGATTTCAATGGCTTTTATAGCAGGTATTCGGCATGTCCAGTTGGGAATAATTTATCTTTCCAACTTCCTCGTTTGAAACTATGAACATGCATATTCATGGTTAAGAATAAATAATGACAAAGGTATACCTCCAATACTGTGTCGTCCACATCCACACAAATATCCTCAAACTTCTGGAACATGTTACCAACCCAAGTTATGCATTTTACACCCATAGCCATCACAATACACTAGCTGGAACAGTAACTGGAACTGTCCCTGTATGTCCGATATGAGAGAGGATACAAAATTGAACTTTTTATAGTGACAAACTCAACCGCTGCCTGTAAAAATAAACTACCATCCTATAAACATTATGACACGTCCATAATTCTACAAAATCATACTACATAGTAATTCACTGTTTGAAAATCCTTTACTTTTAAATATTTTCTCATAAACAAAACAGAATGAAAAGTTAAGCACATCAAAATCACCATAAACAAGGAAAGAATATAAATATGTCAAAGGTACGATTAAAATGAAATAGAACACCCTTTCCTCCACCAAAAAAGGGACCATCTCAGAAACAACATATGGCAAAATATGTAAACAAAAACCCAACTTGTGACCAGGAAACATAACCCACTTAAAATATTACTCAAATAAATGAAAGGGTGGCGGTGATAAAAAAGAAGAAGTACAAGCAGAAGAGAGTTTACTTGCCGTAACGCGCACAGAAAGAAGAGCAGTGTCAGCATCTGACTGAAGAAGTGATGAGAAGGATAAAGTAGTAAAATTGAAGAGAAATTGTAACCAAGAAGAAGAGTGATGTGAAGAGAGAGAGAAGGTAAATAGGGTCAGCTCCACTGAGCCTTAAGATTGACACGTGGATTCCGATTCCGAAGTTTGCTTTTGGTCATTGTTCTTCACTCCATCTGTGTGTGGACCCCACCTTCCATTTTTTTTACCTGCCATACCATAACTGTTGCCTTTTTGTACTACTATTTTGTTTTATTGTTTTACTTTGTCGTTTTATTTACTTTCTTATATGAGAGTATTTGGGTGTATATATAAAAGGTAAATCATTTATTTATTGGAAAGTTTTTTTTTTAATTTACAAAATGACTTTAGAATTGACCTGTGAATAAAATGTACTAAGTTTCAGATTATAAAAAAATATCAGACATTTGTTATGGTTTTATTGTTTCAAAATTAGCATGATTTGGAAATAAATTTTGTTTCCAAGTTCACTTTATTCAAATTTCACAACTAAGATTGTTAAATTAGTTATTTATGGTTTGTTAAAAACGTTTCTATGTTTACGAATTTCAGGATAATATCTTAATTATTTTTTCAAATGATGAAAATATCTTTGATGAAGTATTAATGTCATTTGGCTGAAAGAATATTTAAAATATAATGAACACAAACTTATTCTCCTATCATCTTTGTTCCACTTGGACCGTTAAATAGTTATTTTCTATTTAATCAATTTTTTTCGTTCTCATTCTTTTATGAGAAGAAAAGCTTCTTCAGCTGAAAAGATGTGTATCTTTTGGATATTTTTATAACATAGTGGGATAAGATTTGATTTCGTTTGTTTAACAATGAAACAGATTGATTAGAATAAAGATAATACAGTTACTTTATAATGTAAAAGTAATAGTTTTATTTATTCCATCAAGTACTCTCAAAATTTAGAGAAAAATATTTGGGTTAGGTAGTAGAATGGAGTGAATCATAATTCATCTTTTTCATTATTCTTCATTCCTATTTTTATAAACCAAACAATGAAACAACCTCTACCATTCCAAATATTCCCTTCAACCTTCCAACAAATAGAGAATGGAAAGGGAAGAGAAAACATGAAGAAAACTTGAGAAAAACGATTCAGAAAAGAAGAGAGGATCCAAGTTATATACTATAAAGCATATAGCTTCAGTGTACAGCAACCACATCATATTGGTGTCCACTTCCCCGGCTTGTAACAAGTTCTGACATTCTTGACAGCACTATAGTTTTTGTTACCTGGGTTTCATTTTTCTTTATCCTTTCCTAACCATATAAGGAACAAACCAATGTTCATAAACACTCAATCTGATTCATTCATCATAACAGCAATTATGTTATCAACAAAGCTATGAACCCGGTTTAGGATGTACTACCATCAAATAACTATTGAGGCATCCCAACTCTGAGATATAAACATAGCACAAAACAGAAATAAAGTGACTCAAGATGAAGGAAAAACTCTCGTAGTAGTAGTAGCCTGCAGTGTAACTAAAATAATCACCGATTACAAAGCATATAGGTTGATTCTTTAATGATATTTTGCTGGAGGCTGTATAGGATTTACTTTCTTCCTGTCTGGAAGGACATAATTGAATCTCCAAGCTGAATTAGAAGTCTTTGGTATTAAGCAGATGTTCAAGGAATCAACGATTTTGCATGTTTTCTAACCATCACCAATTCAAGCTACACGATGAAGGATAGTTTAACCTGCTGCTTGGAAATCGCCAAAATCATCATCTGGTACATCCTGTGTGCTTTGATCTTCAGGAGAATTCTCGTGTTCTGTGTCTTCTTTAACTGTTTTGAGAAGATCAGCTTTAAAAGCCTTCTCAAGGCTGAGTTTTGTAGGTGAGTCTGTTGGAGACTTCTGCGGGGTGACAACAGGTGAAAGTGGTGCTGAAGGAGGCGGTGGTAACTTAATACTGGGTAGAGATTCTTTTCTTCCATTCCTTTCTTCTGGGGATTTGTTCAGACCCTGCTCAAAAAACTTGGACTTCACACTGCTGTCACTTTTCTGCATGCAAAAGATTAGAAATTAATAAAGACAATGTGCTGATAAAAGAAAACATCATTGTTTGTAGGAGCAAAATGCAGAATTCCATACGTTGGTCTTAATTTGCAGTACAAGAGTCTCTCCTTCTTTCAGACTGTAATCAACTGAGGAAGTTTGCTGGTAATGTTGTTCCATCTCCTCAGCAGTTTTCTTTTTATTCAGATATCTTTGAACAGATTTAAGAAGAGACATACTTTCTATTTGTCAAAAAATAGTACGAGGACTCTAAGCCAGAATGAATAAAATAAAATGTTTAGAGGCTGCCAAGTTTTGCAGATGATGAGATCACGAAATATATGTAATAAGAATAATAAATCTAATAAATATATTTGATGGAGGATACTTCATATGATCATGTAAGGCAGCTTGGAAGTCATAAGCCTCTGTTCTTTCTCGGAATCCTATGCCAATAAAAGCATGTCGGAGGCGACCACCTGCATGATTCTCAAGTAATAAAGATCAAAATTAGTCTGTAACATGAAATTTTAAAGACGGATCATAAGTCAACAGTCTTTCCAACTTGAAATGTCCAAACAAGAAAAAGGTAATACAGTACTTAAGTACTTGAAAGTAAATTTAATCGTATACTAAATAGAAGTAAGCTTAGTACCACAAGAGAGGAAGTGGCGATGAGGTTAAATGGACCAAAAATTATAACCTATGGCTGCTGAGAGAATGAGAAACTGTTGAAGATAGTGAGAGCCACTTCGCACGAAAGGATCAATTACCGACTACCACGAGTATGGCCCAATCGTACTCTTAAAATTTGTGATATTTTAAGACAATTAGTGCAACGAGCCAAGATTATAACCACTAGGTCATGTCATTAACTGGAATTTATAGACAATTTTGGCAAAAACACAGATTATATAGGCCTTATTTGGATACATTTTCCCATAAACAAATATAAGAGAAGAGAAGAGAAGAAAATAAAATGAATTAAACTTCTCCCACAAGTTAAAATTAGCTTTTGAAAAAGCTAAACGAGAGAAGTTATAAACGTTGAAATGCACAAGTTGATTTAACTTATAGGAAAAAGTTTAATTCATTTTATTTTCTTATCGGTACCTATAGATAAGTTTATCCACACAAGACCCAAAAGGTAAACAGAAAAAACTAGTTTCCTATATCAGTCTAAAACAAAACAAAAAATGCTTGCAAGCTTCTAAAAGCTCTGACAAACAAGCCAAATTATTGACAATTACAAAATAATTGATCATGATGATAATTACTGATACATACTTTGGTAGCATAGCAAGCTGAATTTTGTATTCTATTTTCTGAGAAGTAGAAACTAATTTAAAAACAATCACATCATTTCAAATTACTTCAAATCAAACAGGTAACATTATACTTTATACTATACTATACATTTTCCTTACAAACCCTGCTACCCAGCACACAGCCAATAAGATGATTTAGAGAAGAAGCACGGAAATATTGAGATATTATGACTCACCTATGTTCTCTTCAATGCGAAGAACAAAGTATCTGCATAATATATAAGTATAAGTGGTTCTGAAGTACAAAAAGATATGGTAACAAACAGCTTAAACTATCAACAGTCAGGGAAAACCACCTGCTGCTATCAATAACAGGCTCCACTGGATGCGGCTCTCCATTTCTTAAAAATGCCCGAGCATATAATTCACCTAGTTATGTATATTTCATCATAAAATTAAAATATAAAGAAAAAAATGTAGAATCTATTTTGAAGCAGATTTGATGTGGTCTTACCCGAGCTCTTATCTTCAAGTTTTATGATGCATTCTTCTCCCTTGCTAGTGACTTTCAATATTCCTTCCCATGCCCATTTGTTGACATCCCATTCATCAGCCCTGAAATGAATTTCATTAATATAAAAATCCAGTAATCACACACTCGAGAGCAGAAAAAAAACTCACTAAACTTGCAAAATTAGAAAACCAATTTCTTCAGAAAGAACATAAACAAAGGTAATGAAAGACACAAAATAATTAAAAGCATAGCAAACGTCCTAAAAGAGATCTAAGACCCTTCCATACACCCTGAATAACACAACTACTTTACAGAGGTAGAGTACATCTAAAACTTCAATAATGCCAAAGGTAAACTAAACAGATCACAAGCACCACATATCAGTTGATCACAAACCTATATGAAGCTGCACTCTTTCTTGGAGGTATCTGCATGCATAGTAGAAACTCGTCATTAGCTTTTACACAACGAAAATTTTCAAATTCCAACCGACCCATCAACAGAAAATTCAACTTTAAATAAAAAACTAAAAACAACGTTCAGTGCCGTCATGATTGCAAAACAAATTTAAATTAGTAATCAGCACACTAACATGAAACTTGATCATCTGCACATCCCATTGAGTTGTAAATTGAAATCACACCCCTCTCAAAACCCATTGCCCAAAATCGACTTTTGAGAGAAACCTACGAAATGGAAGACTCACTATGTAGACGTAACACTCGGGCACTTGAAAGAGAACGAGCTCGATGGGTTCGGCGTCTTCGATTTCGCCGCCACTTTTCTGAATGCGCGGTTCGTTCTCCTCCTTCTCCATGATTCGGAGGCACAGAAAGATCGCAAATTTGGAGGCGGAGAGTTAGGGTGTGAAGAAAATCGATCTGGGGCTCAAGGAGGTGTCGATTTGGAGATGAATCTTGCAAGAAGGGAATTCAATTTCTGAGATTAGGGCTTGGTTTGATTTATTTTTTTTTTGTCTTTAGTGAAGAGAGAGAAAGTGAGTGTAAGGAAGAAGGTTTGTCTCTGCTTGGTTCGTTCTCAGGAAGGAGATGACGCTGCACCCAAACGGTTCTGCATCGGAGCAATGAGCACCGTCTGATTGTAAGGACTTTGGTATCCAACGGTGTGATGGGTATGGACTGACTCGAACAGCTTGCTTTGTTTTCAAGTTAACAAAATAATAAATCCAATAACCAAAATTAACTTCAAACTGTTAGTGAGAGAATAAAGGAGAATATGCTATACAAAATTTCTGAGCTCATAATTTTATTTTCAGAACATTGTATAATACATAATACATACTACTTATTTTTTTAGTGGTTTTTAAAATTATATTTTTTTCTTGTTTCATTAAATTACGTACTTATGAATTTAATTGGTCATTATTCATAATAATAGAATTTAATATTAAAAAAATTACATTGACTAAAGTGGGTGGATTTGTTGTCCTCAAAGTTCAACTTTTGAAGTTTGTAAAGTTGGGCATGTGTGTTTAGATAGATTGTGTTGTATCAACTTATTGAAAATATTATAATCTTTTTAATGATTTAAAAGTAAGATGTTTTTATACTTTAACTTAAGACTTTAATATTATATTTTTTTTTATCTTTTCTATTTAATAAAATAAACTGGTTATTTATAAATAAACTAGTTATTAATAAATAAACTAGTTATTAATAAATAAACTAGTTATTAATAAATAAACTGAGTGTTTTAAGTTAATTTATTTTGTTAAATGAAAACAATTAGTTATTAAAAAAATAATAAAATGTTTTTAATAAATTTTTGTTATGATTTTTAATCTGATTTTAATTAACACAACTATTCTCAGTAAATGGAAAAACTGTTTTAGCAATCATTGTTACCTGTGTTTTTTTTAACATTTTAGCACCATATTTGCATGAGGAACAACAAAGCATAAGAAACTAAACCCACACAACATGCAACTAGCAACAAATATGAAGCAGAAATAGGAAAGGTACCAATGTAGCTCTTGAGAGCCTTGGCGTAGAACTCGAGCTTGATCAGTTCAGCAGTGTTAAACACCACTCCCAAGCTCGAAAAGAGTTGGCACACCTCACGATTAGGTGGGGCCAAGTCGTCGAGGCTCCTAGGTTTCTTAATCCTCAGTTTCTCCACCCAGTAGAGCGAAAATCCATCCAACAAAGTAGGGTCGTGGATGCTACAGCATATCTTCAAGAACTTCTTCTTGAAGCCCTTGTAAGATTGTTGGAAGAGAGTCAGGAGAACTCTCCCTGCCGCTCCGTTGAAGCTCATCCATAGCTTCTTTCCAGGATTCTTGGCCTCAAAGAAGTAGAGGAAGACGTCCATAGAAGGCGGGTGGCCAAGATGGTTGCAAAGGATCGCGAAGGCTCACACAAAGGCCCAGCTGTTGGGATGAAGCTGGGCAGGGGCAACGTTCACCTCTGTGACGAGAGCGCGCTCGAACCCCGTAAAGGGGAGGCGGAGTTTGAGCCGCTTGAAGACGGTGGTGTACATGAAGAATAAGGGTTCTTCGGGGTCCGCACGATCGTCCGTACACACGGGAACGCCTTCCCTACACGGTAGAACCTTTAGATACAAGTCGAGTTCCTTCCCGAAGACGTGGAACTTATCGTTTGACTCGCCTTGCTTGTACATCTCTATGTCTTTAAAGGTTCTCATTTGAGAAGTTTTGGTCAGAAGTTCATCGGGAGCCCATCAATAAAGGGCTTTGTAATCAACGGAGGGAGGAGGGTTCGATGTGGTTTTGGTACGAGCCATCGAGAAGAAAGCTAAAGAGGGAGAGGAGAAATAGGAAAAAATGAGGGCTCAGAAGAAGAAGATAGACGTGACTCAGGAAACCCAGAAAAACAAAGACTTGAAAACGAAGAACAGAGAAAACGTAAAATGCAGAAAACATAAACAGTCCCAGAACAGTTTATGGCATTTTATGAGCATCAAAATCATAAACAAGGGCAATCAGAGAGTAAAGATCATACCTTTGAATAAATCAGGGTTCAAAGGTAGAGGTTTTTTAGGAAGAAGAAAGAGCGCTTCGAGAATGAGAAATGTTTGGGAAATGCTTAAGTGAAGTAATGAAACAGTGAAGGGAGCGTAGGGGTTTTGGGGGGTCTAACCTATATGAAGAAGCGTAAGCAGCAATGAGTCTTAGTCGTTGATCTTGCCACATGTACGCTGATTGAAAAAATATGGTAAGACGTCACTTCGGTGCACTGTTCACGTCTTGTCACCCAATGCCACGTAGGTCGCCCCAAGCGATCACTTAAGTCTCTTCACTTAAGCAAGTTACAACTTGAGACTAAGGGGTTTGTGTACCAACCAGTCCTCGGTCATCGACGCTAGAGGAAGACCTCAGACATCGGTGCTAGAGAAAGACATCAAACATCGATGTCTGATAGTAATGGTGGGCCCCATAAATCATATTAGATACCAGTTAAACACCCAAATATAAGGAAAGACCTAAGTCACGAGAGGATCATGCATGGGGTGTGTATGGTACATTCGGGAACGGCACAAGCAAGTGTTCCTTGGAGGCGTCGGGGCCCGTTAGGGTTAGGATTTCCAAGGGAAGACCGCATGCATGACACGTGAATACTAGGGCACCCATAGAATAGATGGCCCCGCAGCATTGGTGCATGAGTTAGTACCTTGGCGCCATATTGTTAGTCGTTGCACTCCAGTAAAAGGAAGTCTTATGTGCCAGATTACGCTAAGATTGTGTAATAGCGGCACAAGGATGTTCTCCCAAGAACCCTAGATGTGGGTAATAGAACATAAGTAAACCCTAGCTACAACCTATATAAAAGGGTGGTAAGAACCTTAGCAAAGTACACTGTTTCTAAGACTGAAACTACTTTATACACTTACTATTTCTTTGCCCCAGTACTGACTTGAGCGTCGGAGTGCAAATGGCCGCCAAGGCGCCCTTTTGTCTTTGCAGGTGAGAAGTTCTTCAACCAAACGAAGTTTGATTCACAGGCGGAGACAGGCGGGCCAGAAACTGTCGTTCGAATCAACCGACAATCAAGTCAACCGGCAAGAACAATAAATATATATATATATATATATGAAAATTTAGATAAATAAATAATGGTGTAATTGATAAAAAAGAGTCAATATTATCTTAAACTTTGAAAATAGTGTATAAATAAAAAAAAACTTTCAAATTTTGAGAATTAAAGATAAATATTAAGAGTTTAAAGAAGGAATGATCATCATAATTTAATTTAGTATATATTTAATATCAAAATTTATTTTATTATTCATTAATTAGAAATAATTTTATAGGTTGATATAGTTGTTAAACACATTAACTTCATACATTAACAAATAATTTACGATTTATTTAAAGAAATGTGTTCAATTCAAGCCATATGATATATGTTGAAATGTAAGTCTCTAATTCAATAGATAAAGATTTCTTTGATATATTATACTAAATTTTTTTATTTTAAATACCGTTTTTCAATATGTAAATTGTAGTTAGAAGGATGAAATAAATTATAATAAAATGCTTGATTTTAAACACTAGTTTTCAATATATAAATAATAGCTAAATGGGAGAAACTCTTTTGTTGAGAATAAAAGAATATATACAACAAATGCCAAATATCACTTTCTTAAATTATTCACACTTTTTTCTATCAAATTGAGTCACTAATAGTTGGGAGGGTTTTTCTGTAAGTGGGCTAACATAAACTATCTTTTAAAAATACAAAACCAAAGGTTGCTTCATGCACTGAAAGAATATTCTCTGTTTTATTCAATCTGTCCCTAATTAAGTCTAATTAATAGTGATTATATTCCTGTAATTAAGTCTACTTAAGTCTAATAATGATTTTGTCCGGTAATATCCCCCTCAAGTTGGAGCATGTAAGTCTTGAATGCCCAACTTGACCAAGATGGCTCCAAACTTTTTAGCACCGAGAGCTTTGGTGAAAAGGTCAGCTAGTTGTGTATGTGTGGGCACATAGGATGGAAGAAGGCGCTTGTGAATGATTTCATCTCGAACAAAGTGGCAGTCAACTTCAATGTGTTTGGTGCGTTCGTGGAAGACCGGGTTTTTAGCAATGTGAAGTGCTGCTTGACTATCACAATAAAGACGAATTGGGTCAGGATGAGGAACATGTAGAGAAGCGAGAATGTCTTTAATCCACTTTAATTCTCGGGTGGTCTTAGCCATTGATCGATATTCAGCCTCAGCAGAGGAGGCAGAAACCGTTTGTTGTTTCTGGGTTTTCCAAGAGATTGGGGAAGTGCCGAGTTGAATAAACCATCCGGTGAGAGATTTCCGTGTCAGTGGACAACTTGCCCAATCAGAATCACACCACCCAAAGAGTTGTAAGTTGTTCTCTCGAGGTAGGAGTATTCCTTGTCCAGGATGCCCCTTTAAATATCGAACAACACGAAGAGCAGCTTGCCAATGCTCGGAGCGTGGATTTTGCATAAATTGAGATAAAGCTTGGACACTGTAGGCAAGGTCAGGTTGAGTGAAACACAGATAAATTAACCTCCCAACAAGTCTACGATAAGTAGCCGGGTCAGAAAGAAAAGAACCAGTAGCGGAGCTTAATTTGTGATTTTCTTCACATGGTCTAGTGGTGGGCTTCGCACCCAACAATCCGACTTCAGTAATGACATCTAAGGCATATTTCCTCTGACAAAGGAAGATTCCGTTGGGGGAGCGAGCAACTTCAACCCCCAGGAAGTACTTGAGGCGGCCTAAATCTTTCATATGAAAGCATTGATTTAAGTAGCCTTTAAAACATTGGATGGCAGTACCATTATTCCCTGCAATCACAAGATCATCAACGTAGACTAGCACAACCAACTGTATGTCATTATTATTGAGAGTAAACAGGGAATGATCCTTCGGGGATTTTTGGAAGCCGTAACGAGTGAGAGAAGAAGATAGTTTAGCAAACCAACACCTGGGGGCCTGTCGGAGGCCATATAGAGACTTTTGAAGCTTGCACACTGCCCCTGGTTGAGATTCTTGGAAGCCAGGAGGGAGTTTCATATAAAACTCATCATCAAGATCACCATGGAGAAACGCATTGAGAACGTCCATCTGATGAAGCTCCCAATCTTTTGCGGCTGCTACTGCTAGAGTTGTGCGAATGGTTACCGTCTTTACGACAGGAGAAAACGTCTCGTTGTAATCCAAACCCTCCACTTGATGATTGCCAAGAATTACCAATCGAGCCTTGAATCTTTCAATTGTTCCATCCGAGTTGTATTTGATTTTGTAGATCCATTTACACCCAAGTGTCTTCTTTCCAGGAGGGAGAGCGGTGAGTTTCCAGGTGTCATTGAGTTCGAGAGCATGAATCTCCTGTGCCATAGCATCACGCCACCGGGGTTCTCAGACTGCTTGAGAAAAGAACAGGGGTTCCTGCTCGGTGTGTAAAGAGGCAAGAAAACTTTGATGATGGTTAGAAAAGGAATCACAATTCACAAAATCATGTATAGGATACGAAACACCTGAGGATTCTGTTGAAGGAGGTGACGGAACAGAGGGGCTTGACGGTATCGTGGTGGCTGCGACAAAATCGCGTAACCGTACGGAAGGCAGCTTCGCGCGATGCCCTCGCCCAAGGGGAACCGCGACCGTCAGCGGTGGTGAAGAAACCGACGACGCCGTCTCCGTCGGACGCGGCGATGGATCCGCGGGTAGCATCGAGGCTTCTATACACGGATCGGAGTCGTTGATAGTGTGGTCGAAGTCATCTGTGAGGGTAGCATCCTCCTTGGCTTGGATGGGAGATGCAATGGGTTGGTTGACGATGCATTCATCTAGGTTTGAGGAGGCAACTTCATGAAGAAAATGTGGGTCCGTTCCAGTTTCTAAAAAGTTGGCAATAATTGGGATTTGCAATGGTGGTGCAGTGTCCATCTTTTTGGCTTCAAAATATGGAAATTTATTTTCGAAAAAATGTACATCACGAGAGACAAAGAAAGTTTCTGTTTCCAAATCAAATAATTTCCATCCTTTTTGGCCATATGGATACCCGACAAACACACATTTTCGGCTACGACTATCAAATTTATCCCGCTGTCTATTTTGATTATGAGCATAACATAATGAACCAAATACTCGTAAGTGCGCGTAGCTGGGTACACATCCATGGATCACTTCATAAGGGGTTTTTCCTTTTAGAATGGAGGATGGTGTGAGATTGATTAAGTAGCCTGCAGTCAAAACGCATTCCCCCCAAAATTTAATGGGAAGATTGCCTTGAAACCGTAATGACCGAGCAACATTCAGAATATGCCGATGCTTGCGTTCGACGCGTCCATTTTGTTGCGGGGTCCCGACACAGGAAGTTTGGTGAAGGATACCTTGTTGAATGAAATAGTGTTTTAGACACATGAATTCGGTTCCATTGTCAGAGCGAACCATTTTAACACATTTGTTGTATTGCCTCTCAACGAGTGTGAAATTTTTTTTCAAAGTCACTGATACCTCTGTTTTTTCTTTTAACAAATAGATCCAAACTGCCCGTGAACAATCATCCACAATTATCAAAAAATATGAAGCACCACAGGATGAAGGAGTTTTATAAGGACCCCATAAGTCACAATGAATTAAATCAAAAATATTCAAAGCTTGATGCGCACTTAAGAAAAACTTATCTCTCGTTTGTTTCGATTTTTCACAAACTTCACAAACTGTATTCAACTCATCACGAGTACATTTCCCACTTATATCAGGAAGCATTTGCACAATCTGAAATGACGGATGTCCTAATCTTTGGTGCCAAAGTGCTAGTTGATTTTCCATCTTGACATGACATGCTTGAGTCTTCCGTACCCCACGATACCAATAAAGCCCATCTTTCCGTTCACCTGCTCCAATCAGCGTCCTCGAAGTGCGGTCCTGTATAATACACAATTTATCAGTGAATGTTACAACACAATTATTTTCTTCATCCGTCAATTGAGGTACTGAAAGTAAATTGCATTTTAATTTGGGAACATAAAGGACATTTTTCAATTCAAGTCCTTCTTCAAGAGTCACTGTTCCCTGTTCGCAAGCTAGAACACGTTCACCATCGGGTAACCCTACGGGGCACCTTTGTATAGTTTCCTTTTCACTCAAATTTTCCAGTGACCCGGTCATATGGTTTGATGCCCCACTGTCAATAATCCACAAATCCCAAATGCTCTTACCAGTCATTTTCTCTGATTCATTTGATTTTTGTTTGCTGATCATATCAACTAGTACCTTCCATTGTTCATTGGTCAGACCTGCCATCTCAAGTTTCTTGTCGTCATTGTTGGCTTGACTGTTGCTTCCACTAGCGTGTGCCACATTTGCACGTGTCGGGTTACCTTTGTTTCGCATCCCTTGGCATCCCCTGCCGTTCCATTTGCCTTCACTTTTTGGTCTGTCACCCCACCATTCGGGATATCCGATCAATTGGAAGCATCCCTTCATGTCATGACCATTTTTACCGCAATGACTGCACGTCATTAATTTTTCTACCATATCTTCACGCCCTTTTTCTTTGTAGTTGGCCTGCATCGCGAGACCCACGACCAACCCCCTTTCTTCCGTTGATTTGACCATCATTCTCACTCTTTCTTCTTGTACCAACATAGCATATACGCGGTTCAGAGACGGCAATGGATCTGAGGCCAGAATGTTTGATCTTACTGTCCCGTAGCTTGCGTCATCCAACCCCATAAGGAGTTGATGAACCTTCTCCTCCTCCCTTCGTTTTTCCAACTGAGCACCAATCCCACACTTGCATCCACCACACGTACAAGATGAAATTTTGTCACTGTTAGCAAGCTCATCCCAAAGGACCTTCAATTTTCCAAAGTAAGTTGCCACCACCATTCCCTCCTGCTTGCATCTTGACAAGTCTGACCTTAGTTGTTGAATTCTAGGTCCATTCACGACCGAGAATCTTTCTTTAATGTCTTCCCACAAGTTATGTGCAGTCTCAGCATATGCTATTGTGGATCGTAAGCTTGGTTCAATGGTGTTTAGAATCCAAGATACAATCATGGACTGCACGGTCCACCAATCTTCAAGGTCGGGTGCCTCATCCTCTGGTTGGATATGTGTTCCATCAATGAAGCCCCATTCTCTCCGGGCACGAAGCGAGATCTTTACTGCTCTTGCCCATTCGTCGTAATTTTCTCCGCGCAATTGGACTTGCGTGATTATGTTTCCAGGATTGTCATTCGCGTTGAGATCATATGACGAGTAGGTCTTCTTAGCACCTCCTCCTTCGTGCTCTGCTTTGTTGGCATTATTCTTTTCTGGTGCATCTGCCATGTTGTGCACAGTTGCCTTTGCTTTGTGTTTGTCGGGTATCAGAGTTTTGTGCTCTGATACCATGAAAGAATATTCTCTATTTTATTCAATCTGTCCCTAATTAAGTCTAATTATAGACTCATTAATAGTAATTATATTCCTGTAATTAAGTCTACTTAAGTCTAATAATGATTTTGTCCGGTAATATGCACCTCCGTACATTTTTTTGACACTTCTATAAGTTTTTTTATAAAAATAATTAAAATATATGAATTTTTTGTTGTGGAAGTGAGTAGTGTTAGTGTGTAAAAACATTGGTGAAAGTGACGATGTTGGTTGCTATGCTATTGAGTTGCAAAGTGGTTGACAGCGGTTTGTGGTGATTCATGATAGTGGTGGTAGTTGGAGGTGTGTATTTTGAGTGAGTTTTTGTCTTTCTATTGGTATGGTATTGTGTAAATTCACTGGATTATAAAATTTGGAATTAATTGAATGTGTGTACCTTTTAAATTGTGCAATATGAAACTTGTTTCTGGATATTTCGAAAAATGTCATGAATCATAGTGTAAAATAATTTGAAATATTTATCTTAGATACAGGAGCAAGTTCTGAATTGACTCATTTAGAAAGTAAACACACATTTTAATTAAATTTGAAAAAATATTTCTGTATTATAAAATTTGAAATTTGAATTCTATAATTCAAAGTATTTATAGAGAAGCTATAGAGAGAGGTGGAGAAAGAAATACTCATCAACAAAAGACAAATAAGAGAAAGAAGAAATGGGCGTAGGCCCATTATTTGGATTTTTTATATCTAGTTGGTTGCTTTAAAAAGAAAAGATAACCTTTACCAAAATGTCATGGGTTTTGGAAGAAAAGAAGAAAAATAAATCAGCACAATAATTGAAGAAGACGAAGTTATTGATAAACAAAACATAATTGGCATGGTCACTTACATATTTTACCAAGTTTAATATAATATTGTATTCTTATTAAAAATTGTTTGTAGGAAAAATATTTTTAATTCTTGAATAGTTTTTCTCATCTTATACCTATCTAATCTTCTTGTAAATTTAAATTTGGCATGAATTAGTTATAAATTGTGTGTGAGACACATGTATCAGACACTGACACTTGTAAGATACGTATCAGTTAAGTGTAAAATTCAAAAAATATTTGTTGGATTTATGATAATTCTAGCACATGCCTAATACAATTTTAAAAATGAGAAATACATGAATTTTCTAAAAACTCAAACTTATTGTATAAATTTTTATTATGATTATAAAAATAAGGAACAAATCTTTTTGAATAAGTCATGAAAAACATCTTTCTACTAAAAAAACTGAAACATATATAATATACATAAATTTTTATTGTCTATAATTTATAATTATATAATATATAGATTCGTGTATCTATGTCCTACATTTTAGAAATGATACATATTTATGTTTCGTATCAATATGAGTGTGCTGCATAGTATATATTATTTATATATTATATCTAAACTCAATGTAAATGCTTCAACATATTTTTTAGACTTTGTTTGTTCTTTTATACTACATTGAGGAACATTATTAAAAATAGAAAAGCATGATATTATTTGTTATAAAAACTTATTTATATCTTAATAAATAATCTTAAATAGTGATTGAATAATAAATAATGACCTTGAAAATATTGACATACGAAATATTAACGGAGTAGTGGAAAATCTAATGTACACATCCAAACATAACATTTGTTTTGGAAATTCTCGATACATACTTAAGTGTGTACCATTCTGTTATCAATGGATCATGCATCTTGTTATTTTTCAATGTTGCATTATAAAATCACTCAAATACAACTTTCTGCAAACTAAATAGATATTTTTTCATAAAACATAAAGACACTATAGATGATCTACTAATTAAAGGTTTGGTACCTAAAGTTTTTTATGGCAACATTTTTTATATGAGTGTAGTTTCTTATAATACATTTACAAATACTTGTATTGTTTAGATATTTTGAAAAATATAAACTGATGTTTATCATTTTATTCAAAAGCTTATTTTTGTACAATCTTTATATTGCCTTGGATTGATCTTTATATAAATAATAAAGTTTAGATTAGTTGAAAAATATATGATTGAAATCGCATTATATGTAATTTTCATATCCCTTATTTATATTTATCAATGTCATCAAGTATGAATGACTATCCTAATCAATGTAGCTTAGTCATAAATGATGCGAATTGTATTGATATGATTATTTAAAAGAGAAGACACAATTGTATAAAAAAATTAGTATAAATATCTATGGTTGGTATAGAGTTTAAAGATGATTAGAGATTTTATAATTTCTAATAATTCATTGTTATGATATAAATATTATATTAAAATTTAAATTAGTTATTTACATGTGGATGAATTGAACAGAAATTAAACAATATTAAAAAATAATGAGAATTTTAACAGGTTAAAACTTAAAAGTACAATTATAACTTATGTTAAATAAAAAATAATTTTATGAAAGTCACATGAAAAATAAAGAGATTCTTATATGTGATGGTGTTAGAATGGTGCAAAGCAAAATCTCACCGAATATTCTTTCTCATTCTTTCCATTTGGATATACAAATTGTACTGCAACAACATAAATGATGATCCTAGGATTCCTTTGCTTTCACTTTCTTCAATTTCACCAACATATTATTTTAGTTTTCTATTATACTGTCGATTCGATATTTGACTAAACCAACTAGTTGTTAACAAAAGCGATATTATAGAGAACGTTTAAAATAAACTTATTCAACAGTATGTAAACTTTATTTATAATATATATTAAAACATCTAATCTATTAAATAAATTTATCTCTCTTCATTTAAATATGTTTACAGAAGCTTTTGCATAATTACTTGTACAAGAAAATTAAAATAAGATAATGTTTTCAATAAACCAAAACTAATATTTATAGAAATTCTTCTACATAATTAAAATTATCAGCATGTTTGTAAGTAAAATAATCTCACCCACCCTCTCTGCACGCTTGCAAACACGTGAGCACAAAAGAAGTGGAGATTTCTTACCGACACCGTATGGGCGCACTTTAGCACACTCCAGTTCCTGCTCACACTATAAGAATCCAACCAATATAGGCTTCATTCATCGAACCCTCTTTCCACCCCAACTGATACACCCTACTCCACATAATGGCGGCTGCGACGACGTCGTGTTCTTCTGCAATCTATGCCGCCTCCGAAACCCTAGCCAAACCTTCTTCCAGAAGCTTCTCCGCTACCAGCCTCGCTCTGCAATCCTCGTCTTCCAAACTCGCCATCAAATCCCTAAGGCTGAGCGGATGCGGCTCTGCTCTCGGCGCTCGTATGGTGGCGGCGCCAGCTGTGAAGGCCCCTGCGCTGCTCGATTTCGACTCGACGGTTTTCAAGAAGGAGAAGATTAACCTCGCCGGACACGACGAGGTTCTCGAACGCTTTCTTCCGGTTCCAGATTTGTGAATTTAAAATTTCTTGTGTTTATTGTTTATTTTGGTTCATTGCAGTACATCGTGAGAGGAGGCAGGGATTTGTTCCACCTTTTGCCCGACGCTTTCAAGGGGATCAAGCAGATTGGTGTCATCGGCTGGGGATCTCAGGTGACTTTCGAAGATTCGTATTTAAGTAAAGGCTAAAATGTGTTATCTGTGGCATCGATTATAAACTTTAAAAGCTCGATGCATGTTGTGGGGGAGTCCGTGTAGTGGAGAATCTCGATTCTCAGTGACCTAAAACTTTTCGGTTGAGCTCGCGCACCCTGGGCTTGGGAATCCCGTGGCAAGCACAAAATTAGTTAATTTTATTTATATTTGAGCTCAGAGAGTATGTTTTAAGATTTTGTTTAAGCTTAAAAGGTTATGACTTAATATTTTTGTTCTGATGATGTTGTACTTCCTAGCTTTGATATGATTGTTAACAAAGCGCTATGTTTCCAGGGACCTGCCCAGGCTCAGAATCTAAGGGACTCGCTTGCTGAAGCAAAGTCTAATATTGTGGTCAAGGTGTGATTTTTTTATTTATTTCTTATCTAGTTCAGTTTCGTTTATAATATATGAATGTGTGCTGAAATTGTTGATTAATGACTGGCTGGCTGATTAAATTCATTGTTTGTCGTTTCAATGATTTAAAAATGCAGATTGGACTCAGGAAAGGTTCTCGTTCCTTTGCTGAAGCTCGGGCAGCTGGGTTTACTGAAGAGAGTGGGACTCTTGGTGACATATGGGAAACTGTATCGGGCAGTGATCTTGTGATGTTGTTAATTTCTGATTCCGCACAGGTTAATTAGTTTAACTCAATCCTCTACATACGTATTCTGATTCTTCTGCTGCTGTTTTTATGTTTTTGAAGCTGTCTGATTACTAATATACGATGTTATTCTGCATTGCGTGATGATAACAGTGAGGTTTTTTTAGTATCACTAGCAATTCTTTTTATAATATTGCTGGGTTAATTTCTACGTGAGTGATCAGAAATCAGGCTTGTCTTCTTTTGGAACTGTAAGTGTTTAGATGTTATCATCTACTTAGCCAAAACTGTGCTGGTAATGCAGCTTCCAATTCCCCAATCCACCACGATTTTCACACCCCAAATGGCATTAGATATTCCTTTACTTGATCATCATCAGTTTAAAGTTTGCTATTACCAGCTCGTTTACCGTTTGCCATTACCAGCTTCCACACTGTCACAATTCTTAATTTGCCCTATTTATAATTTTAAATAAAAACTTTATTTAATAGTTCTGTAACATTTTCCTGAAAATATTATTCCAAAATATTAACAGTGCAAGATAAGATCTGTCCCAAATCTCAAGTTTTCTAAGAATGTGATACTATTTGTTTTCTGAAGTCATGTCAGGTTAAAAGACCTGTTGGTATCGTGGTGCCTTAGATTTTGCAATAACATGCTAACGCTAATGAAAAGTGTACTTTTTGAATATCCTTTTTGCCAATACAAATAACCAAAGGTGTGTTGTTGCAATAATTTTGGACTTTTCTGATATAGCTGATTTCAATCCAGAAACTTTAATATTTTTATTTATCTTGCAGGCTGATAATTATGAAAAAATATTTTCTCACATGAAACCAAACAGCATACTTGGGCTTTCCCATGGTTTTCTTCTTGGGCATTTGCAGTCAATTGGACTTGACTTTCCTAAGAACATTAGTGTAATTGCTGTGTGCCCAAAGGGGATGGGTCCTTCTGTAAGGAGGCTCTATGTGCAAGGCAAAGAAATAAATGGTGCTGGAATCAATGCAAGTTTTGCCGTCCACCAGGTTATTTTTGCTCTGCCTCAGCCTGTATCTTCACTTTCTGTGTGTTGATTGGATAATTTATTTTATTTGAGTAATTGCATGCAGGATGTGGATGGTAGGGCTACTGATGTTGCTTTGGCATGGTCTGTTGCCCTTGGTTCTCCATTCACTTTCGCCACTACATTAGAGCAAGAATACAAGAGTGATATCTTTGGAGAGAGAGGTGAGAACTCTGGAATGGAATTTTTCTCTTCCTTGAAGGCAAAGTCCTGACTTACAGCCATGGTGGTTTTGTAGGCATTTTACTTGGCGCTGTTCATGGAGTTGTGGAATCCTTGTTTAGGAGATACACTGAGATGGGAATGGACGAAGATCTGGCGTATAAGAATACTGTTGAGTCTATAACTGGAATTATATCTAGAACCATCTCAACCAAGGTTGTATTTTCACGCTAGTCTAGCATTATTTTTTGTCCGTTGGACACCATCACCCTTTCCCAAAACCCTGTAGAATGTGCTGGTATGGTGATTTGTTTGAGTTCTGACTAGCCTTTTTGCACGTATTGGTTTTGGATAGGGTATGCTAGCTGTATACAATGCTTTATCTGAAGATGAGAAAAGGATATTTGAGAAAGCTTACAGTGCTTCTTATTATCCTTGCATGGACATTCTGTATGAGTGCTACGAGGATGTAGCCAGTGGTAGCGAGATTCGCAGTGTTGTTTTGGCTGGACGTCGCTTTTATGTAAGGGAATATTCATTTTCCCTTTAAAGTAGTAAGCCTTTGCACCGCCGACTTTAAACAATACATATGTTTTACAGGAGAAAGAGGGTCTGGCTGCTTTCCCCATGGGTAACATTGATCAAACCCGCATGTGGAAGGTTGGCGAGCGTGTCCGTTCTACAAGACCAGCAGGTGATCAAGGCCCATTATATCCTTTTACTGCTGGTGTCTTTGTGGCATTGATGATGGCCCAGGTACTGTTGGATTTTTTTCTTGCTATTATTTTGGGAATGGATTTACATAGTTTCCTGCCTATATATTTGTCTCCCTTTGCTTTCAAATTGGACTGACTGATTAAGTTAACTATCAGTGACAAAGGGAAATGTTTTTGAGATGTGTAGAGCAAAAATGAACTTTGTATCTAATCTGTGATTACTGAATTTCTAGATTGAGATCCTGAGGAAGAAAGGGCATTCCTACTCCGAAATCATTAATGAGAGTGTTATCGAGGCTGTTGATTCTTTGAATCCTTTCATGCATGCTCGTGGTGTTTCTTTCATGGTTGATAACTGCTCAACCACGGCTAGATTGGGTTCGAGGAAATGGGCTCCACGATTTGACTACATTCTTACCCAGCAGGCCTTGGTGGCGGTGGACAATGGAACACCTGTTAACCAGGACTTACTTGGCAACTTCCTTTCAGACCCAGTGCATAGAGCCATTGAAGTTTGCGCCAAACTGAGACCCACAGTAGACATTTCTGTGCCAGCAGATGCAGACTTCGTTCGTCCAGAGTTGCGCCACGCCAGCAATTAGACCAAATTATGGCTTTCACCTTGAATCATTTTCCGATTTACTCAGAACTGCAGTTTCTTGTTAGAAGGGTTTCTAGTTTTATTTTTATGAGTGAATGCTAGTATGTAAGTTTATCATTTTGTAGTCTGTACCTCCTGTGTTTCTGCAACCGAGGAACGTTTAACATAAGTAATCTACGTCTACAAATGCGAGCCATGTCATTTTTCATGCAGTTCCTCTCTATAACCTTTCAATAATTTCAGCACCAGCAATTTCTTCATAGCAACTCCAACCATTTTAGTTCTCCTGGACAATCGAATATGGTTTAGCGCAACAAAAGAGTAACCTACCATCTGGTTTTGATTTTCCTAAAACGATAATGCCAAGCAAGATTTTTGTTCGTTTTAGACAAGTTAAATCCAACTGTAAGGAAGGTGGGATTTTTTTCTTCCAAAGCTTTAATAAAAATTAGCTTACGGAAGTTAATTTGTAAACTTTTAATGTGGAGAATTAATCTTATTTTTCTCTTTTAGAAAAGCTCATATTGTGAATATAATATGCTGTTTTTGTTATGCACATAGCTTACTAGATAAAAAATTCAAAAATTTAAAAATCGTGTTGCTCATTAAAATGATGGAAAACTAAAAATGAAATTAAGCGTTGGGTGTTGGGAATAAGCTTGAATAGAAATGGGTGTTGGGATTAAAGCTTGAACAGATATGGGTGTTGGGATTAAGCTTGATTAGAAATTATAAAAAAAAATGAAAACTATTTAAACTTCTCTTATACATGAAAAGGACGTTTTGCAAGAGTGAGATTTAGCTTGATTGGATTTTTATCCTTAAAGACAAGTAAATTAACCATACACTATTTTTTACGTAACAATTTTAAACTTCATAAGCAAATTAACAATTTTTTTTATAAAATTCAGTTAAAAAGTAATTTAAAACCAACAATTCGAAGTTTTTTATAAATAAAAAAAAAGAAAACGAGGGCTAACAAATTAGTGTGTCTGAACACATGTAGGAAATTTGTTAACTGGAGTATAGTTGTCTCTAGGGTAGCAATGCGGGCTGACCCGCCCCGCATAGGCCCGTCCCGCATAAGGGTTGGTCCACAAGTTTGCGGGTCAACATGAATAAGACATATTTATTAAAAAAATAAAATTTTAAATATAAATTTTGATTTTTTTTTTATTTAGATGTATTAAGTAAATGGTCTCATAATATTATTTTTATGAAATATGCGTAATAAGATGTTATTAAAAATTTCGGAATGTAAAATATAAGGTTACATGAAGAAAATATGGGGGTGTAGAAAAAAAAATTATACATTTTAAAGTTATGCGCATTATGCGGGCCAATCCGCCCTACACTTAGCCCGCGCGGACTGCGGGTTATGCGGGCGGGCATAACCAGGCTAGCGGGTTGAAATAAGCAACCCGCCCCACGTTTTCTTTCAGCGGCCAGTGGACCGGCCCGCACGGCTCGCCCCAGTTTGCCACCCCTAGTTGTCTCACTATTATGGGATTTTCATAATGGGCTCACCATTTGTTTTTTCTCAAAACGTTGAAAGTTAGTGGGGTATTCCTTCCTGCACCCCTTCAAATTTCTTTATGCACTCATCAATTAGATGAAACGACGAAATATTTAATCTAAGTTGCTTTTATTTTGAAAATCTCTTTCCATAACATATTCTAAAAACACATTTTATAACATATTGTTAGGTCAACAGTTATGTAACTGCTTTTTTATATATATATATATATATCTTTTGCCCTTCTGTAAATATATAAATAACAGTTCGATATTCATAAATAATACTTACTCTGTTTTCTATAATGGCCACGTGCTCATCATAACATGGTATCAAGAGCAAGCTTTCTTTTTTGTTGTCACTCATGTTTTCTGCCACGTCCCCCACTCATTCTTCCTTTCCTACGCATGCCTCTTCGGTCACCATGGTAGCAACCACCGCTTCCGCTTCTGTGCATCAGTTCTCCACTTCCATCTTCTTAAAGCTCGCGGAGGACAATTTTTTGCTATGGAAACAGCAGGTCCTTGCCACGCTTGATGGTCTTCTGCTATCAAAATATTTGGAGGTTCTCAAGTACCTCCTCGTTTTCTCTCACTCACGGAAGGTAAATCTTCCAAAATCAACCCAGATTTTCTTTTCTATGGACAACAAGATAATTTGATAGTTGCCTGGATGTTGGCATCCATGTCACATCCTTTCTTAACCAAGATGGTTGACCTCCAATCTGCGTCTGAGATCTGGCAAACCCTTCAAACGCATTTCACTTCTAACACGCGTGCTCAGATCAAAAAATTTAGTTTGCGACTTAAGACCCCCAAACAAGATCGCTCCGTCAGTGCATATCTTTTGGAGATAAAGACCACCGTTGATTCTCTTGCCGCCATTGGTTCCTCTGTGTCCATTGAAGACCAGATTGTGTCACGGACTTTTGGAGGATTATGATCCTTTTGTGGCTTCTATTATGTCACGGTCCGAACCCTACACCATCAATGAAATAAAGGCTTTACTGCTAGCTCAAGAAGAAAGACTGGCCAAACCTCGCTCTGTGGATCCGCTTTCCTATTCTCCTGTTGCCGCTATTGCTACTTGGCGTCCGTCACATGCCAGAAACGAAAAACAGAATCCCTGATTTTCTTCCTCTCGTGGTGGTCGCAGTCATTCCCGTCCCTCTTACTCCACAGGTTCGCGTTCTTCGTTTCGAGCCCCTTTCACTCAAACCCAATCCTCGAATTCTTGGTCCACGACTCTTATTACTTGCCAAATCTGCAAAAAGACTGGTCACTCTGCCAAACATTGCTGGCATAGGTATGATCAATCCGCTTCTAAATCTCCTAGTGCCAACTTCTCTCAACTATCCATCTCTGAAAATGCGTCAAGCACTGCCTCTCTTTTGGGTGCTCCTTCTTCTGTTGATGACCCTCTCTGGTACCCGGACAACGGTGCTACGCATCACATAACAAATAATTCTTCAGTTTACTCTGACAAGCAACCCTATGATGGAACTGATCTTGTCAAAATGGGTAATGGAAAAGGTTTGTTAATATCTCACATAGGTTCTGTGAATTTTCGTTCCTCTACTTCAAATAAACCTCTGTTTTTAACTGATTTTCTCCATGTTCCAGCAATTACGAAGAATCTCCTTAGTGTTTTAAAGTTTTGCCGTGATAATAATGTTATTTTTGAGTTTCATTCTAACAGTTGTTATGTTCTTGATCAAGAAACCAAGCGTATTCTTCTACAAGGTTATCTTAAAGACGACTTGTACATTTTCCCTGATCTTCATTCTTTGTCCTCCTGTTCTGTTCATTCAATGTCTTTTATTGCTGAGCCTATCTCTGTAAATCAATGGCATGAACGTTTTGGACATTGTAGTTTTAACGTTCTCAAAAAGATTTTGGCATCTTGTGATATATCTGTTTCCAATAATATTGTGTTTTGTTCTTCCTGTGTGCGTGGTAAGTGCCACCAACTTCCTTTTTCTAGTTCTGCTTATACCTATTCTCAACCCTTACAATTAATTTACACTGATGTGTGGGGTTCTGCTTCTGTATTGGTTTCCAATGGAGCTAGATATTATGTCTCGTTTGTTGATGCGTATTCAAAGTTTACTTGGCTATATCTTATTCATCATAAGTCTCAGGTTAAAAATGTGATTAAAATTTTTAAAAACCTTGTTGAAAATCAAACTGGATATAAGATTCATGTTTTACAATATGAAAATGCAAAAGAATATCTCTCTTTAACCTCATATCTTCAAGAATGTGGAATTAATCACCGTCTTTCATGTCCTTACACTCATGAGCAAAACAGATCCGTTGAAAGGAAACATCGACATATCTTTTATATGGGGCTCACTTTGCTTAGCACTACCTCTCTTCCATTTAAGTTTTGGGTTGAGGCTTTTGTTGCTACGGTTCATACCATCAATGTCCTCCCTACAAATGTTCTTAAAGGTGATAATCCTTATAATATGTTGTTTAAACGTCAACCAAATTACAAGAAATTCAAGGTGTTTGGGTGTGCATGTTATCCTAACTTGTGTCCTTACAATCAATATAAATTTGCTTTTCGTTCTACTTGTTGCTTGTTTCTTGGATATAGTATACGTCATGTAGGTTACATTTGTCTTACTCAAGATGGAAAGACTATTGTCTCACGTCATGTTGTGTTCGATGAAAAGACTTTTCCATACAAAGATCATGCTGGTAAATCTGTGATTTCCTCAGGTAACGCTCAGGTACCCACCCCTATTGCTCCAACTCTTTCTGTTATTCATTCTCCCCATATTGATAATAGTTTATATGATAATGATACTCATTTTGTCACTCATGACTCTTCTATTACTCCTTCTACTTTGTCTTCTGCACCCTCCACTAACCTTCCTCTTAGGCTCTCTGGACTCTCTTCTCACACTACACACTCTGAACCTCCTTCTATTCCTGTTGTTGCCAATCCAACCAATACACACCCTATGGTCACCCGTGCAAAGGTAGGTGTTCACAAACCAAAGATGTACCATGTTGCAGTCACCTCTCTTCCCCTTATTCCCACCTCTCTCAAAGAAGCTATTGCTTCTCCTGTCTGGCTCCAAGCCATGCATGAAGAATACGATGCTCTTCTTTCAAACAAGACATGGACGTTAACTCCTCTACCACCTGGAGCTCCTCTTGTGGGCTGTAAATGGATTTACAAAAGAAAGCTTAATGCAGATAACTCTCTTTAATGGTGCAAAGCTCGTCTTGTTTCCAAAGGATTCCATCAAACAGCTGGTATAGATTATGCAGAAACCTTTAGCCCAGTTGTCCGTTATTCCACCATTCGGCTTGTTTTGGCACATGCTGTGTCCTCTCGTTGGTCTATACGACAAATTGACATCAATAATACCTTCCTAAACGGCGACCTACAAGAATGTGTCTTCATGCAACAATCACCAGGTTTTAACACCACTACACCGCACCTTGTCTGTCAACTTAACAAAGCCATCTATGGTTTGAAACAGGCGCCTCGATCCTGGTTCCTTAAGTTAAGTACCACTCTTTTTCATCTTGGTTTTAATCCCACTAAGAGTGATACATCTCTTTTTGTTAAATATACTTCTACCTCATCTCTTTTTGTATTAGTTTATGTTGATGACATTCTAATCACTAGATCTTTTAACACTGAAATTTCCTCTCTTATTTCTAACCTTCATTCCTTTTTTCCTTTGAAGGATTTGGGTCCCCTACATCATTTTTTAGGCATCCAAATTACACACACAACAAGTGGGAACATGCATTTGTCCCAATCTCAATACATACGTGAGCTTCTACAACATACAAACATGTTGGCTTCTAAACCTTATCCCACTCCTATGGTTTCCAACACTCGCCTCCAACAGAATTCCTCAGAAATATTCAGTGATCCAACTCTTTATCGCTCCGTCGTGGGTACTCTTCAGTATCTACTTGTCACACGTCCTGAACTTTCATACTTCGTCAATAAGGTTGCTCAGTTTATGCATTCTTCTCAACTTCATCATTGGCAATCTGTAAAGCGTATCCTTCGGTATTTAGCTGGAACAATTGATCATGGTCTTCTTTTACATCAACAATCCTCTTCCTTCATCAAAGCCTTCTCTGATGCTGATTAGGGTGCAGATCCTGATGATCGAAAGTCCACCTCTGGTTTTTGCGTCTATTTGGGTTCAAATCTCATCTCCTGGTCAACACACAAACAGAAAACTGCTTCTCGAAGTAGTACAGAGGCTGAATATAGAGTAATTGTAGCTGTCATGACTGAGATTCTATGGCTTAAATCTCTTCTTCACGAACTTCACATACAAACACCACCTCCTCAGATTTATTCTAACAATCTTGGAGCTGTCCTTTTAAGTGCAAACCTAGTCATGCACTCCAAGTCCTAGCATTTTGAGCTTGATCTCCACTTTGTTAAAGACAATGTACAAAAACGTGTGGTTCATATTCCTGGATGTTTTCAAGTGGCTGATCCTCTCACCAAGCCCGTCTCTGGTTCTACTTTTCTTCATGTACGTCATAAACTCAAAGTTGTTCCCAATCCAACCATGAGTTTAAGGGAGGGTGTTAGGCCAAGAGTTATGTAACTGCTTTACGTATTCTGTTTCTCATGGATATATATATATATATATATATATGTATCCTTTGCCCTTCTGTAAATATACAACAGTTCGATATTCATAAATAATACTTATTCTGCTTTCTATAATGGCCACGTGCTAATCATAACACATATTATATATATTCCAAAAAGTTTATTTTGAAAATCTTCCGAAAAATATTTTCTGGAAATTATAACACCGAGAAATGAAATCAGTATTGTTTTTAATTGATATACTTTGAAGGTAATTAACTTTACATATAAATAATGTAAAATATAAGAAGAATTAAAATTTTGTGGTAATGCGAGATAATTAGAAAGAAAGTGCTTGTGACTATTTGTAAAAATAATTTTACTCGTAGAGGTGACTAGGTCTATCCGTATAACTCACTTCTTAAATAAACTTTAAGCTTTTTATAAATTGTATTTGTCTAATTAAATCTGGGAATTAGAGAGGTCAACTCACACCTGCAATCATATATTAAATTTTTTAGTATAGATTTGCATAACGATAATTTACTCAATCTATTAAATAATACACAATAAATAAAGATAAAATATATTGAATTTTGTGTTAAGTTGAAATTGCAAATTTCTGTATTTTTACCTTTTTGGCTGAAATAGCAAATTTTGTAACAATTCCTCTCCCTAGCAAATTTCTGTTCATTCGCACACATTTCCCACTGAGTCCGGCGTTTGCATGCGTATGAAGAAAATAAAATACGAATACACTTTAAAAATGTATTTAACTTGTATGATAGGTTGAAGATGGATGCTGCCCCTTCAAGACAAAGTGTTTGATGAAGCCAAATGTGTATTTTTTTCTTAGTCTTTGTATTTGCTTTAAGGATGTCTTAGGTATAGATTAGAGGTTATTTAAAGTAGGCTTTTTGCTGGGTAACCTCTTAACCCCTGACCATGTGATAAGTGCAAGCACAAGTCTTATGAAAATGTTTTTCACATGTTTTGTAAAGATATCCTTTACTGCATAGAAAATGAATATGTTCTTCTATAAATGAATAGATTATTTTCTTAAACTGATGTATTGATTAAGTGTTTTTTGAAAATCATGTTTTATGCATCAAGTATCTTGACTAAGTCTTCATTCCATTAAAACGATTGTGTTTCACTTGTTAAAAAGTTCTTGTTATCGTTTTGAAATGAATCTGTTCTTCTGTAAATGAATAGATTCTTTTTAGTCTGGTGCCATGTTTTCTTAAAAGGTTTTTCAAACAACTTATCTTTGCACCAGAGAGTTTGACTAAGTCTCCTACATCTAACAAAATCTTTCACTGCTATAAAAAAACAAACCTATTCATTTTATTTTCAATATGTTCATTTTATAACTACTTTAACTGTTTTTTGAAAGTCTGTTATAAAATGTTTCTTATAAAAGAAGAGTTGTTTCAGACTTGAAATGAATGTTGAGAAAACAAGTTTTAAAACAGAGATTGAGTGTTTTGCATTGAATAAGTACGTGTTCTTGAAGGATTTTCAAAACCAGAAACTGTGCTTGTTCTTGCTTTGTTCTAAGGCTTGGTTGGAGGTGCTATCACATTGTGTGCAATTTGTTCTACTGGTTTAAGTCAGATTTCTGCATTCTCATACCAGGTGTATTCGTTTCATCTTTCAATTCCTTGTAAAGTGTGATTGTAAGACTCTTCTTGATAGGGTTTCTTGAAGAGTTGTGTGTGCTGGAATAGTGTTTTTCAGCAAGGTGTGCCAAGTTCTTGTAGGGTTCAAGAACAGTGGTTGTGTAAGTGTTGTGAATAGTGTTTTAGTGGATTTCACCTTGGATTAGGTGAGACTAGATGTAGCTTAGTTGAGTGAACCAGTATAATCTCGTTGTGTTCAAATCTCTCTTAATCTCTGATCTCATTTACTGGTTTATCTGTTAAACTGTCAGAAATAGAATATGTTCAATTAAAAATAAACATGTTCTTTATGGGCTTGTTCATTCTGTTCTTGATTTCTAGAAAAATCTGTTTGATCTCTTTAAAAGTGTATGAACTGTTGAACATAATTGGAACTCACTGATTTGTGGAAGTCTTACACAATTAATTGTCAAGTCTTAAATTGAACATTCATCACTTACTTTAAAAGTTGAGGTTTATAGATTTAGTTTTCACTATTTTCTCTGAAAAATTAATGTGATTGTAGCTTATCACTCAATCTGCTTAAAATAAAAAATCACTTAATTGATATAACTGTCTTACTACATAAGCAGTATAAAAATAAATCTGTTCATTGTCAAATAAATCGATTTATTCTTCTCTAACCTGTGATAAATCCAAATCTGTGCGAAAGTTTTAAAAGCTCAATTCACCCCCTCTTGAACTTTGACATTATTGAACCCAACATGATATTCTATCTAAATTTTTAGCTTTCAATCTTTACAGTTTTTTTTCTCTCTAGAATTTATGAACACATGTTAGTCAATATAAATTTATCGTGCTGCATTTGCAATAAATAATAACAACAAAGTGTTATCTCGCTAAATGAATCTATATGTACGGGTGGCACTGGCTTGGCAATTGGGTATCATTCTTTTTTTTTTTTAAAAAAATATTTTTTATTTATGCGGCTAGTGGGCCAACTCGTCCTGTCCCACTATTGACCTACATGAGCTGCGAGTTATGCGAGGCTGGCCTAAATGGTCAACAGACTAGATTAGTGAGTCCATTCCGCACTTTTTGGTAGCGAGCTGCAGGTCGACTCGCATAGCCCGCCCCACATTGTCATCCCTAGTTATATGAGCAATATAATGAAAAGTTAAAGTTTTAAAAATATTATTTACCATGAGATTTTCTTTTCCAAAAATATTTTTGTTTCATTTTTTTTCTCTTTTTTATATATGGGGTTAAAAATCATATAAGTTAGTGATTTTTGTTTGTTGATAAACTATGTTTTTGGACTTTTGGACCTTACTCATTTGTAGTTTTATTTTTCTTTTGGACCTTAGTTTTTTCTCCCACTTGTTTGTCCTTGTTCACTTTTCTATTTTGTTGTATCAGTGATGAGTCACTGTAACTTTGCATTATTGAACGATTTTTTTTAATCTTTTCTCTTTTACTCATTTACTTCTCGATGCTTCTCACCATTTCAATTTTCTTCTTTTCATCTAGGGTTTTGATTTATCCTTATAAATTACTTTTGATATGTTGTTTTGATTTCAGGATTCTTCCATAGGTTCATGATAAGATCTTACCCTTAACTCTATTATGGTATCAAAACTCTATTGTGTCTTCTATTTCTCCCCTTTTATTTATTTTGTTTCTTGTTTTTTCTTTTCATATCTTATTATTCTTTTTTTTTCTTTTGTTCTTGCAACACTAGGTGGTGTAGACGATGTCGATAGAAACTTGCATTAGATGGTATATTGTCTAATACGGCTTGAGAACATGTTCAAAATTTCTTGTATCTCCACCCTAATGAAAACCCGACTACATTCCTTGTTTTTCCAATTCTTGGTTCCACCAACTATCACTCTTAGAGCAGGTTCATGGTCACGACTCTAAGTGCAAAGAAAAAAGTTAAGTTCATCCATGGTACTGTCCCTTTTTCTCGTCTTGGAATCGCTGCAATAATATGGTAGTATCTTGGCTTGTTCATTTTTTTTCTATTCATATCCGTCAAACTATCATATGGATAGATAAAACTCTAGATATCTGGAATGGTCTTAAAGCTAGATTCTCGCAAGGGGGACCTTTGACGCATCTCTGACCTTTAAAAGGAAGTGTCTTCCCTAAGCCAAGGTGATCTTTGTATTACCAAATATTTCACCAAACTGAGAATATTTTTGGATGAGCAAGAAAAGTTTAGTCCTCATCCTGTTTGCAGATGCCATAATAAATGTTCTTGTAATGTTTCTTCAGTCATCTGTCAAAGAAAAAAGGAGGACCAAGACATGCAATTACTCCATAGCCTAAATGATCATTATAACAATGTTAAGACTTATGTACTTCTTATGGAACTTATTCCACCCATAACCAATTTTTTTTTCTTTGCTGTTCAACAAGAATGCCAGTTAATCAATAATGTTTTAGTTACCAATATCAAAAACATAAATCCTATAATTAGCAAAACTGTTATGCAATCCTCAATTACTTGTTCCTTTGGTGGAAAAATGGTGATATTGAGTCTATTGTTATAAGAAACATAGGTTTCCCAATCAAGATGGATTTTTTTTAGGTTTGCTAATAATAATTAAAATATTTGTACACATTGTGGGAAAACTAGTCATACTATATAAACCTTTTATAAAAAGCATGGTTATCTCCTAGGTTATAGATTGCAAAATGATAAGTATTTTTCAAGTTAATAATGTGGTTATTCTAGAAGAGAATTCTTTTGTCAAAGATCAAACCAAATGGGATAATGGGGATGTTCGTATCACACAACAACAATATCAAATTCTTTTAGACCATTTTAAAAATGCTAGCAACTCAATTGGCCAAGCTCAAATGAATCAAGTTGGTTTTATTCCTATTGATATGGGTCATCAAAGTCAGAATCTTTCACCTATAGGTAATATCCATACTTCAAACAAATCCATTCTAAATAAATAATCTTGAATATTAAATTTTGGGACAACAAATCATGTTTTCTTCTCTTTATCTAACTTTAGTTCTTATCTTTGGATCAAACCCACTATTATAAAATTACCTAATGGTCATTTTTTCTCTACTTATTATTCTAAAACTGTGCATTTTAGTCAAAAACAATTTTTAAAAAATGTATTACATGTTTCATATTTCTCCTCTAATCTTATCTATAAATCTAAAATTATTGCTTCTCTTACGTGTGAACTAATCTTTTCTTCTATTGAGTGTGTGATACATGACTTTAAAATCAAAGACAAGATTGGTTCAATTGATCTAGTGGTGGGTTTGTATGGTTTTTACAATATTGTTGATCATGCTGATCAATCTTTTTCTCCTACCTTGAACTGTATTGTTAAAAATGTTAATCTTTGGCACTATATAATGGGACATCCTTCAGATGAGAGATTAAAGGTTTTAAAATCTTATTCTCCTAACATCTGTATTGAAAAATCTTATGTCTGTGATACTTGTCGTCAAGCTAAACAGAAAAGACATCCTTTTTTTCTTAGTGATACTCACACTATTTAAAATTTTGAATTGTTACATATTGATATTTGGGGACCCAGCTGATAAATTCCATAATTAAGTAATATTTCATACAAAAAGATAAACACTTATGGACTTTAATTGATAAAATAGTTATAATTCAACCTTTAATTTAGGAATTTGAACCTTTTTACATATTTTTGGATTATGAGAAGAATAAGAACCAAATGAATTTAAGGAGAGATGAAGAAAATGATATATTATGAATAAATATGTCACTTAGCTCAAGCCCAATTAGGTTAAATAGAAGTGGGAGGCATAAACCTAGAAATCATTGGGATTACTTGGAGGAACTAAAGGAAGGAAACCCTAAAATAGGAAACTGTTAAGGAGAAACACTCTAGATCTTTTTTCTTGTTGTCCATGCTTGTAATAACCACCATGAATGGCTAATTATTTTCTTTGGGATTGAGAGAAATTTGTTCAAATTATTATGTATGAGGTGTTATTCATCTATAATATTCAGTTCTTGATTGATGATTGGTATTATCATTTTATTCTCAAAGCTTAAAACTATTCATGATTTTGATCCTTAGATTTGACTGGAAAGTATTTCTAAGCATCTGACCTAAATGATAATTCTTAGCATATTTGAATGCTAGGAATATATTTGAAATGATAATTGCTTTATAACATATGTTCATAATGATAAGGAGTTTTCATAAATATGCGAGGGATCAATATTTAGGAGACTCTTTAATACAAACTATCTCGACAAACAAATGACTAGGGACACAATAAACACTTCACAATTAAATCAGTCATCTCAACATCCAAAACAAGTTCCCACCGAACTTCAAAAGGACCTCAGCAGAAGAAGAACTAGACATAGGCCAGAGCATCAGATGTTCTTTTCTTTTTAAAAGATAAATTTATGTAAATAAATTGGGCTCACTTTGGGGGTCAAAATAGAAGAATAAGATAGAGTAGGGTGTGCTTAGTAATTTGGGCTTGTGTCAAGCCCACCTCTCATGACACGTGCACCTAGGTTTAGGGTTTTTTTGACCTACCTTTTAGAAGGTTTCTCACAAATGACTCCTCTACCCCTCTCACTCTTGCACCCCAAGTCACTCTCTCCTACTTAAAGGGGGGGCCCTCATGTAATTTACACACTGAATTTTAAATAGAAAAGACACTAGTGCAGAAACATAAAACAAATGCGGTTATTTCGAATTTATAAATGCGGCTTTATAGCCGCATTTGATCAACACGCACTTGTAAATCAATAAATATAAATGCGGCTATATAGCCGCATTTATAAATACCATTTACAAGTGCGGTTATTTGCTTTAACCGCACTTGTATATGCCAAATCATTAAAAAAAATTAAAAATTTTAAAACATCGTCAATCTTGTGTGAAGCCAACGTTGATGAAGAGTCACGGGAGCGCCAACAATGGTGGCGGCAGCAGAAGTGACGGCGGACAGGGAAGCAGCAACGGAGCAAACCAAAAAATCCACAAGAAACCACGAAGACAATGAAAGAGTACTGAGCAATGCGAGAAACCAAACAATGTAAGAAAAACGAATGTCAGCCAACGAAACGGTGCTTCGAGACCACCAATGCAAGGAAAAAAACATATATAAGAAAAACGAAAAACATTTATGCATATATTTGTGAAGATGAAGAGGAAGAAAAAGAGTTCAAGAAACTTACATTGCACAAATGGAATGCAGATGCAGCAGAAGGAGATGAACTCAGAGTGCAAACGCGAAACGAAGGCAAAGATGAGAAATAAAGTTTGAAATTGTGTGTGGTGCGCTTCAAAATTTAGGGTAATAAAGGATTTACGAATGCGGTTAAAGGTAAAACCGCATTCGTAAATCAAAGAATTTTGATTTACGAATGCGGTTATACAAATAACCGCATTCGTAAATCAAGTGCTTTGATTTACGAATGCGGCTATTCAAATAACCGCATTCGTAAATCAAAATAATTTCAAAAATGCCACCGCGTTTTTTACGAAAGCGGGTAGCGCAAAAGCCGCACTAAATAAAGCGTATCCTTTTCTTCTTTTTGCACTAGTGAGAAACTCTATCAGAATGTTTAGTGAGCTGAGTCTTCTATATCCTTGGGTCTTATCTTGAGTGTTTTACACTTTAAGTGGCGGCTCTACACCACTCATCTTGGAGTATCCCATCCTCCAAGTGGCGTGACCGCCATCTTCATCCATAAGCTTTCTCTACTCTTCTTTTCCTTCCTTTGCACCACTTCCATTCCTCTTATGTTCTTGTGTTTCTCTTTTCCATTCTAATTTTATCTTGTTTCCTCTCATCTTATATGTTCATTATTTTCGCACATCATCTTCTTCATCACAATATAATTGTGTGTTCTCTTAGCCCTCTAGAAGTGAACTTTCACACTTAACCACTTGGTTAAGTTTGTGTCCAGTGGGAATCTTCTTTGGGTTTCTCATCAACTCACCTCACTCTCTTAATAATTTTGTATGTAATGAATCAATATGAATGATTTTTATATGTGCATCAATGTCAATGAAGATGGAATTTTATATGTTGAAAACTACAGACGAGTGAGAAGGATTAACCTCATTCCCAATTTTGTCAATTGAAATATTTTACTCATTTATTTTGTTTTCATTTAACTTTCATGCAAACTTATGTCAATATCTTTGAAATCAAACTATTGTACATATTCTTATACTTATTGAATGCTACTACTAGGATTTTAAATAACTATTCCTTGTGGTTCGATATTCGTCCTTATGGACAAATTATTACTTCTGACTCAATACACTTGCCGTAAAATTGTCATCAAGTTTTTGACGTCGTTGTCGGGTAAAATTTTTGTTTAAAATTTGAAAGTATAATTTGCTAAATATTGTCAATATTTTAAAAAAATTTGCTTTATTTTTTAGATTTAAATATTTTTAATGCTTTTGTTGCTAGGGTTTTGGGAGGTTAGGCTTCCAATTTGATTTTATGTTGATGATACGTGGAGGGAGCAATTGTGACAGTTTTACGTGGAGGACGAGTAGTGTGGAGGTCTAGGGGTGCACCGCTTGGTGCTTAGTTGATGCGTGCTTGTTCCAAGATTTGTTTTGGTCCAGGGCTATGTTACATTGTTCTTTCTTGTTTTATTCTTGTTACGTGGAGGGAGAAAATGGAGATCTTGCTTGGAGGTCTCTTGTTGGCGTGTGTGGGAGCATTGCGAGCTTAACGTGGAGGGCACAAGTTTCTACGTAGGGGCACAACGTGGAGGGAACCTTGATCTGGCGAGAAGTGCAGTCGAGGGTGTCTTGCTCGTGTTAATTTGGTGGGCTTGTAGTCACGTGGGTGGGTGCAGCTTGAGAGAGCACGCTTGCAATTTGCGCCAGTGCGATGGTGGCCTGCGAGGCGTGTGCTCTCGGTGCAAGTTAGGAGGTACTTCTTGCTGGAGGGCGCGGGAGGGGCTATGCATGGTTCTTGGCGGCAACTTCGTAGGGAATAGCGGAGGGCTCCAAGGGTTTCCTTATCCCATGGGGTTGTTTGATGGATTGAGAAGTGTTTCCTAATAAGAAATCCTCTACTATGCCAGGCCAAAGGAAATCATTTGCTCAGGCTTTGGGAAATACATGTGACATTCCTTTGTCCCAGTACTCCTTATATTAAGGGAGACATGATTATTGTCCGGGTTGATGAGGAAGATTACTTGGTTGGTCTTGAGGATTGCTAGACCCATCTACATGGTCGGATTATTCTATCTAAGGGGGATAAACCTCTCACACACCTTAATTTAACTAAAAAGTTGCATCTTGTGTGGAAGGCTATTGGACCGTGGAAAACAATCCCTCTTGGTAAGGGTTTCTATGAGTTTGAGTTCTCTTCTTTAAAAGACATGTGATGGGCTCTCGGGATGGGTTCATTGCAATTATCTCCTGGAGGGGAGGATGATTTTGCAGATATGCCTCCTCTCGAGGATTCCTCAGATCATGATCGGTCCTCACCTAGGAAGGGGTTGTGCACCCCCACTTCTGATACAGTTAGGGTTTTAGAACCGAGTGATGAACAAGGTGTTTTGATGTGTCCAAATCCAAGAGGAACTCTTGAAGACTTTGCTGCCTATTTTCTGTGTGTGTCTAGTAGTCTTTGAATTGTTAATCCACTCTTTAAGATGATCCAAGGTTAATTGAATCTTAATCTTTTTGAAAATATGAGTTTTCTAAAGAGTGTGAAAATTCAACCTGTTGAAATGTCGATTCAACCGGTTGTTTGACACTTAGTGGCTTTTAAAATGAGTTTGAAAAGCTTGACTTGTTTTGACTTTGCTGTCAAACAGATTCAATCGATTGTTTCGAGAATTCAACTGGTTGTTTTTTCTGAAAACCATAACAAAATTATGTTAAGTTGTTCCAATCTGTTTTAAATGATTCTAACAACTTTTGGTTCTTGATTTAACTGCTTTGACCATTTGATTGGAGTATAAAAAGGTTGTTTTACGCTCCTATAAATGGTTTTCAAGATCTCAAAGAGCTTTTGGATCATCTCAAGTGTGGAATAGGATTGGGTCTTGTAATTCTAAACTTTAATATTTGATTTACCCATGTGTATGACACTGGTTTTTCTATCTGCTTGGTTGAGTCTCTTATATCTTGGAAGACAAAGAAACAACAAACTATATCAAAAAGTTCATTTGAAACCAAATATTGTGCCTTGGTTGGCACAACTTGTGAAATTCAATGGGTAACATATATGTTACAAGACCTTCAAGCCAACAATCAAGTCTTCTATGAGAGAACCAAACACATTGAAATCGACTTTCATGTTATCCGAGAGAGAATCAATAAATGGATAATCAAATATATATAATGATTATGAATAATATATATAATAGATTAAATATATAAATTCTATAATTTAGGCTATAAATATTATAATATAATTAATTATTTTTATTTTATTTTTATTTTATTTTTATTAATATATATAATATTTTGTATTTTACTATAAATATATATAATACTTTTATTTTTATTATAAATATATCAAATATTTTTGGGTATCTACAGTTTATTTTGAGAAAAAAATTAGAAAATATGATTTGAAAAAAAATTCAAATAATTTTAATCACTTTTTATTATATATAATTATTAATGAAATATCATATATCAATTTTTATTGAAAAAGTGAAGTTTATTGAGGACAAAATGTAAGATTATAATAGTGTATGTGACTTTTTGTGGTAATTATTTGTAATTTTTGCTCATGAGAAAAGAAAGTCTTGTCTTTATTCACACATTTTCACCACTACAAGAAAACCATGAAACAGAAACTAATTTTAGAGAAAAAAATAATTAGTTGCGATAGTGACTAAATTAGGGACAATTTTAGATACTAAAAAAACTTTTGATTTCTACATTAGTTTCTATTATTGTTAAATAGTTTCTAAATTGGTATCTAATTAGCTACCAAAGTTTTAACTACCAATTATCTAGATTCTAAATTTCGTAGCAAAAACTTTGGTAAAACCATTTAACAATAATAGAAACTAATTTAGAAACCATTTTTTTTAGTCTCTAAAATGGTTTCTAATTTAATCATTATACCGACCAGTTCTCGGGCGTAGTTTGACCGCTAGTAATGGTGGGCCCGCATAAGGTGGGTCCCGCGAGTGGTCAGACACCGATCACCAGGATGTGCTGATGTGTCCTTGGCATTGTAGAGGTCGGACATCGGTGACTCGAACAATAGAGCTGGGCTGCGAGAGGTGGATCCCATACCACACACCAGTTATCAGTTAGGGAGAGGCCTAGGTCACGAGAGTCCATGCGTGTGGTGTGGATGACACGTTCAGGCGTAACACAAGTAAAGAGCCATTGGGAAAGATACGACCTGAGAGGGTCACGTCCCATGGGTGAGTTGCATGCATGGCACGTGAACGGCTACGACGCTCCCAGGACGGGCGATCCCAGAGATCAGGTGTATGAGTTGACACCCAGGTGGTCGTCCTGTCAGAGATCACACTCCAGTTAGGGAGCCCTACGCGCTAGGTTGCCCTAAGAGTGGGTAATAGCGGCGCTAGGGCCCACCCTCAGAAAGCCTATTTTGGGTAGTGAAAACAGTGGAAACCCTGGACTATATAAAGGGTAGTAACAAACCCAGTAACAATAATAGAAACTAATTTAGAAACCATTTTTTTTAGTCTCTAAAATGGTTTCTAATTTAATCATTATACCGACCAGTCCTCGGGCGTAGTTTGACCGCTAGTAATGGTGGGCCCGCATAAGGTGGGTCCCGCGAGTGGTCAGACATCGATATCCAGGATGTGTTGATGTGTCCTCGACATTGTAGAGGTCGGACATCGGTGACTCGAACAATAGAGCTGGGCCGCGAGAGGTGGATCCCATACCACACACCAGTTATCAGTTAGGGAGAGGCCTAGGTCACGAGAGTCCATGCGTGTGGTGTGGATGACACGTTCAGGCGTAACACAAGTAAAGAGCCACTAGGAAAGATACGACTTGAGAGGGTCACGTCCCATGGGTGAGTTGCATGCATGGCACGTGAACGGTTGGGGCGCTCCCAGGAGGGGCGATCTCAGAGATCAGGTGTATGAGTTGACATCCAGGTGGTCGTCCCGTCAGAGATCACACTCCAGTTAGGGAGCCCTACGCGCTAGGTTGCCCTAAGAGTGGGTAATAGTGACGCTAGTAAGGTACACTATTCCTTTGTGCCACTTCACACAAACAATTTACACAGGAGCTTTTTACAGCTTACTTTGGTGTTTCCTAGCCCTAAGATTGACTTGAGCGTCGGATGCAAACGACGTATAAGGCGCCCTTTGTCTTTGTGATTTCAGGTGTTTGATCGAGAGAAAGGCACGGACGAAGGCACAGAGAATCGGGCGTGGGAGTATCATGAGACGTACGAAGGCCCTCGAGTCAACCGACAGGAACAATCATTATACCAACTAATTATTTTTTGTCTCTAAATTATTTAATGATATTTTTTGTAGTGCACGTTTATATATATATATATATATATATATATATATATATATATATATATATATATATATATACCTTTAAATTTTCAGAAACAAACACGTGTCATTCCCTTATGTCTGTCTATAACCATATATACATGGAAACAAACACAACATAGTATACAATTATTTGTAAAAATAAAAATTACAAAAACTATTTTGTATTAAATTATAGTTTAATATTATCATAATTATTTGTATTATAAATTTTATCAAAATATTAAACAATAATAACAAAGTAAATAATTATAAATTTTATCAAAATATTAAACAATAATAACAAAGTAATTACTTTTTTTTGATATTTTATAGTATTTTAAATGAATATACATTATATATATATATATATATATATATATATATATATATATATATATATATTACTTTCATTCTCCTTTGTCTCCCTTAACCAACAAATTTTCACTGCCAACTTATTAAACAAATATAGATTTCAAAATTTATAAAAATATTTATTCTGATAAAATATTGAAATATTAATTAGAAGAATAGAAAAGAATTTTTTAAGATATTGAACAGGATTTATTTCAAGATTTAAAAAAAAAATGGCTTCAGATGTTTCAGAGAATATTTATAAATTTTTAACATAATTGATTTATATATCCCAAATTTGTAATAAAATGTGATATTAAGTATAGTTTATTTAATTAGAATAACATCTATTATTTTTTGTGCAATGACATAGCCAAGAATCATTCTAAAGATTTCTAAATTGATAACTGTTATCCACTATAAGTAATTCTAGAATGTATAATGAAAAACAATATATATTTGGATCCATGTCATCAAACCCAAGAACATGTTTGAACATTATAATCAAAGTTCAAATATTAAAGAAAAGTATAAAACAAATATACCAAATTATGATAGAAAAGAGAATATTAGTTAAAAAGTCTCAAACATAAAACTATAAATCTCATATATAAAGGTTAATAAACTATCTTTAATTTCAGAAGCAGCTAATAATTAGTTGTGCATAACTTATTTTTACTTTGCAAGCTTTATTTATTCGACAATGGAGATGAAAAGGACATGCATGCACGACCCAAACCAAAATTCAAAAGCTCGAGAAGGGTGAAGCAACAAATAATAAAGAATATTAGTTACTATCTTTTGTGTCAAATATTAAATTTCAACGTTTGAATCTGCAATTGCCATGATTAATATGAAAGCTGGCTCTTTCTGCTCACTTTTCCTTGGTTAACCAAACACACTGCCACAAACCTAGATTTACTACTATATATTATATAGTAATAATTAAGACCTAAATTTAGATTATTCTACTTTAAGTAATTTAGGTGGCTCCTTTTTTTTAATAATCCGGGGTTAATTTGTCCTAGCCACTAGTCCATTTCTTACAATTTTTTTTTATATTTATTTAGTTTATAAGAAACTTGAGAGGATTCATAATCTCACAATTATTATATTAGGAAAAGATTTCTTAAAAAAAAAACACATAAACCATTGTAATAATATAATAATATTTTAAATTAAAAATAAATTAAATATAATTAAAATACTAATTTATTGGGATGTGGAGTTAATGTTTTATACTGTGTGGTTAATATTATCAACACCCATTATATTATCAAGATGGTTAATACCAGCCACAGTACACTAAATGCATAGCTAAAATATATTAATTTTTTTAATGAATAATTACATTTATATCTTAGTTTATTGTTAATGATATAGAAAATGGTTATTGGATATTGTGAATGACATGTTGAAATTACGAGTAAAGACCTTATTTAAAAGATTAGTATATATATAAAATAAATAATTCGTAAACTCTTAATTTAACTAATCCTTATCCTTATATTTGGCAAAAAAAAATTAATCATTTTTAAGAAATTTAAATAAATTAAATTTGTATTGTTTTAATTTTTATTAATTAATTAATTTATTCAAAAAATTTGTTGAATAAGATATTTTAAATTATTAAATTTTATTTTTTTAGTGTTGGTACAAATCAAGGCCTCCTCCCCATAGAAATAAGTATTTCAATATTATAGAGATTGATAAAACATAACCAGTACAAACTTATTAAATAAATTTAGTTGACATCTACTTAAAAATTAGTCTTATTGTCATTATCATTTAACCTACATTATTAAATAAGTAATCTCAATGATGTCAATTAGAAAATAATTTATTATCATGTTGACTAAAAAATTAACTTATCTAAGTTGAAAAATAAAAAAAATGTAACTTATATAAGTTGAAAAATAATTTTATTGATATGTCCTAACTAGTTTTAGTTGAAATAATATTTTCAATGTTGATCAAGAAAACCTTAATTAATGTTGATCAATAAATAACTTTTAACATCAAAATTATTAATTTGATTAATTGATATTTGAGTAGAATATATTTTCAATTACTGGAATTATTTATTTATATTTCTATTTATTTTTAATTTTTTTGGTTAATTTTAATTTTTGTTATTTATATTTTTCTTAACATGGTATGAATATGGTGAGATACATATTGTTGTCATATGCTTGCTACTAGCTAAGAATAATTGCTAACATGATATATTTCTATATCCATGACTCTTTAATCTACTTTGTTCCTTTAAAGTTGAAGTATGTGAGTCTTCATATTAAGGTTAACATGGGAAAGGTGGAGACCCCATATGCCAATCATTGAAAAACTTAAGTACAAACTCTCTTATAAGAATTGTATGCCACTAGTTCATTATTTGGTGTCATCCAATTTTACCTATTTATATTATTTCATTTTAAAATGATTTGTAAACAAAAATAACAAAAAAAAACCAATAATTTTTTTGCATTTTTAAAAAAATAAAACACTCAAAGTTTGTTAATTGTGTTATAAGAAGAATTCTTTGAAGTGGCAGTTGATTGAGTTGAAGAGATAGTGTTTTTGTCTGAAAAAAAAAAAAAGAGTCTGTGATTACTGAATTTACGAACACATAATCTAAATGGGGCAGAATTTTGGAGTCCTAATAGTTCTAGTTTATGTAGTTTTTTCAAGTCGTGTTGCAATTCTTGCTGTGTACCGGTACTGGGCGAGACTGGCACCCATCTGGCTGCTCGATGCCCAGTCAACCTGGCCGAGGGACCGAAAGGCCGAGACCCCTTGAAGACTTGGTCGAGTGACCGAGAGGCCGAGACCTTTTGGAGACTTGGCCGAGAGACCGAGACCGTTGAAGACTCAACTGAGACGGGTATTTGGCCGATGGCTGGCCCTCATCACGAGAATTTGGCCAATGGCCGAACCCCATTACAATTAACGCTTAAACCGAGATCAGTGAAGCTAATCCATCATCAAGAATTAGGTAATGCAACCCTAAGCGCGGTATCCACCTCGATAAACGGGCCCAACAAGGTAGGCCCACTAGAATAATATAAATAGCACGCATTTCAAGGAGTAAGGTATGTCATTATTACTGTTCACCTACCTGAGAGCTAACCACCCGCTTTACTGACTTGAGCGTCCGAGTGCCTTCGCAGGTACCCCCACCATCTGGTGATTCGCCCGACGATCGAGTGCCGAATACCGAAGGACAAGCAGAAAGCAGAAGGACGAGAAGAATCATAGTTCAACACCCAGTCACCTGCCCGATCGAAGGAAAGAGAAGAAGACTTCAATAGTTCTCTAAGTCCCATCTCCCTAGCAGGAACACTTGTTGTGACAAAGGTTAACATGATAGTGAAATTATGGGAGATACTTTTTCAGCGAGGTAGGATGTTTTGGAATTTTTTTTCTTTGTTCAAAAGTGTCTGATAAAGTGAGTTTTGGATAGAGTGTCCACTAAACAAAATTTGTGAAGAGAATGTTGTTTTGTGTCTTGATCCAATGTTTAAATTTTTATAGGGGAATCTTTTTCTGGCAGATAAATATCGTAGGGTGACATAGGGTAATGTGATCCAATTGTTATAGCAAGTGTGATAATGGTGGCCACTTGTAAAAAGAACAAAACTACACACAAATAACAAAACAAATCCATAACCACATTGACACAAAATGAACAATGAAATGGCATTTATAGTTTTGTTAAGGTTTAACCAAAATTTGTAGATAAAAAAAGTAGTTAAGTATTTTGGGCTAAGTTCTCTTTTAGCATGGAAAGAAAGGTGGCAAAAGTCAGAATTAGAATGGGGACAAGAAGACAGTAAATATAAAGATACAATGTGATGGAGTCATTGATCCTTCAAGTATATTTCTGGTCAAAGTCTCAACACTTTCATCCCATCATCTAGTAAGGTTACTCTACCACTTCTAATATCCTGTCACGTATTTAAATACTACATTATTACTTTGTTAATATTAATATTATTTTAAAAATAGAAATAAATAAAAGTTGAAGAAATATAAATTAGTATGTAAAATTAATTTTCAAAATATATGATTAAATATGAATTTGATTGAGAAAACTTAATTTTGATCTGTTTGGGTTTTTTATTACAATGATATATTAAAAGGAGATGTGATGGTTGGCAATAGGGTGGAAGTGGATAAAAAAAGGGATGGGCCCCACAGAGTCTCTGCTTTGTTGGAGGGAATATGATGGGCCCAGCTGGCACTGCACATGTCCATCTGCCACACTGTCTCCTCTTCACACACATCACACCTCTCTCTTTTTTTATTCTTCACTTTTCACTTTACTCCCTTCACTTACACTTATATCACTCTATGCCAAACCCACTCTTTCCTCAAATCTCATTAATTCACAACAATCACTTCTTCAACCTTAATCACCAACTATTACCTTCTCCAATTCAGATCATCTTTTTAAATTATAATCACACCAATTTTAACTAAGCTGTTATATTAGGTGGTTCTTCATACAAGTAACTATAACTTAATACTTAATCAAACTCAATTCCCACAATGTTTTTGCCATTAGTAGTATATCTAAAGGTGAATTACTTTAGTTTTTTTATTTAGATTTGTTACATATAATCTTTTTAGTTCATAAACACTGAAATTCTTACATTTATGTACATCTTTAACATACTATTTTATCTATTTTAATATGAATTTAATAAGGATGACTTTATAAATTTTTAATATTTTATTTTATAATAATTATGTCTTTTGGGTTTTTTTTATCTCTTCATAAACATAAATAAAAATGAATTTTATTTTATTTACTTATAAAATTATTGGTCAAAGCTCAACCACCATTCTATACATATACTTGATATTCCTTATTTATCTGTTGATATTCCTTATTTATGTGGAGAAGAGTGATATCAATATCATAATGAAAACACTTGAATCATTTATTTAACTTTCTGAAATGCTGATAAATTATTTTATTTTCTTTCTGTTTTATAAAAGACTAAATGATAATAATTAAACTGATTATAATAGTATTCATTTTTAACTAAATTAATTAAAATAGTTATTATAATATGTATATGCATATACATATATTTTAATCAAAATAATTACTATATCATAAACAAAGATGATTAATATAGTTTTTTATTTGTAAATAAATGTTGTATGTTTATAATTTTCTCTACATGTTATAATTGTATTAATATTTTAAAATTTGTAAGATACTATTTTATATTATAAAATTTTCAATTATATATATTTTTATATTTTGTATGTTATAATATAGTTTTAATGTATCAATAAAATTACAACTATATGATATCATCTTTTTGTTGTATTATATCTTCAAAATTTCACATCAGTTATATATTCACTTAATGGTATACTAGATCATTATTATGTGTAGATATGCAGTCATATAAATTTTTCATTCCATAAAACATTTAATAATTTTTTTAAAGAAATTGACATTTTCAAAACATATTTATTTTTCTCTTATTTAGATATGGTCTTAATACATATCATCTCATCCATAGTCATTAATGATTTCAATGTCTCTCTTTCATTTGGAGATAATTTTAAAAAATACAAATAAATGTATTTTACAAAATGGATGAATATAGTTGTATTTTAAATCTAAATTTTGTATAAAAAATTATATTTTACCATATACATAAATTAAATTAATCAGCACAGGCATAACTTTTATTAAATATTAAATTGTTAATGATTTTATATAAAAAAATAAAATATATTGATTTCATTTTTAAATTATAATTTATATAATTAAGATTATTTATATAAACTATTATTAAAATTTAATAAAAATAAGAAAATAATTTATATTTTAAATCATATACTTTACTTTGATTTTGATTTATATAAATAATGTATTAAATACTTTTAGATTAATATTAAACTATATATATGATTTTGAAAAAGAAATAAAAACTAATTAAAAGATATTAAATAATGTTATATTTAGTAGAAGATATGGATATAATTTAATGTTTTCCTTTCTTATATATAATTTAAATTAAACAAATTATTGTCAAAGTTGAATTTCAAACTATTTTTTTTTAAAACTTTTGTAGTCGTTAGTAACTTTTTAAATCTTTTTTATTCCTTAAAGTTACATTATTAAACAGAATCATTTAATTTGATTTTTCTAAGTCATGATTTTAGTGACCTCTATTATAATTTTTTTAAAAAAATAATTTTATTTTAAGTTTTAGTATTGTTTTTAAAAATAATTTCTTTGTTAAAAAATAAAAAATACTTAAAAAATTAGAAAATAAATAGACGGGAGTCTCCTTTTTCAAATTATATGTTCTAATTACAAATATAAGAGAATATAATCAAAGAAACATTCACATAATAAATTGAAGTTATGTACCAAAACTTATGGTTGAAATAATAATTTAAATGTGTTTCCAGGGACTTATAGTCAAGTTTATAAATAAAGGAATAATATAAGTTATACAAACTAATTTAAAAAATAAAGTCTTTTTACATGTTTTTTAAAATTTTTTTAACTAGTACATAAATTAATTTTAATTTATAAAAGATAATTTTTTTTTCTATAGAGATTTATGAAAATATTCATTTAAATATATCTATGTATAATAAAAATTCGTAAGACATTAAATTTAAAGGTGAAGTCTCCTAAGATAATATATATATATATATATATAGACATAACTAATTTTAAGTTTTTGTACGATTAAACTTTGAGTTATTATAAATATTATATTTTTAAGTAATTATATATTCTTTTTAAATAATTAATATTTTTTATAAAAATGAATATTGTTACTAACATGATTATTTATATATTTTTTTTTCAAAATTAAACAACTGCATCTGAGTGTTAACTTTTTAATGGTGAAATTAAATTTGTAAAATTAGAACCAAATATAAGGAAAAAAAGTATCCCATTACTATCTTTATCAATACTTTCCTATACAACAAAAACACTCTAGGAGTAAAATTCAATTGAAACTTTATGTTTCTCTTTTTTATGTTCCTTTTAGTTTTTCTTACTTATTTTGAAAATGTTACAACAATTTTCTTTAATGTGTTTTGAAAATTATCACAATATACTTTTCAATAAAAAATAATTTTGATAGTAAAAAAATGTAATTTGAGGAGATTTTAAGAGTGTTTAGTGTAATCTATTATAAACAATATTTATTGTAATACTTTGACTTAACCTTTTGCTGTAATTTATAAAAGAATAAAGTTATAAAGTGATGATAAAAATAATAAATATTTCAGGGTAAATAAAGGAGCACTTTGCATGGATGAAATGATGATGTTGAAGGAAAAGGGTGAGAGAATCTAGAGAGTAGAGAGAGAAAGTTAAATAGTGACAAAGAAGGAAAGTTGATTCTAAATGGAGAAAAACTGGAAGCTCCTACACTTTACCATTTACAGTATCCCTCTCAAAAACTCTTCTCTCCACTCCAAACCAAACCAAAGCAAACACACAATACATATTCCATCCCATTCCTGTAACCTAACAACAACCATTCTCTTCAAGCTTTTTTTTCAATCTCATATATAACAAAAAACAACCTTAAAAAACAAAGAAGAAAAACACACAAACATAGAAGCACAACAACAATGTCCAACACTCTGCACCAACACCAACAAAATCCCACTCTCGAATCAAAACGTCTTGATCCGGGTTCTCAGGTTTCCCGTCCCGGCCACCGGAGATCGGTATCAGCCGGAGCTCCGTTAATCTACTCTGGCTGCTCCTCTCTGATTCCGACCGGGAACATTTGTCCTTCAGGAAAGATCCTCAAACCGCTTCTGCCCTCCCGGGGACCCAACCGGACAGACGTGCTTGGCTCCGGCACAGTGAACTATGGTCGTGGAAGCATAATGCGTGGTGGCTCCGGCACCTATCCCGTGCCCGTGGCTGTGCCCGCAGCCGCGTCCCCGCTCACAGTGAAGCGGGCGCTCGGCGGGTCCGATCCCGAGGAGGTGAAGAGGGTAGGGAACGAGCTGTACAGAAGCGGGAACTTTGCGGAGGCTTTGGCATTGTACGATCGCGCCGTGGCCATCTCGCCTGGGAACGCGGCGTGCCGGAGCAACCGCGCTGCGGCGCTCACGGCGCTGGGGAGGCTTGGCGAGGCCGCCAGAGAGTGCCACGAGGCTGTGAAATTGGACCCTGCTTATGCTAGAGCTCACAAGAGGCTTGCCTCTCTTTATGTAAGGTAATGAATGCAATGAAATTTTGGATTTGGATTTGAGTTTGTGTTTGGGTTTGGTTTTGTTGAGATTGGAATTGGAATTGGAATTGGTTTAGGTTTGGGCAGGTTGAGAATTCGCGGCGCCATTTATGTCTGGCAGGGATTCAAGAGGATCAGTCCGAGGAGCAGAAGCTGTTGTTGTTGGAGAAGCATGTGAATCGATGCGCAGATTCCCGGAAATTTGGTGATTGGAAGAGGGTGCTTAGGGAATCAGAGGCTGCCATTGCCGTTGGAGCAGATTTTTCCCCGCAGGTAGCCTCAAGTTTTTATTTTACCATGGTTTATTATGTTGGAGAAGTCTTATAAAATTAATGGCGTGTCTTCGCTTAATAGCTTAAAGTTTTATAATAGTGAAGTTGTGATTGGTTTCTGATTTCAAAAACTGTTTCTAGTTTTCAAAATAGGTTTAGAAGTTATTTTAGATTTTGGATGAGAGATTGATCAGCAAGAGCTGTAAAGTTATTCTAGACGACAGTCTTCAAAATCGAAAAGTGAGTATAGAGTCAAACCGGCTCTTGGTTTGTGGTATGGTATTTGAGTATCTACGATCAAGTATAAAATCATTCTTGTGTCTTTACTTGATAGCTTTAAGCTCTTAGGATAGTTGGTTTATGACAATTTGTATTGGATTGGACTAACTTGTTGGACTTTTGCTTTCAGATTTTCGCTTGCAAGGCAGAAGCTTATTTAAAACTGCATCAACTTGAGGATGCTGAATCCAGTCTCTTGAACATTCCGAAGTTTGAAGGCTTTCCTGCAGCATGTTCTCAAACCAAGTTCTTTGGTATGGTTGGTGAAGCCTATGTTCCTTTTGTGTCTGCTCAGGTTGAGATGGCCTTGGGGAGGTAAACACTGAACACCTTAGAGTTGAAATCCTAAGCTAAATAAAACTTTTGAGTGAGGAATGAATGATGGATTGTTGCAGGTTTGAGAATGCTGTTGTGGCAGCTGAAAAGGCTAGCACGTTGGATTACAATAATGTTGAAGTTGGTCGGATTGTAAATGTTGTGAAAATGGTGGCAAGAGCTCGTTCAAGGGGCAATGATCTTTTCAGCTCTGGCAAGTTTTCTGAAGCTTGTTCTGCTTATGGTGAGGGCCTCAAGTATGACAACTCCAACTATGTTCTATATTGCAATAGGGCAATTTGTTGGTCTAAACGTGGACTGTGGGAACAATCGGTTCAAGACTGCAACCAAGCTCTTAACATTCAACCAAATTACACCAAGGCTCTTTTCCGTAGGGCTGCATCAAATTCAAAGGTGAATCCACTAGTACTGTGCATGTTGGGTGTGTGTGTGTGTTCATTGATGTTTTGTTCTCTGAAGTTGATTCATTGTCGTTTTTAAAGATGCATGATCATGTTGCAGCTTGAAAGATGGGCAGATGTTATTAAAGATTATGAAGCCTTAAACCGCGAGCTCCCTAATGACAAAGAAGTTGCTGAGTCTCTTCGTCGGGCTCAGTTAGCATTAGAAAAATCTCGGCTAGTGATATATGGTACCAAGTTTGGAATTGAAGTTGAAGAAATCTCAGCATTAGACAAATTTAAAGCTGCAATTGCTTCTGCTGGTAACTATACAAATATTTTGACTCTGCAATTTTCTTGCTTCATTGGTAACTTTTTAACAAAAATCTGAATTTTTTCAGCTGTTTTGGTAGTTTATTTCAAAGAGGCATCAAACGAACTATGTGAGGAAATATCTCCATTTATAAACACCTTGTGTGTTAGATATCCATCTGTTAAATTTATTAAGGTACACAAGTAAGTGTTTTCTTTGTACTTCCTAAAATAATTGCCATATTTGTCTAATTTTCTTTCAAATTTAATTGAAGGTGGACGCTGAGGAGTGTATTGCAATAGCAAAAAGTGAGATCATAAGAAGTGTTCCAACTTTTAAAATTTATAAAAATGGTGAAAAGGTGAAGGAGATGATCCAGCCAACACATCAGTTATTAGAGGACTGGATAAGAAGAAGCAGAAGTCTGTAGATTTTAGAAGAATTCATACTTATTATTTGCAACCAAAAACCACAGCAATATTGAAGAAGGTGCTCCAAGAATGCACCAAGCCCTGTTTAGTTCAAATTAGGAATTCCAGCTTTCCCTGTGATATACACCCACATGGATACCAATTTTTCAGGAAGGAAAACCACAGATAGATTTTAGATAGCATTTTGAAATCATATATGTATATCTTTACCCGGAAAGTGCTGTGCCTCTTCCCTCCATGTCCTTCATTTTTATTGCACCAGGTTAAGTGAAATGTTCTAATCTCACACAAAACATATTATTGTTTTAGATTTAGATCACCTCAAACAGGGAAAAGAAACCGACAATGGCGATTTTCCCGAGGACAAATTTGATGCTGTTTCCAAATCATGCTTGTACGTGAGAAACAGTTGGTCTGCAAAACATGAAACAGATGGGTTTAGTCCTAAACTCATTAGTTGCCTTATTTAGTTCTTCAATGTTTTATTACGCCAACATATTTTGCAATTTTTTGATACTGCACCCTGATCTTTGGTTTTTTAATGTTTATACAACCTTTTTTCTTTTTAAGACTGTGCAATGCAATTCTTAGGAGTCAAAGTGTCGGAGTAGGAGTGGAAAAAGATCACTAGAAATTCGATGAAACTTTAAGGATTGTTGTCATAATTTACTCCTGTTTAAAATGCCTGTTTATGTAAGTGGTAACCATTAGTTAGGGATTTAAATATTGATTTTTAGAAATTATAATGGTATAATACCGTAATTTTTAGCATTTTTTTAACATAATTTCCAACAGAAAAGTTCTATTATTGATTCCTTAATCATTGTGATTAAGGTACTCGATGGTAACACGTGTGAAAACTTGAGAAAACTTTTGCATGTTATGACATAAACTACTTTTTCAGCCTTGTTAATTACTCTGTCGAAATATTATTGTAAAACGTTGATTGATAATTATTCTAAAGAAATATTTTTCCCCTCCTTTCAGTGAACATGGAAAAACCCGTGGTATGATAATAAAATATAAAAATATTAATGTTAGAATTCAATTTAAAAGTTTTATATGCGTGAATAAAAGTTATTAAATTGTTTGCCTAACACATGTCCTAAACTTAATCAATTCAATCTTAATTAAATTGGTTTTATATAGATCAACTTGAAAAAAACTCAATTAAATTTGATCCTTTTGAATTTCACCTTAATAATAAATTTGTACAAAAGTAACCTTTTTAACACCCTTATCTGCCACAATAGCTATAATTCAGTAGCAGGCCAACACTGCAAGACGCTTACACATTAAATGGTAGTTGGTGGAGTCTATACGAGGACAAAATGTACGTATATTCTCCAAATACTTTTCATTTTCAGTTTGTCAACTATTAAATAAACGAACGTATATACTTCATTAATTCCATGACTAACGTAAAACTATTCTTTGTTACTTCTTTAATTCACGTATTATATACGCGCGTGTATATATATATATATATATATATATATATATATATATATATATATATATATATATATATATATATATATATATATATATTTCTTTTTCAAAATAAATAAATAAATAAATGAGAGCATTTTAGAAATGTTTTCATATGTAAAAAAAAAAAAAGTCATAAACAATTTCCGTGACACTTAAAAATTTGCCTTTCAACCCCTAAAAAAAATTCAGACCAAGTCTCCCCTCCTAAGCATATGTATATAACATGTCACTATACCTTCATATATGGTTAGACGTATGCCTTTTGATGACTTGTAGGGTCACAAATGAGCAGGTTATAATCGAAACAAAATTACTCTCAAGTTGCAGTAACTACAATAATATAAAGATTTGCTTATAGTCTTAAATGTTTGTGAAGAAGAAGGATGGGTAGAGAATACAACAAGTGTGTTGTGCATTAAAGTGTATAGAGCCTAAAAAATTAATCTCACACACATTAGCAACACTAGTTTAAAAGACGAAATTTACGACCCGTATAAAGATGGTTCATAAAGAACTATTGTAATGAAAGAGGTGGTGATATTTTTGTAATTTTTTTCATTTTTGTCATTTTTAACGACGGTTCCCGTCTGAACCATCGTTATATATGCATTTCTGTGTGATCTGTGACGGTTCTCTTCTAAACCGTCGTTATATGTCAGACACAAAACCTATTTATTCGGGCGAGACTCCCTTTACACTCTCACTTTCCAACTCACTTCATCTTTTTCCTCACTCCACTTCTTCTTCTTCCTCATCACTCTCCCTCGCGCCGCCCCTACAACCTCCATCCCACCTCCCCCGCACACTCAACTCGGCCTCCCTTGCGCACTCTTCTCTACTGCCCAACGCCACTCAACCCTGCCACTCCCTCCCGTCGTGCGTTCTCCATCAACGCATCGCGCACTGCGCCCCAACCGTTAGGGTGCGTCACCTCCCTCTCTCCCTCCTCCACTACAATCGTGAGAAAAACACTGAAGAACGCCGCACCGCTGCTCCTCTGCGTTGGTGGACGTCTGTGTCGCTAGTCCTCCACACTGCCGCCCTCGTGCCTTCATTCACCCGCGCTAGTTTTTCCTGCTAGGTTAGTGTTTTAATATTCTTTATTTTTTATTATTGTTTTAAAATAGTTTTTACTTTTTTAAATTAGTGTTTTAATATTTTTTAGTTTTTTTTAGTATTTTAATATTCTTTACTTTTTTTTATTAGTGTTTAATACTCTTTACATTTTTTTAATTAATTTGTGAATGCAATATGTTGATTTTGAGTCCTAGGATGTCCGATCTTCGACAATTTGGATTTTTTTTATAATGAATTAGATAATATTTGTATACATTGAATGCATGGATGCTGAGACTTAGGTGTTAGAATGTATGCCTTTAAACTAGAGGGAGGATGAATGGTTTAAAGGGGGTTTTCGCAAACTTTTTAGGATAGAATGAAATTCTTTGCAAGAAACCAGATTTAGAAATTCAGTTTGCCAAGAACAAAGCTCAAAACAAAACAGCAACAGAAAAACAATCGGTTGTTTATACCAGTAAAATAACAACAACTGAAATTAAAGAGTTTAAGGAAGAGAGAATTGCACAAACAGTTTATACTGGTTCACTCTTAACCCAAGAGCTACATCCAGTTTCCCAGAACCCACTGGGGAATCCACTAGGTAATCAAATCCAGATTACATACATACACCACCAAAGAAGTGACCTTGATCCCCTCAAGACACACACTTCCTTTGGCTCAGCACATACACCACCAAGAATGTTGATCTTGACAACCTCAAGAGCACAACCCTTCTTGACTTTACAACACCAGAATGTACACAAATCACAGAACGAATTACACTGTTACAGAATCAACTGAAATCAATATAGAGTAATCCTATTCCACTTCTCTCTTGAATAACCAAAGCTCAAGTTCAAACTCAAATGCTTCAAAACTCTTTGAAAAACTCAAATATGTTTTTTTGTCTTGTTGTTTGTTATAAAACATTAACAAACTATTTATTGTATTCAAACCTTGATCAAAGCATTTAAAGTAGGAGCGTATTCAGTTATGAAATCAATTAAAGCTCTTTTAACAACCAAAACTGTTTTCTGTTAGGAATCCAAACAAACAATCGGTTGAAATAGCGAATCAATCGGTTGTTTGGGTTTGACAGCAAGTCAACCATCCAAAACTGTTTTCAAACTTTTTCAAAAACACCTAAGTATAAAACAATCGGTTGTTTCGATAAAACAACAGGTTGTTTTTCACTTAGTTTGAAAAACACTTTAATTTTAAAAGATTTGAAAACACTTAAGTTTTAGATTCAACAAAGAGGGGATTACAAATATAATCTACCCCAGATCCTATTCTAAAGCACCTCAACAACAACAAGCACATCCAACCTTCCATCAAACACAAAGGATTTGGATTCTTCAAAGCTTGAACACACTTGATTCAACAATCTCCCCCTATTTGATAAAGACAAATCTCTGGTTGCTTGTGTTGGACTTGTTTGACTCTGAAGCAGTTCCTGCTAAACAAAGTTTAAGCAAAGCACAATATCTCTAATAGAAGGTTAGAGTAGTAAATCAAAAACAACATATCAGCAGAATTAAAATACCAGCATATCAGCAACAAAGCAGCAGAATTAAAGTTCACTTAAACAAAACATAGAGTTTGCAGAAAATAAAAGACAACACAACATAAAATCTCCCCCTATTTGTCTTCAGAAATAGACAATAAGAAGAGGTAAAGAGGCAATTGTTTCAGATTATACATAATTTAAAAGCAAAAGCACTTAAACTGATACAGGGCAAAAACAATCGGTTGTTTCGAGCATTCAACCAATATTTTCCTTCAATCATCCTTGCCATACTAAAGTTCAAAGATCTGGTTCTGAACAACTTCAATTTGTTCATCCAGGGTCATAAACCGAGTATCCATGCTATTGAATCTGTTGTCAATGCTCTGGAAATTGGTCACACAAAGATCATGGAGATTTCTTTGATTTTCGGCAAAGCCATCAAGCCTATTCACCATGTATCTTTCAAAAGAAGACATAGAAGGCATCTCATCAACTTGATGTCCTGCACTTGTTCCAGCTTCAAAGTTAGTTGCAGGATGATCTTAATTGTGAATATCCATATCAGCAGCTTGATCTTCTTCATCCAATCAACAGCTGCAACACTTGATGAACCACCATGATCACCATCTTTGCTCACCCATTTTCCATTTATTTTGGTGAATCCCATCTTGCTTAGAGAGCCATTATTCATTTCTTGTGTTGATTTAACCAACTCAGAGGTCTCATCTTCAAGATTCACTTCAAAATAGAGCAATAATTTAGAGATTAAAACAGCATAGGGATAGTGGTAGTCACTTAACCTCATGGATTTTTGCATATGTTCTTTGATGATATGAATCCAGTTGATCTTGATCTTCTTCATGATGCAGTAGATGTATACAAGGTCTTCTTCTGTTAAGACAGAATGGTTGCTCCCCCTTGGAGTTAGAATCCAAGTTACAATAAGAGCAAGCACCCTTTCATCCAACTTCAAGCCTCCAACAGAACAAGTTCTCACTTGGGCTTGTTAATTCTTCAAGCAACTCTTGTAGTATTGGACTTTGTTGAAATCCTCCACTACTCCAAGATTTCCCTTGTTGGTCCTTAGACCAACATATTTTAAACCCGTTACTGCAACCCACACATCATGGGTAATCTCCATGTCTACACCTTTCACATGAGAAACAAGGTTGTTTCCTTCAAACTTAAGGTTGGTGTAGAATACCCGAATTAAATCAAGGTATATGTTTCCCTTCATCTCCAAGAATCTTCTCAGGAACTGATCTTTTAGAAGCTTTCTCACATTGTCAAGCTTTTGACTTTTCAGCCAATCAAAGGAAACAACTTTGGGGTTGTTGATCACCTTTGTGCTTGTTTCAAAATGATATCTCTCAATGAGCTCATTATCCCCTGAAAACCAGCCCTCAAGTCTCCCTCCAGACCTCACAACTCTTGTTTTGATCCTCTTTGATGTAGGAAGAGTGGACTCCATGATAGCAGAAAAAGAGGCAAAGGGTCTCACACAAAGAGAGCAAGAGATGTTGCAAGAGATGACTCAATTGATTGTTCTTGTGAGAGAGAACAACTACACCAGAATTTAAAGAGATACTGAACCTTACTGCAATTAAATGATGTGAGTGAGTTTCAGTCTTCAAAGAGAAAAGACTTGACCAAGAACTACACAGAAAACGTCATAAAAAGTAGAAAACCACATAGTCATCACATGTGATCTTTGACTAGTCATAAAGTCTCTTGAATTTTCAAGATTTTGGAATATATTCCTTTATGACATGTTGTAACTTCCTCTAGAACATGACCAGGCTTTCAACACAGCTTTATTGACTCAAGATCCTTTCATAATTGAGATTTGCAACCAAAAAAATTCAAAAAGAAATTAAATCCATTCTTTCACAATGCTGCTAGAGAGGAAACAATCAATTGTTTTGAGGAAACAATCGGTTGTTTTTCTACAGCTTTTAGACAGATTGAGTTTTTCAAGTATTGACTGAGAATGATTCAAAAACAGATGTAATTATTCAGAGAAAGAGTTTTTAAGCATGAGATAGTAATTAACAAATCAAAGGCATAGTTAAGGAAGGTCTTATCTTTTTATGAGGTCCCTTCTATGAGTCATTTGTTTGTGATCAAGAAACTTCTTTTGACTTTTGAAAAGACTTGGATTGGTACATAACATTGATTCAGTTCCAGTGTTAATCTCTTCCTTTCAAGAACCTGATCAGATGACTTAGAGCCTCATTTTCTTCTAGATTCCCTGCATAAACATGAATTCAAGCAACAAGGTTTGGTCCTCTTACAAATGTGGGTCCATTTGATTTATTTTTATCATTTGAAACCTCACAACCTTTGGGAATCCATTTCATAAAACCTCTGGGAACAAAATATTTCCTTATTTTGCAGAATCTGATAGAATGGCCTCTCTTCATGCAATAAAAGTATGTAACAACCGGTTGTTTCGACTTAACAATCGGTTGTTTTACTGACAGGTTTGAAAAATTCTTTGAAAAATTATCTTGCTTGTTCTATGGATTAAAACCTAATCCAGCTCTTCCAAAAACACAATTTTGAGATGCCAAGACATTCTCAAAGTTAGATTTTCCTTTTGAAATCTTATCCACAGTACTAACAAGATAATGTACTTTCTTTTCAAGATTTTCACAAATGAGAGTGTCACACTTGCAAGAAGAGTTTTTGCAATGATTTTCCAAATTTTCAAAATCACTTTTTGATTTTTCCAGCTCTTCTTCAAGTGCCTTAACTCTCTTTTCAAGCCAGTTGTTAAGCCCTTTCAAACGATTGTTTGAGAGAACCAATCAGTTAGCTTCTTCATGTGTTTCTTGAAAAGCTTCAAGCAATTTACTATAATTTTCAACATTTAGGGAAGCACATGAACTTACATCACTTGAGCTACATGACTCATCATCTCCTTCTGCAATCAAGCATATGTTTGCCTTTTCTTCTTCACTTGATGATGAGCTTGATGAGGAGACTTCATTCTCATCCCAAGCTATGTATGCTCTTCTTGACTTTCCCTTTTTCTCCTTGTGGCTTGATTTTTTTTCATTGCTTTCTTTGTTTGGGCAATCTGCTTTAATGTGCCGTTGTTCACCACAACCAAAGCAAGTATAGTTGTTAGAATTTGAAATCACTAGTTTTCTTGTTGTCATACCTTTCTTTGTTGACTTCTTTGTTGCGATTTCTCTTCAAAAATCTACTAAAATTCTTGGACAGCAAACTAAAGTTTTCTTCTTCACTATCATCACTTGATTCTTGCTTGCTTTTGTGCTTGGCAGCTTTCAAGGCAATGCTTCTCACATGCTTGTCTTCACTCTCTTGAACATTGAGTCTATTCATTTCTAACTCATGTTCTCTAAGCTTACCAAATAAAGAAGCCGTTGTCAAGGATGTCAAATCTTTTGACTCAGAAATTGTTGTCACCTTTGGTTGCCATGATCTATCAAGATACTTGAGGATCTTGATGTTTAGCTCTTCTTTATCAAAGGTTTTCCCAAGGCTCATAAGGTGGTTGATGATGTGGGTGAACCTTTTTTGTACTTCAGCGATTGACTCACCTTTAAGCATTCTAAAAATTTCATATTCCTGAATTATAGTATGCTTTCTAGCTCTTTTCACATCATTGGTTCCTTCATGAGTCACCTCCAAAGTGTCCCACATCTCCTTGGCCGAAGAGCATTGAGAAATCCTGAAAAATTCATTCGAATTCAAGGTAGATGTTATGATGTTCTTAGCGATACAATCAAATTTGGCCTTCTTGTTTTCAGAATCAATCCATTGAGACCAAGGTTTTTCAATGGAAGATCCATCTTTTTCAATTTTTTGGAATAAAAGGACCATTTTCAATTGCATCCCAAATTCCCTTGTTAAGAGATTCAACAAAGATTTTCATCCTAACTTTCCAGAATTGGTAATTCAAACCACAGAAAGGAGGTGGTCTGTTGACTGATGCACCCTCTCCAAAAGGTAGTTTTTCAGCCATTGAAAAAAGATTTTAGGATCAAACTTGAGTATTTTTCAAGTACCAAGCTCTTGATGCCAATTGTTAGAATGTATGGCTTTAAACTAGAGGGGGGGGGGGGGTGAATGGTTTAAAGGGGGTTTCGCAAACTTTTTAGGATAGAATGAAATTCTTTGCAAGAAACCAGATTTAGGAATTCAGTTTGCCAAGAACAAAGCTCAAAACAAAAAAGCAACAGAAAAACAATCGGTTGTTTTGCAGAAAAACAATCGGTTGTTTATACCAGTAAAATAACAACAACTGAAATTAAAGAGTTTAAGGAAGAGAGAATTACACAAACAGTTTATACTGGTTCACTCTTAACCCAAGAGCTACATCCAGTTTCCCAGAACCCACTGGGGAATCCACTAGGTAATCAAATCCAGATTACATACACACACCACCAAAGAAGTGACCTTGATTCCCTCAAGACACATACTTCCTTTGGCTCAGCACATACACCACCAAGAATGTTGATCTTGACAACCTCAAGAGCACAACCCTTCTTGACTTTACAACACCAGAATGTACACAAATCACAGAACGAATTACACTGTTACAGAATCAACTGAAATCAATATAGAGTAATCCTATTCCCCTTCTCTCCTGAATAACCAAAGCTCAAGTTCAAACTCAAATGCTTCAAAACTCTTTGAAAAACTCAAATATGTTTTTCTGTCTTGTTGTTTGTTATAAAACATTAACAAACTATTTATTGTATTCAAACCTTGATCAAAGCATTTAAAGCAGGAGCGTATTCAGTTATGAAATCAATTAAAGCTCTTTTAACAACCAAAACTATTTTCTGTTAGGATTCCAAACAAACAATCGGTTGAAATAGCGAATCAATCGGTTGTTTAGGTTTGACAGCAAGTCAACCATCCAAAACAGTTTTCAAACTTTTTCAAAAACACCTAAGTATAAAACAATCGGTTGTTTCGATAAAACAACAGGTTGTTTTTCACTTAGTTTGAAAAACACTTTAATTTTAAAAGATTTGAAAACACTTAAGCTTTAGATTAAACAAAAAGTGGATTACAAATATAATCTACCCCAGATCCTATTTTAAAGCACCTCAGCAACAACAAGCACATCCAACCTTCAATCAAACACAAAGGATTTGGATTCTTCAAATCTTGAACACACTTGATTCAACATTAGGGTGTCCGACCTTCGACAATTTTGATTTAGTTAAATAATGAATTAGATAATATTTGGTTGATGCTGAGTCTGGGGGTGTTTGACCTTTCGGTAATTTTAATTTAGGTTTATAATGAATTAAATAGTTTTCTTAGTTGGTTAACTCTATGGATCGAAGTTGAATTAATACACCATGTATAACTGATGCATATGAAAGAGGGGTGGAAGAATTCATACAGTTTGCACAACATAATGCCGTTAGTAATCATAACGGAGTAAGAATGAGGTGTCCTTGTGTAAATTGTTTGAATGGAAGAATATTGAATGTTTATGAGATTAGAGATTATCTTTTATGTGATGGGTTTTGAAAATTATACAATATGGACGTGACATGGTGAATTGTTTCACTTACCAAGTGTTTGCCAAGCTTCAGAGTTTGTTAATTTCCCAATGAACGATAGATTAGAGGACATTATTCGTGATGTGAGAGCAAAATATTTTTGTCAAGAGGGTTTCAAAAATATGTCTAATGATGCAGAGACTCCTTTGTATCCTGGTTCAACTAACTTCACACAATTATCAACAGTGTTAAGGTTGATGAATTTGAAGGCAACGAATGAATGGACTGACAAAAGCTTTACAAAATTACTTTAACTGTTGAAGAACATGCTTCCAGAAGGAAATTCATTAACCAATCGAAATTATGAGGCAAAAAAGATTCTTTGTCCGATGGGAATGAAATATAAAAAAATACATTCATGTCCTAATGATTGTATTTTGTACACAAATGAGTATGGTAATTTAAGAAGATGTCCCAGGTGTGCTTTGTCACGTTATAAAGTTAAAGTTGGTCAAAAAGAATATAATGATGAAGTCACAAAGGAAGGTTCTCGTGCTAAGGTTGTTTGGTATCTTCCAATAATTCTAAGGCTTAAGCGTTTGTTTGCAAATGCAGATGACGCTAAAAACCTTAGGTGACAGGAAAATAATAGAAAATGTGATGGACTACTTTGTCATCCAACTGATTCTTTGCAATGGAAGAAGATTGATAAAGAATTTCCTGAATTTGGAAAAGAATCAAGAAACTTAAGACTTGGATTGGCTACTGATGGAATGAATCCTTTTGGAAATTTAAGTAGTAATCATAGTTCATGGCCCGTTTTGTTAGTGATTTAAAACTTACCTCCTGCTTTGTGTATGAAGCACAAATACATGATATTATCTATGATGATCTCTGGTCCAAAACAACCTGGAAATGACATAAATGTTTATCTTAATCCATTGATTGAAGATTTGAAATTATTGGGGAATGAAGGGGTTGATGTGTTTGACGCGTTTAAGAATGAATCTTTCTGATTGCATGCAATGTTATTTTGTACTATCAATGACTTCCCTGCATATGGAAACTTTTCAGATTATAGTGTGAAAGGTCATAAAACATGTCCAATATGTGAAGAGAAGACATCATGTGAGTAGTTGAAACACGAAAGAAAGACCGTGTATCTTGAGCATCGTAGATTTCTAACGAAATACCATCCATATCATAGATTGAAAAAAGCTTTTAACGGATACCAAGAACATGACTTTTGTCTTACTCCCTTAACTGGCCTTAAAATTTATGAAAAGATAAAAAGTGTTAATGTGAATTTTGGAAAAATGAAGAAGAAGCAATCTGTGACTGAAATATGGAAGAAGAGATAAATCTTTTTTGATCTTCCATATTGGTGTAAGTTAGATGTCAGACAATGTACATATGTAATGCACGTAGGAAAGAATGTGTGTGACAATTTAATAAGAACACTTCTGAACATTAAAGAAAAAAAAGGATGGTGTGAATGCACGTTTGGATTTGATTGAGATGAATATATGAGAGGAATTAACACCACGAGAAGTTGGTAAATGTACATACTTACTTGCAGCGTGTTACACTTTTTCAAAGAAATAGAAAACAATTTTTTGTTAATGTCTTAAAGGTGTTAAGGTACCACAAGTCTACTTTTCAAATGTTAAGAATCTTGTATCTATGAATAATTTAAAACTAATTGGTTAAAGTCTCATGATTATCACGTTCCAATGCAACAATTACTACCGGTGGCTATTAGTGGAATCTTACCAAAAAAATTAGGCATACAATCACTCGACTATGTTCATTTTTCAATTCGATATGTAGTAAAGAGATTAGCTCTTAGAAGTTAGATGAACTTGAAGAAGAAATTATTGTTATCTTGTGTCAACTCGAGATGTTTTTTCCTCCATCTTTTTTTTTATATCATGGTACATTTGGTTGTTCATCTTGTAAGAGAAATCAAATTATGTGGGCCAGTTTATATGCGATGGATGTATCCAATTAAACGATACATGAAGGTTTTGAAGGGATATGTGAAGAATCAATGTCGTCAGGAAACTTCCATTATTGAAATACATTCAAAAAGAATCTATTGAGTTTTGTTCTGAGTACTTGTCAAAAGCCAAATCTATAGGAGTTCCTAAAAAATGTTGACACTCTCGTAGATTGATAAGTAAATATTCAAAAAGTGTACATGTCATAAGTAAATTTGGAGAAGAGGTTCAACAAACACATTTGTATATCCTGAATAATATTGATGAGGTGTTACCATACTTAGATACACACAAAGACATTGTCAAATATAAGAATCCAAGGAAATAAGAAAAATGGGTGTTAATTGAGCATAACAAAACTTTCATGTCATGGTTTAAGCAACAAATCAAGAATGATCCATCAACATCTGAAACATTAACATGGCTTGCAAATGGTCTTAAGTTTGATGTTTTATGTTGTTCTGACTATGAAGTAAATGATTGTTTGTTTTACACAAAGTCTCTAGATCATAGAAGTACAATGCAAGTGGAGTCACTTTGGAGGCAGATTCCATGTAGTTTTCAACTTCAAAAGATCAAAATCATGTTGTGGGTGGGATCAATGCCTTATTATGGTGTCATAGTAGAAGATTTAGGAAGTTAATTATACCAAGTTTACTATACTTGTTTCAAAATGCAAGTGGGTTAAAAATATGACTGGTGTCAAAGTTGATGAACCAGGAATGACTTTGGTTGACTTTCGAAAGATAGGTTATCATGACGAACCATTCATAATGGCATATCAAGCTTCCCAAGTTTTCTATATTCAAGATCCTACGTCTGAACACTGGTTTGTTGTGCTACATGGAAAAAAGCAACATTATGACCCAGAAGATGAAGAACCAAACAATGACATTTGTGAGATTGAATCACTTACAAGAACGAAGATCAATAAAGAGTACAAGGAGGTTGTTGATGTTGTACATGCAATTAGAAATGATCATGATGAAAGAATATATACTTGTATGTGAATGCGTTTCAGGTTTAGTTTTACAATATATAATATTTATTATATTTCATATTCTTGATGCTTATCATATTTGTTTGATAACATGAAAATGGCAGCTAATGAAGTTCCTCGTTCAAGAACTGGTATGAAGTTCCTCGTTCAAGAACTGGTAGAAGATCTACAAGATTAAAGATTATGTGTATGAAGATAAATAAAGGTAAAAAAATATCATTGCCTATTGATGTCAACACTGGTGTGGCCAATGGGCCAAATGTAAAGAATTTTAACAATTATCTCAGAGTAGTTGCTCATGAAAGGATCTCTATCTTAACTGATTCTTGGGATCATGTCACGTCACATTTTTCTTCTATTGAGGAAGGAAATAGTGTAGATTCTTTGAAGCCTCCATCCCCACAATCCTGACGTGAGAAATGGAAGAATGTCTGTCTAAAGCCATTAGGGACATGAAATCCTGAGGAATCACAACGAACAACTGAACGAATCGTAAGAAATATGTTCTCTATGTGTTATTTTAAATTCAATGTGTGTTGAAGTTTGAAAATTTCTTTTCATTTGTTATAGGATTCTCTTATTGAGCAAACAACACAGGGGACTTTTAATCCATACAATTGCGAGGATATTCTTAATGTTGCTATTGGACGACCTGAGCACCCTGGATGTGTTCATGTTGCTAGATATGGGGTTGAGATTCGGTCATACTTTGGACCCTCATCACATTACAAGGAACATTCGTTCAATCAACCTAGCCAGGAGTATTTGCTTCAATTACGACAATAGATAAAGGCTGAGGTAACTCAAGAGATTAGAGAAAGCTTAATGGAGGATTTTAATAAGCAAATGGATAAGGAGTTTGAAAAACGGTAGGAGGGTTTAAGAATCTCGCAGCAACCACCTACTATGGTACAAGATGACTCGCCTCCTATTAAGAAAGTCAACACTAAAGGGAGCTGTTCGGCGGTTGATCTATCGGGGGATGACTTTGGCTCAACTAGCCAATGCGAGTTATATGTTGATTATGATTCTTTCACCTGATTCGTTACCCTAGGTAAGTGTTATGAAGGGGTCACAATGTTACACAATGTGTCTCTTCCTTCTAATTTGATAAAGGTCACAGTGCAAAAGGTTCTTTATGGTGATGTTGCAATTCTTGTGCCGACATCAGAGGTGACAATTGTAGTAGAGGCATTACATACTTTCATTGCTTGGCTTAGACATCTCGTCAGACCTATATCAGACTCTACAATATATCTTTGCACTAATAGGATTATATATCAAATATATTATATTCCAACTAATTTAATTATTTGTTTGTTTGTTGATGAACAACACGAACCTAAAACAAAACTGCCTTTGCAAAAGAAGAAAAAATTCTCCATTGATGATCCTGTGGTAGCATTGGTGGAAGTTGTATAACTTTAGATACAACCGTCATAAAGGTTCCATAGGATGCAATGTTGTTAGAAGACATAGTGATGTACCATTGTACTTTCACATGTCTGATTTGTTGGACCTTGCATCCAGAAATCAAGAGATTAACATAATAGTTATGCAATTATGGATCATGTAAGTTCAATTATTAAAATCTTTATACTTTTGATTTATTATATATATTAGTACTAACTTATTGAAATTTAGGTATATTTGTGGAGTATGCTTCAATGAGGGGAAAAAAAGATACATATGGGTTTTTAGACCCTCAACTCATTCAATCACCTGAAAACAAGAAGTCAGAACACAAACATACATCACCACTACCTTAAAGAATGAAGGAAAAAAAATTTATTTTGCTTCGTATATCCATGAGTATGTCCATATTTATTAAATAAGTTAAACTAAATTATTGAAATAACAGAAACTAACTGATTTGTTATATAGGCGTCATTGCCAACTATTGAGCATATATGTTCAAGATCATACCGTTGCATGGTTTTGCTCCTTGCATAAGAAACCCCCTAACTATTTTAAACACATTATAGATAAGTACGACAAGTTCATTTAACATTTATTATTACTTATAAATTATATAATGTTATGTGTTATAACATGAAATCTTATTATTTTAATGCTTATTTTGGATATAACATGTTGATTGGAATGGGAAGAGCAAATGCAAAAAAACTCACTTTGATGCACCTTAAGGTATTCAAAGTATATTTGTTCACTCACTTTAATGTGTCTCATTCATTCATATAATAACATTTATTTTGAATTACAGTGCAATAGGCAATCTAGAAGTTATGAGTGCAGTTATTATGTTATACAGTGGATGTCGATTATTGTGTTCTAACTATTGTACCTCAGTACAAAAATACTTTAAAATTTGAGGTTTATTATTCTTGCACTAATTAAAAAAAAATTCAAATGCCACAATTTTTCAATGACCCACAACCGCTAGTTCCGGAAGCATTGGAGTATATGACAACAACATGGTCAAAATATTTCGCAACCATGTATAACACCTTAGGATAGATAAATTATTAGAATGATATAAAACTTTTTTATACATTTGTAGAACTTTTTGTATAATATTACATGCACTTAATTTATTGTATGTATTTTTCATATTTAAATTATGATATTATATGTTTTGATTTATTTTCAGGAAATTCGATATTTTATACAGGATTAGGGTGAACCGCCTTTAAAAATATTATTTTTTTAAAAAAAGAAACACACCTTTATAATTTAAAAACATCTTTTTTCCGTTATTTATATGCTAAAATAATGGAAATTCTTTACACGTGTCGTCAATATTCTTTTATAACAATGGTTTTGGAACCGTCGTTATAAATAATTTATTTTTAATAACACTCGAAATAACGACGGTTCTTAGTCTTTATATGGTATTTTTAACCGTCATTAAAGTGCTTTTTTGCAATAGTGCAAAAATCCAAAAAAATATCCTTCAACTTGGACTTGATTTCCTGCTACACCTTCTATGCACTTGTGCACTAGACTGAGTCACACTATAATATTACGTTCCTTATTTTTGCTCCCATGCCACCAGCCACATTTGCATATCTACTTAATCTGGTGATCAAAACATGCAAAGCTTCCCATCTAGGATCTTGTAGTACTTTTCTTTTTACCTGTAGAACTACAAAGCAATACCCTTTCCCAAACACACATGAAAAAGTAAAAGCATGTATGCAATATAGATATATAGTACTTAGATATAGAACATGTAAAGGAAAATAGAGCAATACATCCATATAGCTAAACTACCTAATTGTTCTGATACAAAGTAAAGGGTTTGAAATCCATTCAGAAGAAGAGAAACTTATGTGTGACAATTTGCTTTTCATCCAAATCCAAATCTTGAGTTGAGTTATATGGAAAGTTATTCCACATCAACTTTCCCTTGTTTAAAAACAACTTTATTCCTATGATCCCATAGACTCCGAATCATTGCAATCCACACACCTTTCCAAACCAAGTTTTTTTTTTTACTGACATGAAAAAGATGAAATTGGTAAAAATGGCACATGATGTTCTCGTGTTGGACATACTGAATACCCATCCAACTGCAACATGAGTACCAAACAGAAGACACCACCTTACACTACAAAAACAAATGTTGGAAAAATGCTTCATATTGTTGGCAAAGAGGACAGATTATGGAATCTAAAAGGATGTCTCTTCTGACAAGGTTTGTTCTCATAGGCACTTTGTCCAGTAAAATATTGTTTTCATTCAAGATATTACTGTGAAGAATTCCATAGGCTGACGTGACTAAGGATACCCCATTCTCTCCACTACCCTTCTCCATGTGTCATGTATTTCATTATTCAAACATATGCTATTTAATTGACTAAGGAATTATGCTTATTGAAAAACTCTCCCATTCAAACATATACCTTCTCCATTGTAGGTTCCACTGTCATTCAATATTTGTCCATCTTCTTACTTCCCCTAAGATTCGCCCTTGATTTGTTGAAATGGAGAAAAGCCTACGAAAGGTATATTTCAGGTTGTTTTCACCTAACCATTTATCCTTCAAAAACCTGATTTTGGCTCCTGCTAAACCAACTTTCATTTCCTTCCATACCACACACTTTTCCTAAATCTTTCCACCACTAAGACTGATACTTGACCTGTTTATTATTTTGTTGTCCCGATTGTGGCTCATATTTAAACAATAATATTTCTCTCCACTTCCCTTTAACTTCAGCCCTTAGACACCACTTTCACTTGGTCAAAAGAGCCTTATTGAAACTACCTATATTTTCGATTCTCAGACCTTCTTCCTCCTTTGACTTACATAATTTGTCCCAGCCTATCCAAGAAATTGTTCTATAGACCTTCTCCCACTCCTACATAAGGAATTAAGAGCTGTGAAGAAGAAAAAATAGTGTAGTGAGATACCAGTAAAAATTGATTTTATAAGATAGATTTTATCTGCTAAAGTTAGATACATACCCTTCCATGCATTAAGTTACTCCTAATTTTATCTAAAATAGGTATCCATAATTGTTCTTCCTTGTGTTCCCACCAACTTGCAAGCCTAGGTACTTGGATGGTATGATCATTTGGCTACAATTTAGAGTTTTAACAAAACTATCCATCATTCTCTTCCACTCTTGTGACTGCTATCATTGACTTATGAAAGTTAACCCTTAGACTAGATGCTAGCTCAAAACGCGTAAAAACGAATTTAATGGTGAATACACTTTGATGGTTGACTTCACACATGAAAAGAGTATCATCGACAAATTGAAGTAAGGTGGCTTCAACCTCAAGTTTTAATTTTCACTCATTTTGTCTCACTAATCCCCGCCATCCCCTATGCTACTATAAAAAAATTAGAAAGGATTCAATGAGTCCCCTTATCTTAAACCCTTAATTGGTCTAAACTCTGTTTTTGGACTTTCATTAACTAACTAATACTGATTAAGAATCCTTTAATCCAACAAATTCACTTCTCATTAAAACATATGTATAGGTAATAAATTTAAAATGAAACATACTTTAATGTAGCTCAATGCTTCAAACTCCTAAACCTTAAATCCTAAAATAAATACTCATATAAAATAAAAAATATGCAATTAATTGGACAACTAAACTGTTAATATTTAAAGTCTCATTTGGGATCCACAAAGTGTATATATGCAGTCTAATTGTTCTGTTTATATGTGTTTGATCAATATCATAAAAGGGAAAATCCATAGTTTCAAGTAATCGCGATTAAATCAGCTGGGAAAAAAATTATATTGATCTTATAAAGTTGAATATTGTCTATATTCTCAAATTTAATAAATCCAATTTGATGTAATTCTTTAATATTTTTTCTATTCTTATTTTCTTTATTTTTATAAAGGTTTTTCTAAAATTAAAATACAAGGTATGTATTATGATTTTTTAAAGGTTCAATACAATACAAATATATCGTATAAATACACTATATTAATAACATTGGTTTCGGTTTGAATTTAAGACGAAGAATAGAAAAATTCGATGCAACTTTAAAAGTATTTTGAGCGATGCGGTACCAAATCTAAATTGACTTTTTGTGTACGTTTTTAAAGAGAGAACAAATTATTAGATGATCTTAATCTTATAACACATTTCCTCTATATGACCTAGTATTTTGGTAAACTAAAATAAAATTATATATTTTAAAAAAATCGTAGAAACATTAATAATTAGTGATTCCGAACTTCCTAATAGTATATTTTTAGGTCTTGCTAATAAAAAAAAAGTGTTTTTAGAAAGAGTTCTTAAAAGTTAAAAACAATTCACACAAAAAAGCTTGACTTATAAAACCTAGTTAATCCTTAAAAGTTTAAGAAAAAGATGAACTCTACATGAGATAGAGAAGAAACATAAACTAAGAAAGAAAATAATAGATAAAAGTAAAAGACACAAAAGAAAATGTGAAAATAATGAAAGAGCCAAAAGAAAGAGAATGGTAAATGTGATAAATGATGCAATGAAAAAAAAGTAGAAATAAGAGAATACCATTTAAGTGATTTAAAAAGAAAAAATTACAAGTATATATTCAAAAAGTTGATGAGTTCCTATGAATTATTTATGATGAAAAGCTTGAAAATATTGATGAAGAAAAACATTATAGATATGATGATGAGCTTGACACATAGGTGAACTAAATCCCATTACATGAAACATAGTATAGATTGAGAAAGGAAAGTATTATTTGTTATTGAATGATCCGATGCAAAGCAAGATGGATGGAAGGATGTCACTGGCCAGCAGCGAAAGCTTCAACAGGGAAAGTCTTGGTGATACCAGCCAGACTCTTGAACTGGATCTTCCCGGTTGGAGGATCATCCAATGAGATCTCACTCACAGGAGGCCACAGCATAAGCTCTTTGGCCTTCACACCCTTCAGCTTCTTTATCTTCTTCTTTGAAACGTACCCTGTTATCTCACTATCATAGCTCACCAACTTCTTTATCTTCTTGAACTCGTGCTCAACCTTCTTCTTCTGCACGATCCACATGTATCCCGTCCCCTTCACGTGCCCTACTTCGATCACATCTTGCAGAGGGAGAAGCCCCTCTGGAAGCTCGAACTCTTGCAGCAGTGAAAGGGCAAGTTTCAGACCCTCCTCGTGCCCCTTCTTTACAACCCCTCCTTCCTTTTCTGCCATTCTGAAACCCTTTTTCTTGCTTTGGTTTGGAACTGTGAGAGATAGAGAAATTGCTTTCGTTGCTTGGTTGGAGAGGCTTTTGAGTTGTGTGTGTATATATAGATTCTGACAACGTTTGTGCTTTGTGGAGATCGAAGTGGATTTCTTTGTATCTGCCGTCCGATGATGTTTTCTCTTGTCTCTTGCACTTGTTTTGTAGAGTGCTGTTGGAGTATAGGGTGTGGTGTGGTTTTCTAGAAATAGGGACCCGGGCAAGTGCATTTGCAAGACGACATGAAATCAGTCTGAACAACCAATGCAGACGAAGGAATGCTTGGCAGATATTTAGGAAGAAATTTGTCCCAGTTAGTTTAGATAATATCTGCATGAACATGTATTAAATTAATGATATTTGATTATATGTTATAGGATGATTGATTATAGACTATGTAGTTAGATTATATTTGCATTAACATGATTAGGGTTATCATATGTTGATAACCATCTTATTTTAGGAACTCATCTTATATAAAAATTATTAAATAAAATAAATTTTAAAAATAAAATAAATTTTAAAAATAAAATAAATTTTAAAAATAAAATAAATTTTAAAAATAAAAATAATTAGTTATTATATTAATTAAATTATATATTATTTTATAAACTTAAAAAATTATAAATATTTAAATTAATTTTTATTATTAATAATAATTTTTAAATTGATATTTAATTAACTATCAAGATTTTAACTATTATTTAGTTTATAAAGTTGATAAATATCATTAATTTAATACATTTTAAAATATCAACTCTCTTTATTAATATAATAATAATTATAAAATTATTATTATTATGTTGATAAAAATAATTGTTTTTTTTAAAGAGAATGTTAAAATATTTATTTTTCTTATGTCTGTTTTTTTTTACAGTATCATTTTCTGCACTAAGATTAGGATTGACAATTATAAATTAACAAAATTAAAAATGATAATTTTTATTTGGGTACTTTAAGAGAATGGACTTACTTTAAATAAAAATTTAAATTGAGGCAATTCTTCCTACATCATTTTATGAGAATGCACATTACAAAATTTTAAAATGTCATAATTGCCTTACATCGTTTTATTTGACATTAGGAAGCTCCAACAGTGTATGTGTTGGTGGTTTGCAGTGGTGGAGGTGACATTCCGGTGCAGTTAGGTGTGGTGGAGGTCGTGTGAGTGTGTAGAAGCTTGGATATGATGTTTGAGGTAAGTAGGTGTGCTTAAATAGAGTGTGGGAAGGAAATAGTAAAAGAATACTTTTTTTTTGGATATTATGGTCCAGATAGATATTACAAATGTAGATATTTGAAATTGATAACATAAATGTTATAATCCGGATGAGGTTATCTAGAAAATATTATACAGTATTACAAAATAGAATAGAGATGAACAAACAAGAACAGAGATGAACAAAAGAATAAATTGAAAATAAAGGATATGAGAATGAATATCTCTTCTTTCTTGTTATTCAAATCAAAACAAATGGTCTGAATATATACAAGTAGTACACTTGATCCTGCCTGTTGACCAAGACGTTGGAGCATTGCCTCGTCAAATCTGGATCGACTTCTGCGCCGTGTTAGCTTCGGTCCTTCGCTTTGATTCACCTCAAGAACCTGCAAAAGACAGAACGGCGCCGCTGTGGCCGATCACGCTCCGACGCCCAAGTCAGCGACTGAACCACCAAATACTAAGAGAAACTCAAGAACTCTAAGGAACCATGCAAAATTCTCTCTCAGCGTACTCAAGTTCTCGCAAGCGTAAAGAAGTAATCTAAACGTGCGTACCTCAGAAGTTCGTTAGAACCTCTTATATACCTGTGCACTTTCTCTCTCCTGACAGTTACACATCTGGACACGTGGCTCGCATCCAGCTGTACACGTGTCACCATCTGGAGCATCCTTTACTTGGGCGCCACTTCTTATTCTTCAGGCTTTTGGCTAAGTTACTTACGCGTGAAACAACTCAGCGCATAGCTGCCTTGGAGCGTGATCTCTTCTGCGTGGCGAGTTCGGGTGCCTTCGTACACACCTTCCCTGTGGTCTCGCCGGCCGCCTTCATGATCTACTTCACTTGCTTCACCGTGTATGTTCAGGTAAGCTGTTTCCCAACCTCAACCTCTGGCTAGCTAGGAAATGACTATCTGACGACTTCATCTTCGGCGATGTCCTTGTTTCGGCGATCTCTAACCACTAGGTCGTCTGGGTTCGCATCCGGCGACTTCATCTTTAACCCGGTGACCGCCGGTTTAGGTATGCTAGAGATCGGAGCACGCCAACTTAATGACTGGCGACCACACGAGCCCCCCGACTTCCTTCCCTTCTGCCAGCCATGGGCCCTGCTCAACACGCCTACATAATAGCTTGCTGCCACGTCATCACTTCCGACTACCAGGGCAGTACACAAGCCCCCCAGTCTTAAGCGAAGACTTGTCCAGCGAAAAGACTAGAGAAGTCACGTCACTACCGATCTACGTGGCGCTGGTGCAGAATTCCAAACGTTCGTACTTTCTGCTTTCCTGACGCTCCACCAAACACCTTTCCAATCGCTCGACACGTGGCTTCATCAACGGTCATCTTTAGCTGTCGTTTACGCTTCCAAAAATCGTTTGAAAAACCCTTAAACCCATTTCATTTTACTGTTTCATCATCTTCCTGCCTTCGAAACGCTCTGAGTTTTCTTCTGCAAACCCACGACGCTCTTCGACTCTCTCAATCCCCAACCCCCTTCAACGTTTATCTGATCATCGAAAGGTACCTCTTTTACTTCTTCTGTTGATATTTGCTGCATTTTAACCGATTCGCATCATCCATTAACTGTCTGGTGCATACGCTGTGGGTTGTTTCTTCTTCTTCTCCCTTTTCGTAACTTAGGGCTTCGTCTTCCATTTCTTTCATCACAACGAACTTTCGTTCATTCGTTTTTCATCCTTCGTTCACAATCAAGTCAACCTCTACGACCTTCGCTCATCTTTCTTTTCCTTTTTCCTTTGCAGTTCCCGCGATGGCTCGTACAAAGACCACCGCGAATCCTCCTCCTTCGTCGCGAAACCCTCCATCCCAAGCGCATAACCCACCGCGAGCACCTGGTGCTCCCTCTTCCCAGGCTGAGAGGCCTGCAACCTCTCGCCCCAACCTTGCTCAGGCAACTCCACCAGTCGCCGGAGGAGCCTCCATCCCCTCTCCAAACTACAAGAAACTATACCCATGGGCCACCTCAACTCTGCTGAAGGAGACTTCTTCAGTGAACTCTGCACTGGCGGTGCTACGGCTGAAGAAAGGGGACGAGCCCAACCTCTCGTTCCACAAGGAACATGATGATAAACTGATGGTGCTGTCTTGCCCTCCTGACGTGCCGATCTACGCGGATGACAAGGGGAACGACGGCGACCTGTTCTGCTTCGTGTATACTACCCTCTTCAAGAAGGTGAAACTCAGGTTTCCCCTCACCTGTTTTGAACGGGAACTCCTAACCGAGCTCGACATCGCCGCCGCCCAGCTTCATCCCAACAGCTGGGCCTTCGTGCGGGCGTTTCAAATTATGTGCGCGCACTTGGGACTACCGGCCTCGGTAGATGTATTTCTTTTCCTGTTCGAGGCCAAAAATCCTGGAGATCGCCTTTGGGTGAGCCTGAACGAAATTGCTAGGAGGTCGATCCTTTCGATCTTCCAGCAATCTTACAAAGATTGGAAGGGAAAATTCGTCCAAGTGCGCCAGAATGACCAAGACCCTTCGCTGCTCGACGGTTTTCCCTTGTACTGGGTAAACAAGGGAAATAAGGACTCCAAGGGAAGCTTCAGAAGGCCTAGAAGTCCTGACAACATGGGCGAGCTGGACAAGGATCTATGCCTCTTCTGGAAGAGCGTAGCAGCCGCTAATATTACCTTTCCCACCTCTGCAATAATCACCTTCAAGTTCCTCGAGAGCCAACTCGAAGCTCACATAGGTTAGCACTTACTTCGACCTTTAGGTTTTATTTTGTGCTGCATCTCTGTTACCTGTTATTGGGCGTCCTGCTGGTTGCACACTAGACCTGGTTTTTATTTCCTGTACCATTTACTTGTCTCGTTTGCACATGTACTTATATACTTTACCTTTGTCTTTGAGCTTACTTGTATACTTTTGCACTGTGTAGATCTCATGCTGGGCAAAGGCAAGCTAGCTGAATTGAGGGCGCTCGCCCGAACCCATAAATTGGCATCGGGTTCTCAAACCGTGCCAAACTCGGTGGTGGAGATCGCCGCTGCTCAGGGCAAGTCGCCCCCTCAAGGCCCAACTCCTCCAGAGGCACTGCCCGCTCCTCAACGAAAGAAACTCATCTTGAGGAAACCAAAGAGGAAAACTCCTCAAGTGGTCCAAGAAGATGAAGAAGAGGACGATGAGGCAACTGAGGATGGCCTCATCACCAAAAGGAGAAGGGTGACACCTTCTTCACCACCTGCTCCACCTTCCCTTCCAACACCAACACCGCCTTCTCCCCCAGCTCCAACACCGCCAGTCCAAGCAGTACCTTTGGCGGCTGCACTTCTTGCGGTTGAGGCTAACGAGCCCAACTTCATGGAGAACCCTCCGAGTGCCTCCACGCCTTTCGTATCCGCTGGAGAGGGTCCTCCTTCAACTGCCTCAATCGCCGAAGCTGCGCCAGGTGGGGATGAAGGCGCTCATAACTCGCCAATAATCGTCACCGAGTCCCCCACGTCACCACCACGCCAAGAAGCCCAAACTCAACAACCAATCCAAGAGGGCGGTGGTGAGAGCCAGCACCAGGCTCCTTCAGCGCCTCCACCAACAGCGGTTGCAAACCTTCCCCTTGCGGTCAAAGGAATCTGGGGGCCCTTCACAGCTAGGCTTAAAATGATGGCAGAGGACCTCCCCTCTATCATATCAAAGGCTGTGGAGAGCTCCAACAAGAAACTTCAGGACGATATCTCCACACTCGAAGAGGAGAATCGCCTGATAAGAATCGAGGCGGAGAAGTTATCTTGCAACCTTATGATGGCGGAAATCGAACACTCAAGGGTGGAGGACGCCATGAGCACCGAGCTGAGGGTGGCGCGTAAGGAGGCCACCGATCTGTGGCAGAAGTTACACCTCCTAGCTCAAGAGAAGATCGAGCTGGAGAGCAAGCTGGTTCCCTACCGTCTCAAGGTGGCTGACCTGGAGGCATCAATCAAAGCGGATGCAGCCAAGGTAGAGAACCTTGAGAAGAGGTCGGTCGATCGGGAGGTTCTCTTGGGAAAAGTTGAGAAGGAGAGGGATGACGTCGTGGCTGAGCTCGCCGAAGCCAGGGAGGAGAATGCAAAGATCGCTGCATAGCTGGCCCAGGCGCGGGAGGAAAACAAGAAGGTTGCTGAAGACCTCGCTCAGACTCGCAGGGAAACTGAGGAACTGAAGAAGCGAGCTGACGAGTTGAAGCAGCAAACCGAGGGGCTCAAGCAACAAAATGAAGATCTTGAGCTGAGCTCCGCCCAAGTCCTCGCCGCTGGGTTTGACGCCGCCCTGGAGCAATTTGCCTGCCAGTATCCCGATCTGGACCTCTCCATGGTGTCAATATGCAACGAAGTGGTGGATGGGAAGATCGTTCCTTCTGAAGATTAGCTGCTTCCCTCCATCACTTATCTGCCTATTTGCTTTGTACAAACTTTGTAATAACTCTCTTTCTTTGTATTTGAACTGATGCCACTTTTATCATAGATTTTCATGCTTCTTCATACGATTTCTCTTGTTTGCCCTGCTTTTCCTTGTAAAAAATCGCTTAAACGAAATTGACTTAGCAATTCTGCGAGCGCAACTGTTCACTTACTACTTTAAACTATCAACTTTCGAACGATAGCATTCTAATAACTTGTGAACTTAAGGCAATGAACTTCAGCGTGAAACTACTTACTAAACAGCAAGCTTCAATCCAACTGATAGTTTAAGACATAGTTCACCTGATCTGCTCCATCAACACGGGCCTTTTACTCTTGCCATCGCTTGAATTTCTTCTGATCGCCAAAGAGTCTTGGCGATACCGGCTTCCTCTTGCTTTCATAACTTGGCCATTGTTCCCTCATCTGACGGTAGAGGCGCCTTTCGGACCCTTCTCTACCTTCCCTGAGTTTCAGAACAGTAAGCCGGATAGCTAGGCGTTCTCTTCGAACCTACCTTAGCTATCCTTTAAACTTCTTCCACCCTTCACACTGTACCTGAACTCGTTCGAGACGAGAAGGATTTTATCTTGCCTGAACTCGCTCGACGGCGAGAAGGTCTTTTATCTCGTGCCTCTACATTGCCCCAGGGACTACATCTTCTCTCCCCAGGAGGCACTGAGGACTTTTTATTGGTGCCTCTACATTGCCCCAAGGGCTACATCTTCTCTCCCCTGGAGGCACTGAGGAATTTTCACTGGTGCCTCTACATTGCCCCAGGGGCTACATCTTCTCTCCCTGGGAGGCACTGAGGACTTTTTCTCTTTCTCGCCTGCACTCGCTCGATGACGAGGAGGTCTTTATCTCTTTCTCGCCTCAGGACGCGCGAGGGCGTTGAGGTCTTTAAAACGTTGCTGGTGCCTTTGATCGCCGAAAGACGATGAGGACTTTTAACTTTAACTGATGCCACCAATCACCGAAAAGCGATGGGGACTTTTAACTTTTAGAAAACATGCAACATAACTTCAACTTGCCTTAAATCACATACGAGTGACAAGGTCTTTTTTCAAAACTTTCGCACTAACGATAAGCATGCAATCTAAAACACTTTAAACTTTGAAAAACTCTTCTTTATTGGGTGGCCTCATTAAAAACCCTCCTTAGGGAAAAAAGAGTGCCCCCTTCAAACTGTTTCAACAGAAAGCTTGCCAACTCTTCGTGTTTGTTTTTACTTACAAAGCTTTTAACTGTAATATAACTTGAGGTGCGTGGCGTTCCAAGTGCGAGGAATCGCCTCTCCTTCCAACGTTTCTAAGCGGTAGGCGCCGTTCCCGAGCGCCTTGGTTATCCTGAACGGTCCCGTCCACTTAGGCGACAACTTGTTCTCCATCTCGTACTGGTGGGCCTTCCTCATCACCAGGTCGCCTTCTTTAAACTGCCTTGGCATCACCTTCGAGTTATACCTTCGTTCAATCCTTCTTTTCACTGCCTCGGCTTTTACTCTCGCCTCCTCCCTGACCTCATCCAGCAAATCCAGATTCAGCCTTCTTTCCTCATTCGAGTCTTCTGCTACAAAGTTCTGGAATCTCGGCGAGCTCTCCTGGATTTCTACTGGAATCATTGCGTCGCATCCATAGACCAAGCTAAATGGGGTCTCATGGGTTCCTGACTGCTCGGTGGTGTGGTACGCCCAAACTATACGGGGTACTTCCTCAGCCCACGATCCCTTGGCTTTCTCTAGCCTTCTCTTCAAGCCTCTTAGCAACACCCGATTGGCGGACTCTACTTGGCCATTTGTCTGAGGGTGCTCGACGGATGCAAATACTTGTTGAATTCTCACCCCTTCGCACAGCTTTTTCAACAGGTGACTTGCAAACTGAGTCCCGCTGTCTGACCCCAGGCGCTTAGGCACACCAAATCGGCACACGATGTTCTTCCACACGAAGCTCTCGATCTTGTGCGCGGTGATCTGGGCCACTGGTTCTGCTTCGATCCACTTGGTGAAATATTCAATTGCCACCACCAAGTACTTCATCTGCCTGATTGCCAATGGAAAAGGTCCCAGAATGTCGATCCCCCATGTATGAAACGGCCAAGGGCTGTAAATCGACTTCAACTCCTCGGGAGGCGCCTTGTGCCAATCGGCATGCTGCTGACATTGCTTGCAACACTGTGCGTACTTCTTGCAGTCCTCTCTCATTGTAGGCCAATAGTAACCTGCACGGAGGGTTCTTGCGGCCAGAGCTCGACCCCCGACATGGCTTCCACATATCCCTTCATGGAGCTCGGCCATGATTCTTGTACATTTCTCTCCGTGCACACATTCCAGGAGTGGGTGTGTGAACCCAAACCTATACAACTCGCCATCAATCATTGTGAACTTGCTAGAATTCTTCTTTATCTTCCTAGCCTCCGTCGGATCTAGCGGGAGAAGGCCATATGCCTGGCATCGCTGGTACTGCGTTATCCACGTGTCTGGCTCATGTGTAGCGCATACCTGCGTCATGTTCACCCTCTCTCCCTGACATGCTCTTATTCTCGGCGATCTCAAGGTCTCCTGAGTCAGAGACCTGTGACTCCTCGCCGTTTTCTCCGTCGACTTGCTTATTTGAAGAACCAGGTGATTTGCCACAAATGCTCTAGGCGTCTTTAGAGTTTCTTGGATCATCGTCCTCTGCCTACCCCCCTTGCCCGAACTGGCGAGCTTAGCTAGTAAGTCAGCTCGGGCATTCTGCTCTCTGGGCACATGCACCACTTCAAAGGAGACAAAGGAACTCTTCAACTCCTGCACATACTCCAGGTAAGCCGCTATTTATGGATCCTTGGCCTGGAACTCGCCTGTTACTTGTCCCGTGACCAGCAGTGAGTCACTCTTAGCCATCAGCACCCTAGCTCCCATCTCCTTGGCCAGCAAGATTCTGGCGATCAGCGCCTCATACTCTGCTTGATTGTTGCTCGCTTTGAAGGCAAACCTCAGGGATTGCTCAATCAGCACACCGTTGGGCCCTTCCAAGATGACTCCAGCACCGCTACCCTGCTGGTTTGATGATCCGTCCACCGAGAGCACCTAACGGAAATCATCCCCCTCAACTCGTGCTGCTTCTGAAGAGAGTTCGACCACGAAATCAGCGAAAATCTGCCCCTTGATCGGACCTCGGGGCTCATACTTGATATCGAACTCCGACAGCTCCACCGCCCACTTCACCATCCTCCCAGCTACATCGGGCTTCTTCAGAACCTTCTGGATGGGCAAGTCGGTCATCACCAGTATTGTAAAACTGTGAAAATAGTGGCGCAACCTCCTCGCCGAAAATACCACAGCTAGCGCGGCTTTCTCCAAGGCCTGATACCTCACCTCCGGGCCCTACAGCACTTTGCTGACGAAATAAATAGGCTTTTGAGCCTGGTCCTGGTCTTGGGCGAGCACCGCACTTACCGCCCTCTCAGTCACTGCAAAATACAACCTGAGAGGGGTTCCCACCAGCGGTTTGCACAAAACCGGCGGGCTCGCCAGGTACTCTTTGAGCTTGACGAAGGCCTTTTCACACTCCTTCGTCTAGGCAAACTTGTTGTTTCGCCTTAAACACTGAAAGTACGGATGACCCTTCTCCCCGCTAGCTGATACGAAACGAGACAGGGCGGCCATCCGACCTGTAAGTTGCTGCACTTCCTTCACGGTAGTCGGGCTCCTCATCGCCAAGATGGCAGCACACTTATCAGGATTGGCTTCTATTCCTCTTTCAGTTAAGAGAAATCCCAGGAACTTCCCTGCCTCTACGCCAAAAATGCACTTCTCAGGGTTCAGCTTTAATCTGAACTTGGCGATTGTGGTGAACAACTCCTCCAAGTCCGCGATGTGCTTGCTCTTCTCCAGTGAGGTCACGACCATGTCATCTACGTACGCTTGCACATTCCTCCCCAGCATCGGTGCAAGTACCCGATCCATCAACCTCTGGTACGTGGCCCCCGCGTTCTTCAGCCCAAAGGGCATCACCTTGTAGCAGTAGCACGATCTCTCGGTCATGAAGGCGGTCTTCTCTTCATCCATGGGATGCATCTTTATCTGGTTGTACCCCGAGAAGGCGTCCAGGAAACTCAGCAACTTACACCCTGCAGCACTGTCCACCAGGGCGTCTATGCTTGGCAGAGGATACGAATCCTTTGGGCAAGCCTTGTTCAGGTCAGTGAAATCGACGCACATGCGCCACTTCCCATTGCTTTTCTTCACCAGCACGACATTGGCCAGCCACTCAGGGTACTGGACTTCCCTGATATGGCCTGCAGCGAGGAGCTTCTGGGTTTCATCCCTGATCGCCTGCCTTCTCTCCTCGTTGAACTTCCTTCTTCTCTGTCGCACTGGTCTGACCTGATTGTCCATTGCTAGATGGTGGCATAAGAAGTCGGGGTCAATTCCTGGCATGTCTGAAGCAGACCATGCGAAAGCATCCAGATGCCGCTCTATCACCTTGGCAATCTGGTCTTGGAGCTCAGCCTCCAAGGATCTTCCCAACTTGAAGACCATCCCCCCGATCTCCCTTTCGAGCCATTCCTCGACGGGTTTGGGTCTAGCTTCCCTGGCGATCACCGCCTTGGCGATTCCCAGCTCCCTCGCTTCCTCTGGGCGGTTCCTCGCCTCTTCTTCCCGCTCGGCGTTCTCTCCCTCAGCCTCAACATCCATCATTGCGACGTCGCCCCCGGCGGCCACCTCCATCACCGCACCAACAACTCGCCACTCTACTGGCTTGGGCTTCACACCGGGAGGCGGCGTCGTTGTGATGTAACTCACTGACCTCTTGTTTTTCAGGCTATTCTCATAGCACTTCTTCGCTTCCTTCTGGTCATATTTGATGGTGATCACCACCCCTTCCATCGATGGCAACTTCACCTTCATGTGCCTGGTTGAAGGCACAACTCCTATTCTGTTGAGCGTTGGTCTGCCCAACAGAATGTTATATGCTGAGGGAGCATTCACGACGAGGTACTTGATTTTCTTCGTTCTCGAGCCCGCCTCATCCATGAATATAGTTCTTAACTCTATATACCCCCTGACCTCCACCTGATCGCCAGTGAAGCCATACAAGCACCCTCCATAGGGCCTCAGTTGGTCAAGGGGCAACTGCAACTGTGTGAAAGTCGGTCAGAACATCACATCTGCCGAGCTTCCTTGGTCCACCAGAACCCTGTGGACCTTCCTTCCCGCCGTAACAAGCGAGATGACAATTGGATCGTTGTCATGAGGCACAACGTCCCTGAGATCTTCCCTTGTGAACGTGATGTCCATATCTGGCGAGTGGTCCTCGAACATGTCCACTGACATCACCGACCTCGCATACTTCTTCCTCTGCGACGCGGTGCATCCACCACCCGAGAAACCTCCCGCGATGGTGTGGATTTCCCCGTGAGTGGGCATTTCGTGCTGCTGAGCCTCACCACCCGCCGGATGGGAGCTCGACGCGCCCCCCGTCCTTCTATCCAGCAGATAATCGTTGAGGAACCCGCTCTTGACCAGGTCGTCGAGCTGGTATCCTAACGCCAAACACGAGTCCACGGTGTGGCCAAAACCCTGGTGGAATTCGCACCAGGCGTCTGGCTTTGGTCCCAACACCTTGTCGCCCACCTTCTCGGGCGCCTTTAGCCTGACTGCTATGTTGGGGATGGCGATCAGGTCCGCCAGCCCCATGACAAACTTATGCTTTGGCGGGCGATTGTACTCCCTGGGGCGCCCTGGGCCCCTGCCTTTGTTTTTTCTTGGATCGTAAGGATGGCGGGTCCTTTGATCCCTCTTGGCCGCTGCTGCCTCCAGCACCCTCTGTGGCTGGATCCTGGTCTGGGCACGTGGCCTGGCGGGGGCCACGCTCCCTCTCTTCTCGGCGACCTCGCTCTCATCGGCGATGTGGGCCACCGCAAGTCGCCTAACCTCAACAAATGTGGCGGGGTGAGCCCTGATTAGCGCTTCGCAGAAATGTCCCGGCAGCACGCCCTTTTTGAAGGCGTAGACCAACATCTCTTCGTCCTTGGCTGGCGAGCGGACCATCTGCGCCCCAAAACGATTCAAGTAGTCCCTGAGGGACTCTCCCTGATACTGCCTTATGTCGAACAGGTCATAAGACACCCGAGGCGGCGCCTTGTTCACTATGTACTGCTCGACGAAAAGCTTCGAAAACTGCTGGAAATTGGTTATGTGGCCAGTAGGCAGGCTCACAAACCATTCCAACACTGTTCCCTGGAGCGTGCTCACAAACATCTTGCAATACACAGCATCCGAGCCTCCTGACAACATCATCTGCGTGTGGAACGTGGTGAGATGTGCCTCAGGATCCTCCACGCCGGTGAAAACAGCCTTCACGGGTACCACACTCGCAGGGATAGGCGTGTCTGTGATCGCCTGAGCAAAAGGCATGGGGAAAACGCGAGGTGGCGACGACGGCGCGACCTCTTCAACGACTGGGCGCCCTCTCTGCTCCTGAAGAGCATGGTGCAATTCCTCAGTCACTTTGCTGAGCTCTTCATTCCTGGCCTGAGCGGCGACCAGGTCCTCATGCATCCTGCCTGCTCTATGCGCGAGGCTTCCACATTCGCCTGCAGCGCACGCATAATCTCCACCATCTGAGCCATAGTCATGGCGCCTTCAGCAGCAACGGGCGCAACTGGACTTGAACGGTTGCTTCTCATGAAAACTTAACAGATCACAATGAGCGACGAACAACACCTCCTTCAGCAACGATCGATCCAGCAATCAATCGGTCAGAACTTCGCAAACTCCAAAGAACTCCAAGAACACAACCCCAACAACAAACCTTCACAGAAACTCGCAACTTCACCACAGACCTTCAGTTTTTCCACCAAAACCTCTGATTCAACGGTCGAAAAGTCCGAACGAACGTCGAAGCTTCGATTTCACCGATTGAAACTTGCATAAACAGCGGAAAACCTCACCTCACCGAACAAGAACTCAAACGAACGGTGGAAAACACGAATCTACCGAACAAAGCTTGAATGAGCGGCAAAAAATGGTTGCACCAGCACACAACCACACAGAAACTGCAGAAACTTCCAAGAACTCACGCTGTGGATGGGAACAAGTTTTACACGGCCCCACGGTGGGCGCCTGATGATCCTGCCTGTTGACCAAGACGCTGGAGCATTGCCTCGTCAAATCTGGATCGACTTCTGCACCGTGTTAGCTTCGGTCCTTCGCTTTGATTCACCTCAAGAACCTGCAAAAGACAGAACGGCGCTGCTGCGGCCGATCACGCTCTGATGCCCAAGTCAGCGACTGAACCACCAAATACTAAGAGAAACTCAAGAACTCTAAGGAACCGTCCAAAATTCTCTCTCAGCGTACTCAAGTTCTCGCAAGCGTAAAGAAGTAATCTAAACATGCGTACCTCAGAAGTTCGTTAGAACCTCTTATATACCTGTGCACTTTCTCTCTCCTGACAATTACACATCTGGATACGTGGCTCGCATCCAGCTGTATACGTGTCACCATCTGGAGCATCCTTTACTTGGGCGCCACTTCTTATTCTTCAGGCTTTTGGCTAAGTTACTTACGCGTGAAACAACTCAGCGCCTAGCTGCCTTGGAGCGTGATCTCTTCTGCGTGGCGAGTTCGGGTGCCTTCGTACACACCTTCCCTGTGGTCTCGCCGGCCGCCTTCATGATCTACTTCACTTGCTTCACCGTGTATGTTCAGGTAAGCTGTTTCCCAACCTCAACCTCTGGCTAGCTAGGAAATGACTATCTGACGACTTCATCTTCGGCGATGTCCTTGTTTCGGCGATCTCTAACCACTAGGTCGTCTGGGTTCGCATCCGGCGACTTCATCTCAAACCCGGTGACCGCCGATTTAGGTATGCTAGAGATCAGAGCACGCCAACTTAATAACTGGCGACCACACGAGCCCCCCGACTTCCTTCCCTTCTGCCAGCCATGGGCCCTGCTCAACACGCCTACATAATAGCTTGCTGCCACGTCATCACTTCCGACTACCAGGGCGGTACAACACTCATTCTAGGTTTAACTAAAGAGGAAAAGAATCAATAATTAAATACTAGAATCATAACACACAAGACAAAATAAAGGTTATTCACCTCTATAAAGAAAAACAACTGATAATTAGAAAATACACCAAATTATTCTCCTCTATAAAGAGAAACAACTGATAATTATAAAAGACACCCAATTAATATTAGGATCCGTATCCTTTAATACCCGCCACAAGCTGGGGAGCAAATATTGATGAGACCCAGCTTGGAACAAATATTCTTAAAAGATTGAGGACTTAAAGCTTTGGTATAAATATCAACCAGTTGCTCTGTGGTGGAAATGGGAAGCAAATGGATGAGACCCTTCTTTAATTTTTCCCGGACCACGTGACAATCTATTTCTATATGTTTTGTACGCTCGTGAAACACTGGATTTGCTGCAATGTATCTTGCTGAGTCATTGTCACAGTATAAAAGAGACGGTTGCTCAAAAGGAACTTTGAAATCTTGAAGAAGATAAGTTAGCCATTGAATTTCACATGTAACAGTGGCCATTGCCCTGTATTAAGCTTCACAAGAACTTTTTGCTTCTTTGATTTCCAAGATACACACTAAAACTAGTCACTGATTGTCTTGAATCACTACATGTGCCCCAATCACTATCACAAAAGGCTTTCAGAAGAACAGAGGTAGTGGAAGAGAAATTGAGAATTCTAATCGCTGCATTATTGTGAGAAATTGTAGGCTTAGCAAGAAATTGAGAAAGTTGTTGCACAGAAAATGTTATGTCAGGTCGGGTATTAGTGAGATACATAAGTCTTCCAATCAATCTTCTGTAGGCTTGAATGTCTGTGAAAGGAACACTTCCAATAGAAGAGAATTTCTCATGATTATTAATAGGAGTGAGTGCAGGTTTGCAGGCCTAAAGACCTGCATCTGTTAATAATTCCAATGCATATTTCCTTTGATTTACCATTATTCCTGTCTTACTTCTTGCTACTTCTAGACCAAGAAAATATCTTAAATTCCCAACATCTTTAATCTTGAATGTCTGATTCAAGGCTTGTTTGATTCGAGCAATCTCTTCTTTATCATTTCCTGTCAATATTATATCATCCACATATACCAATAATGTTGTAAAAGATCCTTCAGAAGAATTAATGAACAAGGAATGATCATTCATAGATTGAGTATATCCCATAGAAAGCAAAAATGATGATAGTTTGGCAAACCATTCTCTGCTAGCTTGCTTAAGACCATATAAAGCCTTTTTTAGTTTACAAACTTTTCCTGGTGGAATAGAAGTCAATCCAGGAGGAACAACCATGTATACATCTTCTTTCAAATCTCCATGTAAAAAGGCATTGTTTATGTCTAATTGTTTCAATTCCCAATTATAAATAGAAGCTAAAGAAAGAAGCAACCTTATGGTGGTCATCTTTGCTATTGGAGAGAAAGTATCAAGGTAGTCAATGCCTTCTGTTTGTGTATATCCCTTTGCCACTAACCTTGCTTTATACCTTTCAATTGTCCCATCAGCCTTATATTTTATTTTGAATACCCATTTGCAACCTATGGCAGCTTTGTTCTTAGGCAGAAGAGTAGTCTCCCAAGTTTGATTTGACTCTAAAGCAAATATCTCACATTGTATAGCTTTTCTCCAACAGTCATGTTTCACAGCTTTAGAATAAGTGTTTGGCTCAACATGTGAAGAAAGAGACATAACAAAAGATTTGTAAGAAGGTGATAAATTGCTATAAGACAAAACCGAATTCAAAGGATATTTAACTCTTGAAGATGTACTGGAAACGTTAAGATTACAATGATAATCCTTTAAATACTCGGGTGATCTTTTTATTCTTGTGCTCATTCGGACAGATGGATCTGATTCAGAACTTTGTTCTATATCATGATTTTCATTGAGTTTTTGGTCTATATGGGAACAATTTACGTCTGAAACCTCAATTTGTGGCTCACAATTATTATCACTGCAATTTTCAACATTATCACAAGGTGTATTTTCACAAGGTGCAAGAATGACTTGTGATGGCTGACTTAAGACAGATTGATCTTCAACAAACAAAATTTGATCATCAATATCAGGACTGTTAGTTTCATTACTAGTATCTTGAACCCTTTGGTATGGAAAAACATGTTCATAAAAGACAACATCCCTAGACACAAAAATTTCTCTTGATTGAATATTCAACAAAATATATCCTTTTGTCTACCTTGAACAACCAATAAAAACACATTTTGATGCTCTTGGATCAAATTTTCTTCTATTTGTTGACAAAGTGCTAGCATAACATAAAGAACCAAACACCTTTAATCCATTAAAATCTGCATCAGTTTTGAAAAGCATTTAATTGAGGGGAAGAATAGTTTAAAACAGGTGTGGGAAGCATGTTTATAATACGCGCAACATGTATCACAGAATATGACAAATAAATTTTGGGTAAATGAGATTGTATCATAAGAGCTCTTGCTACATCTAATAAATGACCATGTTTCCTTTCAACTATACTATTTTGTTGTGGAGTATTGACACATGATGTTTGATGTATTATTCCTTTACTGACAAAAAAATTAGTCATGACAAACTCAGTTCCATTATCACTTCTTATTATTTTTATTGTTGTCTCAAACTGTGTTTGAACAAAAATAACAAAATGTTCCAAAACCTTAACAACTTCAGATTTTTGTTTCAAAAGAAAAATCCATGTGTACCTCGAATAGTCATCAACTATGGTCAAGAAATATTTATGACCATGAATTGATGGTATTGAGTATGGTCCCCAAATATCTACATGAATCAAATCAAAACATTTTTCCGATTTAGATGTACTAATAGAAAAGAAAGTCTTCTTTGCTTTGCAAAATGACAAACATCACAAACAAAATATTTGTCATATTTAACAAAAGGAAATTTATTCTTGATAACATCAATACATTTATTTGAAATATGACCTAAATGAAAATGCCAAAGGGTTTCTAGATCACTAGCACTGACATTAACAGTATTGATGATGTGTGTAGATTCAAGGGGTTTAATTTGAAATTTCTTGTAATATGGGATCCTGAGTATATAAAGTCTATCTTGCATTTTAGTAGAACCAATTATTTTCAAGGAGTTTTTGTCTTGAATGTGACAACCATTAGAATCAAATGTAAGAACACAAGATAGTCTATCAACCAATTTTGTTACTAAAAGAAGATTAAAAGTGAAGCAAGGAATATACAAAACATTGTCTATGACATGATTTTGATTGAGAAAAACACTTCCAGAATAATTGGCAATGACTTGATTTCCATTTGGTAATTTGACATAAATAGGATCAATTTGATGATACGAAGTGAAGTAAGTTAAGGATGAACAAATGTGATCAGTAGCACCACTATCAATAATCCAAGAACTAGAAGAAGAAATAGAATTATTACCAGTTTGTGTTGTCATGTTGGAAGGAATAACAAAGACTTGACTAGAAACATTGTCACTGGATTTGACCTGTTGTAAAAGAGCTAACAATGTTTGATACTGCTCAGGAGTAAAACCAATTTGTTGAGACTCCACTTCTGACTTTGAACCTTCATGATTCTGCTTATTATTGTTAAAATTTGTATTGTGAAAGGCTGCATGACTTTGATGATGGTTCTGATTTTTAAATTTGAAATAAGGTGGAAAACCACGCTTTTTATAGCATGTATCAATGGTATGCCCTGTCTTTCCACAATAACTGCAAATTTTGGAAGTATATCCTCTTCCATAACTTCCTCTTCCATATCCACCACCCATGCCATAGATCATAGCATTGTTATTATAACCTCCTTTGCTAGTAGCAATCATTGCCTTAGATTGATCACCAAAAACTTGCCTCTCTTGTTGTGTAATGAGAGAGTAAACTCTATTCAAGGATGAATTATCTGATAAACTAACATGGTAAGGTGAACAAAGATCTTGTGAGGGATCAACAATTTCACCCATAGATAAATGTAGCAACCAGAGCTCTAATCAGAGCTCTGATACCATGTTACGAAGTGGACTTTAAGCCTAACTCAAACTCATAAAACCGGCTCATGAGGTTGAGGTTTGCACCCACTTATATACAATGAAAGGCTCTAATCTCTAGTCGATGTGGGATCTCCAACACACCCCCCTCACGTCGAGACTACCAACTCGTGCGTGGGACTATATATTATGGGTGGTCCGATAGCGGCCCGATAGCGGGTGGCACGATAGGCCCAACACAAACACTTGTTAGGATAGACTCGAAATGGCTCTGATACCATATTACAAAATAGAATAGAGATGAACAAAAGAGAACAGAGATGAACAAAAGAGTAAACTGAAGACAAAGGATATGAGAATGAATATCTCTTCTTTCTTGTTATTCAAATCAAAACAAATGGTCTGAATATATACAAGTAGTACACTCATTCTAGGTTTAACTAAAGAGGAAAATAATCAATAATTAAATACTAGAATCATAACACACAAGACAAAATAAAGGTTATTCACCTCTATAAAGAAAAACAACTGATAATTAGAAAATACACCAAATTATTCTCCTCTATAAAGAGAAACAACTGATAATTAGAAAAGACACCCAATTAATATTAGGATCCTTCTATAACTCTGGTATCCGTATCCTTTAATATACTATTTCAGATATGAATATCTAGAATGAGTGAATATTCGTACTTATTTCGCCATAAGAAATCTTTAACCAAAGGAACATCAAACTCACATTTCTCTTCCAAAGAGTGTGTCTCCAAAGAACCACCACTTAAAAGCACTCTAAATTGTCGCAAAACCACCATACCACACTCTAGAAGCATACACAAATGCTACCAACCACTCAAAACGTCAAATGATTCATCGAGACTCACCCAACGTTGGTCATTGTCTAAACTTGTCGTTGCACATTATTGTTGTCGTCGCACTTAAACTGCCACATAAACTGCCAAAGAAGTTGTCAAAGCTGCAAACTTTAAATTGAATTTCATTAAGAAAAAATTGGTAAAATCAATTTATTTGTTGGGTGCAGGTTCAACTTGATATGGTGTAAGAAAAAATTTTCTTAAATTGATTTGCATTGATATCAAAACCAACTTTTGGCCTTTCGGGACAACGCAAAACATGTTTATTCTGGAGCCTATAAATTTCAATTGCATCCCAATAGTGTCTGTGAAAAGACCAAATTTTTATTTCTTATATTTAGATTTAGCCTACTCTCTGATTTCTTCTCTCTACACTCCATTCAATTTTTCTTTATGCGTTCATGAATGGAAAAATTGTTGGAACTACATTGGTCACGATATTGTTGCATCACTGTTAAAGAGGTAAATATTTATGATGTTTTCTTTTTGTTGGTTCTATGCTTAGTTTGGTTTTCGGATCCAAAAAAATATTATGAATTGCATAATCCAAAATGTATATATTAGTTTAAGAAAATATTGATTATTTGTTATTTTTATTACTAGAGATATGGTCAGTACTAGATGTGGATCATTAAGCAAGCACATGCTAAACAGAGACCAATGAAATTAATCTTTAAAAGGGATAGGAAACAAGTTGTTGTCATTGATGGTGATGTGTTGCTACTAGTTGCTACAAGAAAGCATGAGGAAGTTGGAGTAGGATTTCATGGAAGACCTACTGATGCATTGTTGTTGTTGTAGAGTTACCATAGCCACATGACTTGTAGATTGTGGGAGGGTGAGGATAGAGGGGAACTGAAATTGATCTCCCACGGATGCTAGTAAGTAAGTTTGGGATTTCTCATCCCCAAATTGAGGTCACCATGCTTAACATCGGATTGTTGCCATATGCAATATTAGTTATGAGATTGCTGATAAAGGTCTTTTATTAGCTTTTGTTGAGAGGTGGCACTGCGACACCTACAATTTTCACCTCCTTGTGGGTGAGATGACCATCACTCTCGATGATGTGTTCACATTGTTGTATCTCCCCATTGTGGGATAGTTTTGTTCGTATGTGATATTGGATTTAATATCATCATCATTATTGTTGGTTGAACTCCTTGGTGGATTTTGGTGACATGGCGATATAGTTAACGCAGTCAAGTCAGACTAAGTTGGTTGTGCAAGGTGTATGAAGAGTGCATTGTATACAACAAATGTAATTTCGCAGCTTGCGCTTATTTGTTGCATCTAGTTGGGTGTGATGAGCATATATTTATTCACAATAGCTTTAATCATAAATTATTGGACTATAATAATAAATAAATCCATTGTTTTAATTAATATTCATATAATGGCAGTTTCTTCCTACACCTCCACATTTTTCTTCCTGCAACCCCCACACTCTTATGCAAAGATTAAATCACCTTTATTAGTTTTTAAAATTCCCAAAATACCCCTAACCTAATAAAACCCTAGACAACGTTGTTCTTCTTGCACAACCGGTCTTCATCTTCTTCGTTTTGCAGCAGTTACATCTCCAAACTGCAGAAGTCCATTCTCAATTCAATCTCACACATCTCTTGTGATTTAGAGTGCTCTTGGCAAAGGTAAGTAATTTTTTTTTCTGAATCCGTACATCCTTTTTTCTATGGATTTTTGTTTCCGTAAATGGTTTTTCACATTCCAAATTGTATAATTCGGTAGAATTTCGAATTATAGAATACAGATAATTTTTGGCTTATGAAATCCGTAAAAATCCCAGATTTATGTTTCCATAAAAATCCCGAATTTATGGTTTCTGGAATGTTCCGGATTTGTGGTTCCGAGAATGTTATGGATTTGTGGTTACGAAACAATAATTTATTGTTTCGTGTTTGTTTTGGCTCAAATTACTAAACAAGAATTGTATTGGGTCAAATTAGAGGAGTTGTGGGGTTAGGTTAGTATGCACTCATTCATTAGTTTGTAATTTGGTTTAACTTGAATGGTGTAATTGAACAAAAATGGTGAAGACTAGGGGAAGAGGTTCACAAGGTGATTGTCTACGTCCCACTTCCTCTGTTAGAAGAAGAAGAAGACATGTTAATGAAGATGAAGAACATGTTGAACATGAAGATGCAGAACATGTTGAACCTGAAGAAGCTGAACCCCAAATGGAGGTGGAGGATGAAGACGAACCTGAAGTAGAAGGTGAAGGTTATAGATGATGGTCATCTAATAGAGGATTCACCTGCATGGGAAGGGACATAAACAACCTTGATGCTAGCCCAATCAGCCACCGAGGACATGTCTGTGTGTGTCCACAGGCGATGATACGGACGATGATGATGATGATTTTAGTTGTTTCTATGTTTTGTGATTTTGTGAAGAAACACTTAGTTTACAATTATTTTTGAATTTGATGAAGAAACACTTAGTTTACAATTACTTTTTGAATTTGATGAAGGAACACTTTGGTTATGAAATTAGAGAATTCTTCTTCCGCATTTATAATAGTCATAATGTTAACATATTCATTTATGAATGAAATTACAACTATAAATGTCACATAATGGACATAATTTGTGTACAAATTTGCATTCGACTAGTATAATATGAACACCAAGTTTTGGCAATTGGATAACAATCAGTAGACCATAAAATATTTGTTGGTGGAATCAAACAACCTTCTTGCAACTGAACCTGTTTAAAATTGTAAGCAATGTCATTAATTATGTTTTTCAATGATTCCTAAAATTCATTAAGAATGAAGTTCAACAAACCTGAACAAAATGATTTCCATGAACATGTTCAATGCAGATGATGCGGTGATGATTAAAATCTGTTGGAGGTTGAGATCTTAATGGGAAAATAGTCAATGATTGTTTAAGAGATAAACACACAACAATCACATTATATCGATTCGCAATAACGTATCCCATATCTGGAATTGTCATCCACTTATCTGTACTTATCTTCAAATAGAAGAAATGTAACAAGTTAATCCAACTCATACACCAGTTTACAATTAGTAACATCATTAAGAATGAATAGAATTACCATGTGGTCAACTAGAAGTGAATTTTTCAAATATTTATATTGTTCATCCCTGCCAAACAAATCAATATATTCTTGACGCCATTGACAAAGTTCTTTATGCAAGTTCATGTGTACAATAGCCCAAGACTCCTCTCCCATACCCAATAATGCACCACCGCACGATAGCCACAATGACTGTCAGCCTTAACATCAACAATATCAACAATGTAAGGATGAATTCCCACCGGAAATTGTTCTAGCATTGGTATTGATTTGGTCAAAGGAGTCTTCGAAATAAATCCCTTGCTACATTTCAAAGTAGATGAATTATCATGTTGTGAAAGAATGGCATCAACATGTTCAAAGTAAGAAGGAGTTCGCTTCGTTGATCTACCAAATTTACTCTGACACCCTTTTTGTGCACCTTTTGTTTTGACTTTCTCCCTTGGTGGACACAAATATGTCTTATCTGGATAGGCAATCTCACACAGTTTGGCTTTGATATTAATCTTACCAGCCATGTCAACCTCATTGAACCGATTCATGATGACAACCCACTCTTGTTTGATGGACAACTCTACTGAAGTATCACCACTTGAAATATCTAAAAAGCTTAATCGTGTCCAAATGAAATGCATTGACTGTAATGGTATGCTACCCACACCAAAGGAAGCCAATTCATAAGCACAAGGAAGGCCATGAGTAGATCTAATGGTGCACCAACAACGAGATTTATCTAAACCAACATATTCAACTCGATCACTCTCTTCTGCAATATACTGCAAGATATATTTCGATACAAAGCCAACCAATTTCTTATATCTTGTTACATTAAAGACATGACTCACCACATGCAAACTCTTTTCAAATGAAGATTTAATTGCATTATGTTGCAAGATGATCATCTTATTCATGGAATTCCAACAAAAGCATAAGTCCCCCATAGATGTCTCAAGGATCCTCTTTAAACTCCAATGTACAGTCTCAACCCTGTTACTTGTCGTGTTGCCTATGTGCATGACCTTATCCGTCCAAGCCTTAACAAACTTTTCTTTATGTGTTAACTAAGTACTAATCACATATTCAGTAAATATAGGCCATGGTGAACAAACAACATTAAATGCCTCTACACAATGTTCACAAGACTCTACATTTTCACAATCAACAATAGCTCCCCAAGACTCCTTCACTTGATCCCGTGCCTCTTTTGGATGAACAATCATTTTACATTTTGCTTTAACATTTTTATCAATGTGAAAACGACATAACAAATTAGCAGCTTCGGGAAACACAACATTTATTGCATTCATTAGAGCAATATCTCTATCCACTAACCACAACCTTTGGGTATGAATCAACTCTAAAAAACAATCCTTTCAGCTTCTCAAGAGCCCATACAAAGTTATGATGACGTTCTGATGCGAGAAACTTAAATGCAACACTGAAGATCAATCACATTGAGGTAACACCAACAACTTCAAACAAGGGCATCCTATACCTATTAGTTTTTTACATACTATCCATCATCAATACAATGTTAAAGGCATTCAATAGCTTCACTAACTCAGGGTGTGTCCAAAATAAATCTTGCACAATATTCGTCCCTTCTTTAAACCTAGACCAATGGACATACATATTACTAGAGGGGGGGTGAATGGTTTAAAGAGAGTTTTCGCAAACTTTTTAAGATAGAATAAAATTCTTTGCAAGAAACCAGATTTAGGAATTCAGTTTGCCAAGAACAAAGCTCAAAACAAAAAAACAACAGAAAAACAATCGGTTGTTTCGCAGAAACAATCGGTTGTTTATACCAGTAATATAACAACAACTGAAATTAAAGAGTTTAAGGAAGAAAGAATTGCACAAACAGTTTATACTGGTTCACTCTTAAACCAAGAGCTACATCCAGTTTTCCAGAAACCACTGGGGAATCCACTAGGTAATCAAATCTAGATTACATACACACACCACCAAAGAAGTGACCTTGATCCCCTCAAGACACACACTTCCTTTGGCTCAGCACATACACCACCAAGAATGTTGATCTTGACAACCTCAAGAGCACACAACCCTTCTTGGCTTTACAACACCAGAATGTACACAAATCACAGAACGAATTACACTGTTACAGAATCAACTGAAATCAATACATAGTAATCCTATTCTACTTCTCTCTTGAATAACCAAAGCTCAAGTTCAAACTCAAATGCTTCAAAACTCTTTGAAAAAATCAAATCTGTTTTTCTGTCTTGTTGTTTGTTATACAACATTAACAAACTATTTATTGTATTCAAATCTTGGTCAAAGCATTTAAATCAGGAGCGTATTCAGTTATGAAATCAATTAAAGCTCTTTTAACAAACAAAACTATTTTTCTGTTAGGATTCCAAACAAACAATCGGTTGAAATAGCGAATCAATCGGTTGTTTGGGTTTGACAGCAAGTCAACCATCCAAAACAGTTTTCAAACTTTTTCAAAAACACCTAAGTATAAAACAATTGGTTATTTTGACAAAACAACATGATGTTTTTCACTTAGTTTGAAAAAACACTTTAATCTTAAAAGATTTGAAAACACTTAAGCTTTAGATTCAACAAAGAGTGGATTACAAATATAATCTACCCCAGATCCTATTCTAAAGCACCTCAGCAACAACAAGCACATCCAGCCTTCCATCAAACTAAAAGGATTTGGATTCTTCAAAGCTTGAACACACTTGATTCAACACATATCTCACTTAAGTAACATAATCAATTGTTACATTTTAGTTCTATCACCTTGTACTGATTTTTTTTTGTACAAATATCGTGCATTATAAACTTGCTTTATCGGGGTCACATTTTTCTCATTATGCTCTTTAATTGTAAGAAAAATATTTCTAGGCTTCACCGAACTGTCTATCATGTCCATAAGCATTGACTTCTCACTACATGTGAACCTACCAGCATATGGATGACCAACCAATGTATTTGCCAACTCATTATTATGAGACCTACAAATTAATTTCAATATTCATCCATCACCACTCTTTACTCGATACCCTCGTAATCTGAAAGGTCAACCACATTTCCTAGTTCCACTCTCAGTAACATGTAAATCCTTTCTTATATTGTTTGTATTTACCTCCTCTTTTACAACCTAATAATACAAATGTCTTCCTTCCTCGTTGGTCAGTTGAAGTATCCGATCTCAATATCACAATAATAAAAACAAAGTGAAACGCAACTTTTCTAACCCACATCAAGAGTTCATCCCGACTACGAAATACTTACAAAAGTTATCATAACAAATTATTTCATTTACCAATTAACAAACAACCTAAACATACTTTACAAACTTAACTTTACCTCATCTGTAGTAAACGCATTTGTACATTCATATCCCTTCGATATATTGTCTATTGCTTTGTTACATAATGACTTCTTAATACCATCATCATGTAGACCGTCCCACACATCAACCCCATCATATAGTTCTTGTTCAAATTCTTCACTATTTTCCATGCTTCTACAAATAAAAAATAAAACTAAATCATTGCATTCCGGATCCATGAATCCATAAGTCAAACAATTCATTACGGATCCAGTGATCCATAATTCAAAAGAACCATTCTGGATTCAGAAATTCATAACTCTAAATATGCATTCTGGATCCAGAAATCCGTAATTCAAACAATTCATTCCAGATTCAGAAATCCATAATACAAAAGAAGCATTCCGGATCCACCAATCTGTAACACAAATTAAACTTCCGGATTTAGCAATCCAGAAATTAACAATGTAAGATAACTTAACTTCCGGAACACAACTTCATCCAGAAAACAAAATTTAATCAATTACGGATTCATGAATCCGTAGCACATTACCGGATCCTGATTTCCGGTAATCACGAAATCTCCATAACCGCCAATGCTCGTAAAAAAACACTTAATTCTTACCTCTATAACCCAAGCAACACTTTCACAACGTACCTTACTCATCAACCTTACTTCGAACAACTACAAAAACTCTCCACTAACAGTTGATATTCAATGATGAAGATGAACAGTTACAAAGAGAGTTCAACACAGTGCCCCTTTTCAGATAATAGGTCAAGGTCAGTTTTGGGATATTTAAAATTGTGGGGGTGCAGGAAGAAGAAACCTCATATAATTGGGTTTATTTGGGCCTTAACTATTATTATTTTTTTTTTAATTTTATGTTTTTAGAGTTACTGAGTCAAATATGCAAAAGTTCAAATTGCTTCTTGAATCAAAACAAAAAAAAATTCTGAGGATAAGAAAGATAAAATAAAAGTTACAATATCTCAAAAACGAAATTGGAAGCAAATGTTCTCCAAAATACAAGAATTTTGGAAAGTTAAAAATTGTTAACAAAATCTAAACTACCATATGTTCCCAAGATCCTTTGAGCAAAAAAAGCTTATAAAATGACACAAGCATTAATGAGAAAAAAATAGGGGAGCTTCATAGGGTTTTCTTAGTTTCTTTTCTTCTATGTAATTATTTTATTTTGCCTTTGCATGGAAGACTAAAGTTTTTGGTTGATTCCTTTGTAATTCCCCATTGAGTTTCAAGATTTTGTTCAACAAACAGTACAAGAAAAATCCAATTTATCTACGGAAGAATTTTGTAGGTAACAACCAAAGTCCGTAGGTAAATTAGCACTACCTACGGATTACATACGGAAAAAAATCCGTATATGCTAGAACAATTATAATTAAAAGTTAGACTCAAAGCCAAGTTCCTTGAGGAATGTCCAAAGAAGCTTTAACCATTACACCACTCAAATTTTGTTGTCTTATTATTATACTTATTAGATTATCAATATTAATATAGTTAATAATATAAAAATTATTAACATTATTAACTATTATTAATATTATTAAGTATTATTAATATTATAAAATATTATTAAAAATCATTAATATTATTAAATATTATTAATATTATTAGGTATTATTCATATTCTTAATATTATTAAAAATTATTAATAATATTAAATATTATTCATATTATTAAATATTATTAGTATTATTAATATTATAAATATTATAAATATTATTAATATTATTAAATATTATAAATATGGTTACATATTATTAATATTATTAAACATTACTAATATTATTAAATATTATTAAAATTATTAATATTATTAAATATTATAAATATGGTTACATATTATTAATATTATTAAATATTATTAATATTATTAAATATAATTAATATGATTAAATATTATTAATATCATTAAATATTATTAATATCATTAAATATTATTAATATTATTAACTATTATTAATATCATTAAATATTATTAATATTATTAAAAATTATTAATATTATTAAAAATTATTAATATTATTTAATATTATTAATATTATTAAATATTATTAAATAGTATTAATATTATTTAATATTATTAAATATTATTAAATAGTATTAATATTATTAAATAGTATTAATATTATTAAATATTATTAATATTATTAAATATTATTAATATTATTAAATATTATTAATATTATTAAACATTATTAATATTATTAAATATTATTAATATTATTAAACATTATTAATATTATTAAATATTATTAATATTAATAAATATTATTAATATTAATAAATATTATTAATATAATTAAATATTATTAATATTATTAGTATTATTAAATATTATTAATATTATTATATTATTAATATTATATTATTAAATATTATTAATATTATTAAATATTATTAAATATTATTAAATATTATTAATATTATTAAATATTATTAATATTATTAAATATTATTAATATTATTAAATATTATTAATATTATTAAATATTATTAATATTATTAAATATTATTAATATTATTAAATATTATTAATATTATTAAATATTATTAATATTATTAAATATTATTAATATTATTAAATATTATTAATATTATAAATATTATTAATATTATTAATATTATTAAATATTATTAATATTATTAATATTATTAAATATTATTAATATTATTAAATATTATTAATATTATTAAATATTATTAATTTTATTAAATATTATTAATATTATTAAATATTATTAATATTATTTAATATTATTAATATTATTAAATATTATTAATATTATATTAAATATTATTAATATTATTAATATTATTAATATTATTAATATTATTAATATTATTAATATTATTAATATTATTAATATTATTAATATTATTAATATTATTAATATTATTAATATTATTTAATATTATTAATATTATTAATATTATTTAATATTATTAAATATTATTAATATTATTTAATATTATTAAATATTATTAATATTATTCAATATTATTAATATTATAAAATTATTAAATATTATTAAAATTATTAAATATTATTAATATTATTTAATATTATTACATATTATTAAATATTATTCAATATTATTAATATTATTAAATATTATTAATATTATTAAATTTTTATTAATATTATTAAATATTACTAAATATTATAATTATTAATATTATTAATATTATTAAATATTATTAATATTATTAAATATTGTTAATATTATTAAATATTGTTAATATTATTAAATATTATTAATATTATTAAATATTATTAATATTATTAAATATTATTAATATTATTAAATATTATTAATATTATTAATATTATTAAATATTATTAATATTATTAATATTATTAAATATTATTAATATTATTAAATATTATTAATATTATTAAATATTATTAATATTATTAAATATTATTAATATTATTAAATATTATTAATATTATTAAATATTATTAATATTATTAAATATTATTAATATTATTAAATATTATTAATATTATTAAATATTATTAATATTATTAAATATTATTAATATTATTAATATTATTAAATATTATTAATATTATTAATATTATTAAATATTATTAAATATTATTAATATTATTAAATATTATTAATATTATTCAATATTATTAATATTATTAAATATTATTAATGTTATTCAATATTATTAATATTATTAAATATTATTAATGTTATTCAATATTATTAATATTATTAAATATTATTAATGTTATTAAATATTATTAATATTATTAAATATTATTAATGTTATTAAATATTATTAATATTATTAAATATTATTAATGTTATTAAATATTATTAATGTTATTAAATATTATTAATGTTATTAAATATTATTAATATTATTAAATATTATTAATGTTATTAAATATTATTAAATATTATTAATGTTATTAAATATTATTAATATTATTAATATTATTGAATATTACTAATATTATATTATTAATATTATTCAATATTATTAATATGATTCAATATTATTCAATATTATTAATATTATTCAATATTATTAATATGATTCAATATTATTCAATATTATTAATATTATTAAATATTATTAATATTATTCAATATTATTAATATTATTAAATATTATTAATATTATTCAATATTATTAATATTATTCAATATTATTAATATTATTCAATATTATTAATATTATTCAATATTATTAATATTATTCAATATTATTAATATTATTGTTATGATTCAGTATTATTAATATTATTCATTATTATTAATATTATTCAATATTATTAATATTATTCAATATTATTAATATTATTCAATATTATTAATATTATTCAATATTATAAATATTATTCAGTATTATTAAATATTATTAATATGATTCAATATTATTAAGTATTATTAATATTATTCAATAATATTATTAAATATTATTAATATAATTAAACATTATTAATATAATTAAACATTATTAATATAATTAAATATTATTAATATTATTAAATGTTTTTAATATAATTAAATATTTTTAAGTATTATTATTATTAAATATTTTTAAATCTTTTAAATATTCTTAAATATTTCTAATATTATTAATTTTTTTTAATATTCTTAAATATTTCTAATATTATTAAATCTTTTTAATATTCTTAAATATTTTAAAGATTATTAAATCTTTTTAATATTATTAAATATTTTTAACATTATTAAATATTTTTAATATTATTAAATATTTTTAATATTTTTAAATATTTTTAATATTATTAAATATTTTTAATATGTTTAAATATTTCTAATATTATTAAATCTTTTTAATATTCTTAAATATTTCTAATATTATTAAATCTTTTTAATATTCTTAAATATTTTTAACATTATTAAATATTTTTATTATTATTAAATATTTTTAACATTATTAAATATTTTTAATATTATTAAATATTTTTAAATATTTTTAATATTTTTAATATTTTTAAATATTTTTAATATTTTTAAATATTTTTAATATTTTTAAATACTTTTAATCTTTTTAATTATTTTTAATATTTTTAAATATTTTAAATTTTTTTAAATATTATTAATATTATTAATATATTTAAATTTTAATAATATTTTAATAAATATTTTTAATGTTATATATTAATATTATAAATAATATTAATATTATTATTTTATTATATTATTAATATCATTAATACTATTAATATTACTAATGTTATTAATATTATTATTATTATTTATATTATTAATATAATACTGTTCCTGCCGGTTGACTCCAACAGTTGCTTTGGCCCTTCAATCTTGCCTGAAAATCGTACCTTCTTGATCAAGAAACCTCTCAACTGCAAAGACAAAGGGACACCCTAGCGGTCGTTTGCACTCCGACGGTCAAGTCAGTATTTGGACAAAGAAACACCAAATGTGTATATTAACTTCAGTCTTAGAACTTGTGTACCTTGCTAAGGTTCTTGACACCCTTTATATAGGTTGAAACTAGGGTTTACCTTTGTACTGTTACCCTTATCTAGGGTTCCTTGGAAAATGTCCCTGCGCCACTATTTAGGTAATCTTAGCGTATCTGGCACATAGAACCTTTCTTAACTGGAGTGCAACGAATAACAGAGTGGTTGTTTGGGTACCAACTTATGCACCTATTCTCTAGCTTCATCTGCTTTATGGGTGCCCTAAGCATTCACATGCCATGCATGCAACTTCCCTGGAAACCCTAACCCTAATGGGCTTTAACGCCTCTCAGGATTATTCATACGTGCTTTGCCTTCATCTGCTATACACGCCACGTGCATGGATCCCTCGTGACTTAGGCTTCCCACACATCTTATATCTTAGCTGTTAACTCAACATAACTCTAGGGCCCTCTATAACATTCAGACCACCGATGTCCGATCTTCTCCCTCTACCGGCGAGGTCTGTTATCGATCTCCAACATCGGGGCTTAGCATACCAATATCCAAAGACTAACCAATCCCCTGGTAGGTGCTTCTAGGGCCCACCTCACGTGCCCCTCTTCCATTCCATTACCAAGCATCGGTGTGCGATGTCTGAGGTCAGTCTCTGGGTAAATGACTGAGGACTAGTCGGGACACAAGCCCCCCCAGTCTCGAGCTGTAACTTGTTTTAGCGAAGAGACTGAGTGATCGCGTTGGGCGACCTAAGTGGCATTAGGTGGCGGGCGTGAACAGTACACCGAAGGGACGTTTCACCATCAACGTATGCGTGTCAAGATCAACAGTTGGGACTTGTTGGCACTCGAACTTCTTCGTGCAATGTTCAAACCCTTTAACTCTTACGCTTTCCCCACTGTTCCATTACTTCCACTTACACGAACCTTCCCTTAGCATTTCTGCGAAAACGCTCTCTTCTCTTTCTTCCAAACTCAAACTCTCGAACCTCAACATTCGAAAGATATGATTTTTATTCACCGATTACTTTGCCATTATGATTTCGCTACTTGTAACATGCTTATAACTGCCTGGGACTGTTTATGATTCTCGCATTTCTTCGCACATTCATTTCCACTGTTCATGTCTCGAGTCTCTACTTTTCTGGTTTCGTCAAATTACGCACCTCTTCCTCTAAAGTTTCTCTTTTTCTTCTCCTTTTTAGCTTTCTTATCTAAGATGAACATCAGGAAGCCCCTCCAACTCTTCCTTCGGATTCTAACTCTGTTACATCTTCATCCCCTGTTCCATCTACATCACCGATCCCTCCTCCTTCCGCCTCCTTTTATAAGTCCTTATATCGTTGGGCTCCGGCTGCTCTTCTAAACGAGACTTCCAGCTTTACTTCCCTTGAAAGTATAATCACCTATAGGAAGAAACAGACATGTCACAAATCGTGTGTCTTTGGGAAGGATCATGATAAGTACGTGAGGATGGAGACCTGCTGAAAGGGAGAGCCAGTGTGTGCTGACAAATCATCAGACCCCGAAGGCCCCTTCTGTTTCATTTATTCTACCATTTTCCGAAGGCTTGAGCTTCGACTCCCCTTCACCCCCTTTGAGCGTGCACTTCTGACGGAGGTGAATGTCGCCCCTGCCCTACTGCACTCCAACAGTTGGGCGTACTTCAGGGCCTTCGCGATCCTCTGCCACAGTCTTGGCCATACGCCATCGGTGGATGTGTTCCTCTTCTTCTTTGAAGCGAAGAGTCCTGGGAAGAAGTTGTGGGTCAGCTTCATTGTTGAACCAAGTGGTGTTCAAGCTTTGAAGAATCCAAACCCTTTGAAGGATGTTGAAGCCTTGGCTGTGCTTGCTGTTGCTGTGCTGGTTTAGTATAGTTCTGGGGTAGTTTGAGTGTTGTAATCCACCCCTTGATCGAATCTAAAACATAGACATTCTCAATCTTTGTGAAAGTAAAATGTTTTCAAACTAAGTTAAAACAACCGATCGTTTATACTTAGATGTTTTAAGAAAAGATTGGAAACTGTTTTTCAAATAGTTGAACTGTTAGAACCAAAACAACCGATTGATTCGAGGAAACAACCGATTGTTTGTTTTGGGACCATAACAAAAAAACTATTTTATCTTTGACTGAGCTTTAAATGATTTAACTGCTTACGCTCCAATCATTAAATGCTTTGACCAATCTTTTAATGCAATTTAAGAGTTTGTTAAGATTTGATAACAAACTACATCTTTGAATATATTCAGAAAAACAAATTTGAGAATTAATCTTTGACAAGTTTTTTGCTAAGAGTTTTTGAGTTTTTCAAAGAGCTGAGATTGCTGAAAGTTTGTGATTGATCAAAGTTTGTGGAATAGGATTCTGCTTGTATTGATTTCAAATTATCTTCTGTAACAAGTGTAATCCTTGTACTCTGCTGAACAAGTTTTGTTTCTGTGTTTGCTGAGATTGGTTGTGTGTTCTTGAGGGGATCAAGATCAACAATCTTAGTGTTGGTGTGTTGGCCAAGAAGAGTGTGTGTCTTGAGGTGTTCAAGGTCACTTTCTTGGTTGTGGTGTAAGTGATCAAGTTGTGATTGCTTAGTGGATTTCCTCAGGGTTTATGAGAAGATTGGATGTAGCTCAGAGTTTGGAGTGAACCAGTATAAACATATGTGTACATTTTCTGTATCCCTAACTCTTTAGAATTCAGTTTTGATATTTGTTTACTAGTATAAACAACCGATTGTTTCTGCGAAACAACCGATTGTTTTCCCAGTGCTGTGCTTTTGGCTTTGTGTTTTGAAAAACTGATTTCTTAATCAAGGTATTTTTGAAGTATTTTCATTCAAGGCTCAATAGATTGCGAAAACTTTCTTTAAACAATTCACCCCCTCTAGTTTAAAGCCATATATTTTAACACAACGATGTTGCTGGGAGGGTGCTACTAACGCTTTTCCAGCAATCCTACAAGGGGTTCAAGAAGAACTTCTTCAAGGTTCGGAGCAATCGGAGGGACCCCGCCCTGTTAGATGGGTTCCCTCTTTACTGGACGAAGAAGCCAAACCTTTAGAGGCCCAAGTGTCTCGAGGACCTTCTCCCTCAGGATCAGAAAGTATGCGAGCTCCTCTCTGGACTCCATACTCCCTTCAGCACCTTGGAGTTGCTCAAGCTTGAGTTTAGCCCCAAGTTTCTTAGGAAATATATTGGTACTTCTCTCATTCTTGTCTCACGCCTGCTTGTATTTTATTGGCTTTGTTAGTTGCTCATGTTGTCTTGCTGTTTTTCGTGTAAATATGGGTTTCAACAAGTACAAGAAGAAAAAACTGGCCGACCTACTCGCCAAGTGTAGGGTGGCCACTTCCGGGGTGGGCACTTCAACACCTGGGGTCCCTCCAACCTTAACTACTTCTGCCCCCCACCCAACCGAACCAGCCCCTGTTGATGACAGGCAGAAAGGGGTGGTTGCCGTCAATTCGGACGACGAGGATACTTGCACGAGCCTTGTCTTTAAAAGGCAGAGAGTGGAAGAAGTCGTGGTGCCTTCTCCTTCCGCGTCTGGTGGGACTCCAACCTTCAAGGATAACCCCCCAAGCGCCTCCTCCCCGTGCCAACTCGTTGTCCATGAAGGTGCTAGGGAGAACGCTCCCGAAGCTCAACAAGTGCCTTCCGCTCCCGAGCTTCCCACGCTGCTTCAACAAATCCTCAAGCGCTTCCAAGACAAGGAAGTGTTGGAGAGCTTGGGTGGAAATCTCTTCCAGGATCGTATTGTCCATGGTGAGGTCCTGCCAGGGTAACCCAGTGTGAGGTCCTGCTAGGGCAAGTTGAAGGGGAGCTGGCTGAGAAGGTTGAATCATTCAAAAAGACAGAGGAGGAACTCACCAATGATGTTGTTGATTCTCACGGTGAGGGGTTCCAAGATGCCATTGCTTAGTTTTCCTGCGTGAATCCTGAGGTGGATCTTACCCATTTCGGTGAGTCTAAGTGCGTTGTTGATGGGTAACTTGTGCTGAAAGAGTAACCATTCTGTAACTTTGTCTTTTTTTAAGAACAATTTGCCCTATGTACATATATCTTTATGAATATTTATCTTTCCTTTAACTGTTTGTCTTAGCCGTTTTGGTCTGCATTTTTCTGCCTTTACTTGCGTTGATTTCAACTAACAGCGCCTTCGACCTAGGTTCACCTTTTAGGTAGCACGTTTTGACCTCGTATGTTTTATCTTGTGCGCGTGAATCCCTTAACTAGCCCAACCTTGGTTCGAGGGTAAAACCCCTCTCGCTGTTTTTTGATCTTCTTCTTGCGAAGTAAGGCGACTTTGTTGATCTCGTCCCTACCCTCCTTAGACCGATGGGAATATCATGCTGGTAATACTGGTGAACCACATCGTTCTCGACCTTGGCTAGGGAAAAAGTGTACCCTCCCGATTTCGACCCTGCATTACAAAGGTAAGGGTGAATTTTAACCGACGAGCCATGTTGCTTGATCCTGGAGTTCATACGCAAGAGGGGGCTTCCTGAGGAATCGTACCGCCTCTGTCCTGGTGTTTCTAACTCAAGTGAACGACTATTACCAACCTCATCCTTGTCGTGTAAAGTCAAGGGACAGGCCTGAATAACTGACCGCGACCTTGCTGTAAAAAGTCAAGGGGCAAGCCTTTAACGTTTGAACCATTCTTGTTCCCAACCTTAGCAAACTTGCGCAAGAGGGAGGTTCATCGTCGAACCATATTATTCTCGACCTAGGCGCATTACTTCAAGGGAGAAGTTCATTTATCAGGAGAACCATACTATTCTTCACCTTGGTGAACTTACACGATAGAGGCTTATTGGGAAAACCAAACTACCTCTACTCCCCGTGTATCACTTCAAGGGAGAGGTTCATTTAACTAGAGAACCATACTATTCTTCGCCTTGGTGAACTTACACAAAAGGGGCTTATTGGGAAAACCAAACTACCTTTACTCCCCGTGTGTCACTTCAAGGGAGAGGTTCATTAATTGCAATGCACATTTCGTAACTGAATAACTGGAATTTTATTCGGGTGACCTCGTTAAAAAACCCTTATGAGGGAAAAAGAGTGTCCCCTTTAAACGTGTACAATGCAAAATGTTTTCAACTAAAATAAAACTTTAGATTGGTCGCGTTCCAAGTACGAGGGATCGCGCCACCTTCTAACGTTTCAAGCCTGTATGCTCCATTCCCAAGGGCCTCCGTTACTCTGAAAGGACCGGTCCACTTGGAAGATAGCTTGTTTTCTAACTGGTGGGCCTTCCGCATCACCAGGTCGGCGACCTGGAACTGTCGAGGTCTCAGCTTGGAGTTGTACTTGTACCCCACCCTCTTTTTCAAGGATTCAGCCTTAATCCTTGCTTCCTCCCTTACTTCATCTAGTAGGTCCAGGTTCACCTTTCTCTCTTCGTTGGACTCCTCAACCACAAAGTTCTGAAAGCGTGGTGAGTTCTCCTGGATTTCTACCGGAATCATAGTATCCGAACCATATACCAAGCTGAAAGGTGTTTCCCTGGTTGTGGACTGGGGAGTAGTGTGGTAGGCCCACACGATTCTAGGAACCTCTTTTGCCCAAGTCCCCTTGGCTTTGTCTAGCCTTCTCTTCAGTTCTCTGGCAGGACTCGGTTGGCCGACTCGACCTGTTCGTTCGTTTGGGGGTGTTCTACTGACGCGAACACCTGTTTCATTCCCAGCTCTGCACATAGCTTGCCCAATTGTTGGCTTGCAAACTGGGTACCATTGTCGGATACCAACCTCTTCGGGATCCCAAAGCGGCACACTATGTTCTTCCATACGAAGTGCTGGACCTTATGGGCTGTGATTTGTGCCACGGGCTCAGTCTCGATCCACTTTGTGAAATATTCTATGGCAACCACGAGTACTTCATTTGTCGTACCGCCAAAGGGAAAGGCCCCAGAATATCAATCCCCCAGGTATGAAATGGCCATGGGCTGTAGATCGATCTCAACTCCTCTAGGGGCGCCTTGTGCCAATCAACATGTTGTTGGCACTACTTGCACCGCTGGGCGTATCTCGTGCAATCCTTCCTCATGGTTTGCCAGTAATACCCTGCACGAATGGCCTTTGATGAGAGAGATCAGCCACCGATGTGGCTACCGCATATCACTTCATGTAGTTCTGCCATGATGCGCATGCATTGTTCACCGTCTACACATGCCAGGATAGGATGGGTGAATCCATGCTTGAACAACTTTCCATCGATCAGGGTGTACTTACTCAAATTTTTATTGATTTTTCGAGCTTCTGCAGGTTCTAGCGGAAGTACTTCACCAGCCAAGTAGCGTTGGTAAGCCGTTGTTCCCGCCAGTTGACCTAAGGTGCCTTATGCGTCTACGACAGTTGTGCGTCTGAATATCCCTCCTCCTCAACAACGCTTTCCTCCTTGTGAATCACCTGAAAAATAAGAGACAACGGGCACCCTCGCGGTCGTTTGCACTCCGACGCTCAAGTCAAACACCAAAAACTCTAACTTCTAAGAGCTTTGTGTGTGTATTCTCTCTGTGTGTTGCATTAGAAATACGTACCTTGTTATGCTAGTGGTTTCCCCTTATATACATTTCAGTGTCTCTGCCCCTCTTGCTAACTGTGACTTAAGCATACTATAGGTGCGTCTTAGTGACACTATCACCCATTCCTAGGGCCATCTAGTGCGCGTGACTACCCTGCCGAAGCGCAACTGGCGCGGGATGACCACTTGGATGCCAACTCATGCACCCAATATCTGGGTCATCGACCTTGAGAGTTCCCTGTCTTATTCATGTGCCATGCATGCAGATCACCCCTAGGATATGACCCTTACGAGTCGTCTCTTTCCCTGTGGCTCTTTGATGGTGGTGCGTACTACCGCGTTCCCTACACCCCATGAACGGACCCCTCGTGATCTAGGCTTCCCCTTATAGGTAATTGGAGTGTGGCCTGAAAACCACCTTTTTCGATCTATCTTTACTGTTGGGTTGTCGAGTCCCGAGGCCTCCACGCCCTGCCTCGATGCCTCCCCCTCCTCGGTTTCCCTAATCCATGAGCCTAGCGAGACTCTGTCCTGTCTTGCCAACCTCCCAGTGGACCCAATCTTCAGGGCCCCACCATGACATTGGTCAACGCCCGAGTCCGAGGACTGGTCGGTACACAAGCCCCCCAGTCTCGAGCTGTTAACTTGTTCAACAAAGAGACTATGGCCTCGCCCTGCCGACCTACGTGGCTTCATGTGACAGGACGTGTACAGTGCACTGAAGTGATGTTTTCCTGTTCCTTTCTTAATCAGCGCACACGTGTCTTAACCAAGCGATTGGGACCTAACGTCGTTTGTGCTTTCCAAGTTTACGTTAGAATGTTTCAAAAACGCGCGCTTCATGCACTGTTTCATCACTCAAAACTTCCCTTGCACTCTTCATCTTCTTCTTCGAGCGCTCTTTTTTCCTTTGTCGCAAAAATCACAACTTTCTCTCGACAACAATCAAAGGTATGATTTTTCTCCATTGATTGCTCTTTATTTCTGATTTTGCGCATTGATAACTGCATGGGACTGTTTAAACTTCCACATTTTAAGTTTTCTTCTGCATCTTCTTCGTTCCTCTGTTTTCTGGGTTTTCCTGCGTGGGTAGGGTTTTTCTAGGCTTTTTTAGTTTCACACTTTAGCCCCCCTTTCTGAACCTTTGCTTTCTTCTTTTCCTTGCTTTTTCTAGCTTCCTTCATCATGGCACGAACAAAAGTCACCGCTAACCCTCCTCCTCCTAGAGTCAACTACAAGCCCTTATACCCTTGGGCCTCCGACGAGCTCCTTGCTGAAACCGCCACCCTCACCTCTATTGCAGACTAGAGGGCGCATCTAGATAGCGAACCTGAGTTCAGGGGTAGGGTGTTCGGGAGAGAGTGCGAACCCGTGTGCGTGGACAGTCGCGCCAACGAAGGTGAACCCTTCTTCTTCTTCTACCAGACTGTCTTCAAGCGCATTGGGCAGCGCCTTCCCTTCAACAGCTTCAAAAGGGAGTTGCTAACAGAAATAAATGTTACCCCTGCCTAGCTGTATCCCAAAAACTGGGCCTTCACCATACTTTGCAATCACTTTGGCCACACCTCATCCGTCGACGTCTTCCTTCATTTCTTCGAAGCCAAGAAACCCAGGAAGAACTTAAGGATAAGCTTTAGCGATGTGGTAGGAAGACTCTTCCTTACCCTGTTTCAATCGTCATACAAAGGCTTAAAGGGAAAGTTCTTTAGGGTGTGCAGCTCTGAACACGACCACACCTCGTTGGACGGATTCCCCTTGTACTGGTGGGGGAGTTAAAACTCAAGAAAGCTAAAACCCTTGATGAGCTTTCTTCTGCCGATCGCGGGGTATGCCAAGTGTTGGCCATCCTGGGGTGGTTTTCAACACCGTTGAGCTTATAAAGTGCGAGTACGATCCATCCAGACTCCCTAGCTACATTGGTATAAAGCCCTGCCTCTAACCCTTTCTTCTGTCTATACCGCTTTGCTTATATGTTGCCTCATACCTTACATATGTGTTGATTTTCTGTCCTTCCTTGCATTCGCTAAGTTCTTATCTCTCCTTCTTTTGATGCAGGGATGGTGTTAAACGCAGAGAAACAGGCAACACTAGCTGAGGTTCTAGCCCTTTGTGACGACGTCGCTGCTGGTGCGGGCGCCTCAGCACCCGCTGCTCAACCTACCACCCAAACCATTCCTGCCCCTGCTTCCTCAGCTCCCATTTCCGCAATTCTTTTGGCAACTGTCGGAGCCTCTCCAAGTCCAACCCCCTTTGAGAAGGGCAAGGGGTGGTAAACATCGCTTCTGATGATGAGGAGGACACCTTGGATGACCTTGTCTTAAAGAGGCGCAGGGCGGCTGTGGCGGCTCCCTCGCATTCCAAATCATCCAGCCGTCCTGCCTCGTTCAGGGAGCACCCTCCAAGCGCCTCATCCCTCCAAAGCCTTTTCATGCTCGAAGGTGGGGGTGAAATCGCCCCTGAGCCTCCCTGTGCTCCTGCCCCTGAGCTTCCCCTGATCCTTCAACAAATTCTTAAAGGTTACCAAAAAGGGGTCATGGGAAGCTCCACCAACAAGGCTATGCGGGAGAATTTGGCTCTCAGCCTTAGTGAATTCTTTGCCCAGGCTGACACCTTCTCCCATGGTACGGGTGGGGCACGTTCGTCCGCTGCGCGCTCCCCTACTTGCTGCAAACCCCTACGTAGTTCTTTGCGCTTTGCGCAGTTCCGTGTTGTTCGCTCGTGACGCGGCAATTTCAACCCTAGACGCCACTACTTCTGCTTGGAGGGCACGCATTGTCTCCAAGATTTGCTGTGTGGTTGCGTTGTCCCCTCCGGGGGGCACAACTCTTGTGAGTCCAGCAGTTCCTTGCCTCGTACTCCTCATATTGTTGGCAACGACTCCTAACGTCATTACGAGTGGGACCTTTCTTTAACGTGCCCCACGGTGGGCGCCAAATGTTCCTGCCAGTTGACTCCCTTCGCTGGTTGACTCCAACAACAGCTTTAGCCCTTCAATCTTGCCTGAGAATCGTACCTTCTTGATCAAGAAACCTCTCACCTGTAAAGACAAAAGGGCGCCCTAGCAGCCGTTTGCACTCTGACGCTCAAGTCAGTATTAGGGCAAAGAAACACCAAGTTTCTTAGAAACTGTGTACCTTGCTAGGGTTCTCGACACCCTTTATATAGGCTGAAACTAGGGTTTACCTTTGTACTATTACCCTTATCTAGGGTTCCTTGGAAAATGTCTTTGTGCTGCTATTTAGGTAATCTTAGCGTATCTGGCACATAGAACCTTCCTTAACTGGAGTGCAACGAATAACAGAGTAGCCGCTTGGGTACCAACTTGTGCACCTATTCTCTAGCGCCATCTGCTTTGTGGGTGCCCTAAGCATTCACATGCCATGCATGCAGCTTCCCTAGAAACCCTAACCCTAATGGGCTTTAATGCCTCCCAGGATTATTCATACGTGCTTTGCCTTCATGTGTTATACACGCCACGCGCATGGATCCCTTGTGACTTAGGCTTCCCACACATCTCATGTCTTAGCTGTTAACTCAACATAACTGTAGGGCCCACTGTACGTGGCCCTCTATAACATTCAGACCACCGATGTTCAATCTTCTCCCTCTACTGGCGAGGTCCGATATCAATCTCCAACATCGGGGCTTAGCATACCAATATCCAAAGACTAACCAATCCCCTGGTAGGTGCGTTTGGGGCCCACCTCACGTGGCTCCCTTCCATTACCAAGCATCGGTGCGGGATGTCTGAGGTCAGTCTCTGGGTAACTGACCGAGGATTGGTCGGGACACAATCCCCCTAGTCTCGAGTTGTAACTTGTTTTAGCGAAGAGACTAAGTGATCGCGTTGGGCTGAATTAACAGACCACATCTGTTTTGTGGTTTGAATTATCAATTTTGGAAAGTTAGAATGAAAATCTTTGTTGAGTCTCTTGATAAAGGAATTTGGGATGCAATTGAAAATGGCCCTTTTATTCCTAAATTTGAAAAGGATGGATCTTCTTTTGAGAAACCTTGGTCTCAATGGATTGATGCTGAAAATAAAAAGGCCAAGTTTGATTGCATTGCCAAGAATATCATAACCTCTGCTTTGAATTCAGATGAATTTTTCATGATCTCACAATGTGCATCGGCTAAGGAAATGTGGGATACTCTAGAAGTCACCCATGAAGAAACAAATGATGTGAAGAGATCTAGGAAACATACTTTAATACAAGAGTATGAGATGTTTAGAATGCTCAAGGGAGAATCAATTGTTGAAGTACAAAAGAGATTCACTCACATCATCAACCATCTAATGAGTCTTGGAAAAACCTTTGATAAAGAGGAGCTAAACATCAAGATTCTCAAGTGTCTTGATAGATCTTGGCAACCTAAGGTAATGACAATCTCTGAATCAAAGGACTTGACATCCTTGACTATGACTTCCTTGTTTGGTAAGCTTAGAGAACATGAGTTGGAGATGAATAGACTCAATGTTCAAGAAAGTGAGGATAAGCATGTAAGGAACATTGCTTTAAAAGCTTCCAAGCACAAGAATAAGCAAGATTCAAGTGATGAAAGTGAGGAAGAAAATCTAAGCTTGTTTTCCAAAAAGTTTAGCAAATCCTTGAAGAGAAATCGCAACAAAGAAGCTAACAAAGAAAGGTATGGAAACAAGAAAACTAGTGATTTCAATTCTAACAATTATACTTGCCTTGGTTGTGGTGAACAAGGGCATATAAAAGCTAATTGCCCAAATAAAGAAAGCAATGAAAAGAAGTCAAGCAATAAGGAAAAGAGAGGGAAATCAAAAAGAGCATATATTGCTTGGGATGAAAACAAAGTCTCCTCATCAACCTCTTCATCAAGTGAAGATGAAAAAGCCAATCTTTGTTTAATGGCAGATGGAAATGATCATTCAAGCAGCTTAAGCAGTGTAAGTTCTTGTGCTTCCTTAAGTGCTGAAAATTATAGCCAACTACTTCAAGCTTTTAAAGAAACTCATGAAGAAGCTAACTGATTGGCTCTCTCAAACAACCGATTGAAAGGGTTGAATAACTGGCTTGAAAATAGAGTCAAGACACTTGAAGAAGAATTGGAAAAGTCAAAAAATGATTTTGAAAATCTTGAAATGCATTGCAAAAACTCTTCTCATTTGTGTAGCTCTAAAGTTTGTGAAAATTGTAAAACTCTTGAGAGTAAGATCCACTACCTTGTAAGAACTGTGGATAAACTCTCAAAGGGTAAATCCAATTTTGAAACTGTCTTGGCATCCCAACAATGTGTTTTTGGAAAATCTGGTTTGGGGTTTTATCCTCAAAACAAAAAGAATGGGATTTCAAAGCCTTTTTCAAAAGTGCCAGAAAAACAACCGATTGAAAGATTGGAACAACCGGTTGTTACATGCTTTTATTGCATGAAGAGAGGCCACTCAGTTAGATTATGTAAAATTAGGAAATATTTTGTTCCTAAAGGTATTTTGAAATGGATTCCCAAAGGCTATGAGGTTTTCAATGATAAAGAAAAATTAAAAGGACCCACTTTTTTAAGGGGGCCAAATCTTGTTGCTTGAATTCATTATGATGCAAGGATACTAGAGAAACATGAAGTCCTAACTCATGTGATCAAGTCCTTGTAAGAAAAGAAGTATGACTGGAACTGAATTAAGGGTATGTATCAGTCCTAGATATCTTGAAAGGCAAAAGAAGCATTCTTGATCACAAACAATGACTCATTGAAGGAACTTCATAACAAAAGGATAAGACGTTCCCTATCTCTGCTTTTCAATTATAATTTCATATCAAATTCTTCATCTACATAAGAGAAATTGCATCTATTTTAAACTCTTCTCAGTTTCTATTTAAAATACAAACTTTTTTATTGCTGCAGAAAAACAACTGATTTTTGATTGGTTGAAAAGCCAAAAGCTGGACAATGTGAGGAGGCTTCTCAAAGAACAGCTGTTGAAGAGGTTCTTGGAGATGAAAGGGGACATACATCCGGATCTAATTCGGGTTTTCTACACAAATTTGAAGTTTGAAGGAAACAATCTTGTTTCTCATGTTAAGGGTGTAGATATGGAGATTACCCATGATAAAACTTGATGACATTTTACGGCAAGTGCACCGCGTTTGTCAGAAGTAATAATTGTCCCTAAGGACGGATATCAATCCCACAAGGAACAGTGAATTATCGAGTACAATATTCGCTAGATATAACAACAGAACAATAAAATGAGTTTGAAGTGATTGTGTTGACACTGATCAATAAGAAAACAAACAGAGAATTAGTTGCTTCAATTGGAAAAATAGGGATTAGGTTTCATCTCTGTCACTCTCATGTATTTTGAATAGCATGTCAATGTTATGTTCTTTGATTGAAATTGATGCTCGTAGAAAATTCATTTATAACGATCTCTCGCATATAAAATTCTTAAGAATGTTTCCTAAATACCGATCTATCGTATACTTATAAAAACAACTTAGAAATCACAATCAGACGTTAATGGCAATTAACATTTCAAGTCTATCTTTAGCACTTAAATATGCTAAGTATTGATGTTTAGGTCCGAACCCTAAAAAATACCTCTCAGTCAGATTTAAGATTCTCAATTTGTCACAGAAAGTTAAAAGTAAAACAAGAATACCAATAATCAATCAAGAACTGAATATTAATATATAAAATATCACCTTAATACATAAGAGTTTGAGCCGATTACTCCCAATCCCAAATGGTAGAATTAGCCACGCATACTTCTAGTACCTTCCATTCTCCCAATTGGCTACAATTCACTCTATGGTGTTTTCCTCTCAATCTCGCACACTAGGGTTGAACCTCTAACCCCCTATTTATCCTAATTTTCTAGGGTTAGGTTCCTTCTTGTGTCGTGCTAATGGGCTAAGTGATAAACATAAAAAAGACTCAATCTTTCTTTGCATCTTTTTCCATTCTGGGACCTTCTATCTTTTTCTTTTTACCTCAAATTATTCTCCTTTACTCCAAATCTTCAATCCTTCCTAGAAATCTGCAATTAACACCAAATTTGGGAATAAAATGCTCTTATTCAAATAAAACTCATAAAAAATATACAAAGGTATAAATTCATAAATTAGGGATTATTTTACATGTAAATTAGCAAGAAATCTTCATAATTGTCTATATTTTAATATGAAATATTACTAAAATTAGGCACTTATCAATGGGCTGCTGTAACTGGTTTGAAATATGTTGGGCTGAGAATCAATAAAGGAAACATCGGTGTAGTGGAAAACTTCAACAAAGTTCAGTATTATAGAAGTTGTTTCAAGAATCCTCAAACTCAAATAAGGACTTGTTTTGTTGGAGGTTTGAAGTTAAATGAAAGGTTGTTAACTCTCATTGTTACATGGATTTTAACACCTAGAGGAACCAACCTTTCTGTTTTAACTGAAGAAGATCTTGTTTATATCTATTGCATCATGAACAAAGTCAAGATCAATTGGATTCATATCATCAAGGATCACATGCAAAAATCTATGAGGTTAAGTGATTACCATTATCCTTATGTTGTCTTGATTTATAAGTTTTTACTCTATTTTGAAGTGAATCTTGAGGATGAAACATCTGAGTTGGTGAAATCAACACTTGAAGATGGGTTTTACCAAGATCAATGGAAAATGGGTAAGCAAGGATGGTGAACATGGTGGTTCCTCAAGTGCTGCACAAGCTGAAAAAGATGAAGAAGACCAATATGGTGTTGATATGAATGTTCAAGATGCAGAACAACCTGCAACTGAGTTTGGTGCTGGAACAAGTGTTGGACATCAAGGAGATGAGACTCCTTCAATGACTTCCTTTGAAAGCTACATGGTGAATAGGCTAGATGGCTTTGCGGAAAATCAAAGAAATCTTCATGATCTTTGTGTCTCAAACTTTCAGAACGTTGATAACAGATTCCAAAGCATAGATACAAGGTTTCAAACGCTTGATGAACAAATTGAAGTTGTTCAGAATCAAATCTTTGAGTTGTAGTATGGAAAGGAAGACTGAAGAAAAACAACCAGTTGATCTGTCGAAACAATCGATTGTTATGTTTATCTATCAAGGCTTTATTGTTTTCTATCTTTGTATTTCCTTATTCTGAACTATTCTGTTTTATCTCTTCCTAAAGTCTATTTGTGAAGACAAATAGGGGGAGAATGTTTGGTTCTATGATGACAAACTCTGATATGTTTGAATGTTGTTTAAATTCTGCTACTACTGTTGTTGTTTTTAACTTTTTAACTTGTTTTTGGCTGGTTTATGCAGAAAACTAGTCAATATGATATTCTAACCTGTTGTTAAAGATGCTCTGGTTTGCATAAGTTTTGCTTTGCAGGTGTTGTTTCAGATTCAAACAAAGACCAACACAAGCAACCAGGGATTTGTCTTCATCAAATAGGGGAGATTGTTGATCAAGAGTGATCAAGTGCTTTGAAGAATTCAAATTATGCTTTGAAGAATCTAAATCCTTTGTGTTTGAAGCAAGGTTGTGTTGCTGCTGTGTTTTGGGAGGGATCTGGGTAGTTTTATTTGTAATCCACTCCTTTGTTGAATCTAAAGCTAATGTGTTTTAAATCATTTTCAAATAAAGTGTTTTTTCAACTAAGTGAAAAATAACCTGTTGTTTTGTCGAATCAATCGGTTGTTTTACTCTTACGTGTTTTTGAAAAGGTTGAAAACTGTTTGAGTTTGGTTGACTCAACTGCCAAACCAAACAATCGGTTGTTTTGTGGTTTCAACCGTTTGTTTCTTTGAAAATCCTAACAGTATTCTATTTTGGTGGTTGAATGTGCTTTAAATGATTTTCAACTGAATACGCTCCTTCATTAAATGTTTTGACCAATCTTTGGAAAATATAAATAGTTTGTTTATGTTTTCAAACATGTAAGAGAAACAGATTTGAGTTTTTCAGTTGTGAAAGAGTTGATTCAAGATTTGAACATTCACATCAAAGCTTTGGGTTTTCTAAGAGAGTGGAATAGGATTGCATTTGTATTGATTTCAGATTGTTCTGTAAACAAGTGTAATCTCTTCTCAACCTTCTGTATTTTTGGTGTTGTGTTGCCAAGGAGTGTTGTGTGCTCTTGAGGGGATCAAGATCAATACTCTTGGTGTGTGATTTGCCAAAGTGAGTGTGTTTCTTGAAGGGTTCAAGGTCACTACTTTGGTGGATTATGTGTTGTAATCGGGTTTGATTACTTAGTGGATTACCCAGTGGTTTTCTGGGAACTGGATATAGCCCTTGGTTTAAGAGTGAATCAGTATAAACTGTTGATGTATCTTTCTCTTACCCTTAAACTCATTTACATTTTGTTTTTAGCTTTGTTGGTCTAAACAACCAATTGTTTCGCAGAAACAACTGATTGTTTTTCTGTTGTTTTATTGATCTTGTTCTTGGTTAACATGATTTTTGTTTTGGATTCATACAAAGAATTTTGTTAAACTTTAAAAAGATTTCAAAAACCTCTCTTTAACAATTCACCCCCCTCTTGTTTAAGGTCATATATTCTAATAAAAAGTTCATAGGTAATAAGATTCGTGGGTAATAGTTGGTAGGTAATGCTGAATTTACCTACGGATTCAGATCTGTAGGTAATATCCGTAGGTAATATCCGTAGGTAATGTTGTTGTAGGTAATATCCCCAGGTAATGCTGAATTTACCTACGGATTAAAATTCGTGGGTAAAAATCTGTAGATAATACTGTTTTTTTTTATTGTGAAAAGTTTCAATTTTTAATTCTCTATAGCAGTTGTTTTAATAGTCTAATCTCCTGGAAAACTGGTTTTTGTGAACGCATGATTGAGAGTCTTTCTCATCTTAAACTTTGGTTTCTTAGTTAGTTCGCATTGTTCTAATTAATTTCTTGGGCTCATGAGTCAAGAGAGAGGAGATAAGCATTCCCATGGAACAAAGTGGGTACTGATTAAACCAGTAGACGCATGTTTTACTAGTGAGATTCAGTTGAATCAGATTGACACATGTTCAATCTGGTTTAGCTCTGTGGGAGGATTGAGAAATGATTAATCTTTAGAGAACCTGTAAAGAATTCAATGGTGGAAGAACTTGAGGATCAACCATTATTTTAGTTGCTGTTTAATATTTTTTATATTTTCTGCACAACTATCTCAGCCCTTTTTTATTATTATTGTTATTGCTAACTCTTATTGTTTGTAGATAGATTCTAAACACCGATTTACTGATTTTACTATTGGATTCGTTGGGAGACGACTTTGGGTCATCTGACCACAATTATACTATCATCTCACTAGTGTTAGACAACTCTACGTAGAATCATATTAATTTGACAACTATCAAATTTAGCGTCGTTGCTGGGATTCCAATTTTGATTTTGGCTATCAAGTTTTATTTTCCTGGTTTTATTTTCCTAATTTAATTTTCTGCATATTTAACTTAATGTTTTCTTCTTATTAGTTTTTATTTATTTATTATAGTCTAAAAAATTAAAATTAAAATAAATAAAAAATATAATATTCAAGATATTATTTTATCATATTGATTTTATTTCGTTATATTATCGTTATCTTATTTTGATTTTTCTTTATTTCAATTTTTTATATTTTTTTATTTGAATTTGTTTTTAATTTATTTCCTTATATATTTTCTTTTAATCATATTTTGATTTGTTTTATTTTATTTCCTTATTCCTTATATATTTATCTTATTTTGATTTGTGATATTTTATTTTCTATTTTTATATATTAGATGTTTATCTTATTTTAATTTATTGTATTTTATTCTCTTTATATTTTTTATCTTAATCTTATTTTGATTTATTTATTTTATTTCTTTATATTTTGTATCTTAATCTTATTTTGATTTCCTTTATTTTATATCTTTTCTGTTTATAATTATTATTTTTTTTGCGATATTTTTTTATTTATGTTTTTGTTTTTATTTTTCTTGTTGCTGTTTTTTTTTATTTTCTATATTTTTTTATTTGTTTTTTTTTCTTTCCATTTTTTAAGCATTATGTGTCACATTTGCATTAGTTTTTTTTTATATAGGATTTTGCATTTAGGTAGACACATCAATTGCTACTCTTTGATTTTTTTTAAAAAAAATTGAAAGCAATTCAAGGAAAACTCTGACTATGAAAAACTTGGTTTTTAAGTTTGTCCACTTGTGACTCGCCTCTATTTTTTGGGAGTTTACTTGGTTTGCTTTCCAATTAAAAAAAAAAGTTTGCCCTGAGGGGTCTAATAAGTGTTGGTGTCCATTACATATCTTCCCTATTTTCAATTCCAAAATGGAACGAAGCTTAGCTGGAGAAATTTACATTTATGATATTTATTACGAACCATATTTGTAGCAACCTTCACAATTTTATGAGCAACTTCTACTACAATGTGGGTCATATTTTCAGCAGCCTCAACATAATAATCCATATTGTTAGCAGTCTTATCAGCAACCTCAACAACAACCATATTATCAACAATACTATTTTGATGAAAGTCAAACACCTTTTCAACCATTTTTTGCAAACTGATAATATTCCTCATAATCTTGAAGAGCCATCTTTAGAGGAGCTTATGAGACAATTAATGGTAAATACAATGAAATCTCAACAAAGCATAGATGTTACTCTATCAAAATTAGAAGAGAAAGTTTGTCAATTGGCTAGACAAGTTTAAGATATTGCTAAGAATTTTGATGATACATGTGCAACATGTGTTGAGATGAACAAATGCATATCGTCTGATGATATGATTTGCATTGCATACGTTGGTATTACTACACCAACATCGTCTAATGAGTCAGAGTGCATAGACGTAACCATACCAATTGTTTTTTTTGCTGACCCAGTTGATTTACTGGTTGTTAATTAAGATCTCTAGACCATTATCAACTGATGTCCAACCTCCACTGATGGAGGAAAACTCATTGCTTAATCAAGAGGCATTAGACACTATGAGACATGCTGATAAAAATAATTTCGTACATCATATAAACATTGAGGATGAAATTGTGCTTGAGTTTCTAGGAGATTTTAACTTTTCCAATCAAATTGAATGTACAATGGTTGAGAAAGATAAGTTCTTAGAATGCTTTAACCCTTGTGATGCAAGTTTTGATACAGAAGTTGTTGATGTTGTTATATTTTATGAATATATTGAAAAAGATTGCGCACTAGCAGATGACTCTGACATGGTTTTGGACGTAATACAAGAAGAGGAAGAGCAGATGTGACCCATCTTTCAAGTAGATTCTGCTAGTGGAGAAGAAGATGATATTATTCTTCAATCCTTGAAGCTTCAAAGAATACAACCTCCACTATTTAAGGTGAAGCCCATATCACTCCTTTCATCATTTCCACTGGCTACACCTTCTATCATAGTTGGAACATTTGAAAGGACCCTCTACCAGCCACCACCACCTCCTAACTTACATTTCATTCCATCTCCCACCTTAACTAGATTTTCTACCCTAACTAGACTGTATAGCCTTAGACCACCACCCTTAGACAATCCTCAAACAACTAACCATATCAGATTCTCTATATTGAATAAATTTATTTCTTCCATCTATACTCTAGACAGTACCATAATCCATCCATGGAAGAAACTGTACCATTTCACACGCCCTCCAAATCCACCCCATTTTCATCTATTATTTCAAGGCTTCTTCATCATAGCAGGTTTGTTTCATAGTTTACCAAAGTACTACATGCCTTGGCCAGACCTTTCAGCAATCATCATCTATGTGCTACACTATATAAAGGCCTTTGGCTTATATTGTAGAGGAGATGGTTGAGGAGATTTGTTGCAGCTGCCACTTCCCTCAAGCTAACGAGGGAGTACTTCTTTTCTCACTTTTATCATACACATTTATTTGTTGATTTTACATTAAGGACTGTATGATTTAAGTGTGGGGGGAGAATTATAATTTAGGATTTGTTTTTCTCTTTTGTGTTTTTTTTGTTTGATTTTTTTTACTTTTATTTTGCTTCTGTTAAAATAAATAAGCTTTTTAGGATTTTCTAATGGTTGGCATGTTTTATAATTCTTGAAAATCTTAGTTTCTTGATCTTTTTTGTTTATATTTTCTTAAATATTGAAAAATAAGTTGGTTATGAGAAATTTTAGGTTGAATCTTTTGAAATAGATTGTACCTAGTGAGTTTTTGAGCCTCAATTGATATCTTTTAATGTTCTTTTTAGTGTGTTTTAACTCATGTTTGTTTATACTCTAGAACTTAGCTTGATTGTTTGTTTTACAATTGTGATTTGTGTGCATGAACTGATATAATAGGGACATTTTTTTTGTTTAAATTAACCCACTAGCCATAATAGCCTACCTTTATGATAATCCATTTGTTATCCCCTTGAGCCTATAGCCTTTTTCTTATTTTTAACTCTCATTATAAGCCAAAAACAGAAAAGCCATGATTACCCATACCTTAGAAGATAAAGGAGTTTTGAAATGATTTGGGAATAGGTTCTTGAATAAGTGTGGGTGTATCTCATTTTTTTTATCAACAAGAAAAAATAAATAAATGTGAACCACTTCAGGGGTGATCCAACCCTTATACATTTTGGCTGAAAGCCCACAACAGTCCAAACAACAGCTATAGCCCCACACAAACTGTAGAAAGAAACACCAACCCAACCTACCACTAATCACTTGTTTTTAATCGAAAACATACAAACTAGTGTATCTCATTTTCATAGTTTACCTCTTCAATTACAAAAAAAAAGATGGAAAAGAAAAAAAAAAGAAATAAAACAACAAAAAGAAAATAAAATAAAAAAAAATAAGAGTGGATTGTCTAATACATTGGGTAGACTATTTACTGTATGAAAAAATGTTATCTTGAAATAAAAAGAGGAGTTGAATTGTCATGATACTTACACTTGTTTTTAGCCTATCTTCCATTTCTCCTTTGTTTTTCTATAATTTTTAAGCCTATTTTCCCATTTTTACCTACCTTTACCTTAGCCTCATTACATCCCTTATGAAGTCCTCTTGATCTCTAATTGCATGTTTTTCAATTGTTGTGAATATTAGAGTCTTGCTAAGCATATGGTAGTGTTCCTTTGCATGAGTGTTGAGTGTAAATACAAACCCCAAACACTTGAGAATTGAAGAGTGTCTCGTAAAGTTCTATCAATTTTGTTTCAACTTATGATTTCAATTACTTGCTTGTATATTAAAATATAGGAATTTCAATTCACATTTTTCTTGATTCTTTGATTTCTTCAAATTATATCATGTTTTCATTATACGTTCTTAGAATTTCCTATTTGTTATTTGCACTGTTTTTATTTTTTATTTTCTTTTTGAAACCTTAGAGTGTTTTTCCCAGAAGTGCAAAAGGATAAGTGAGGGGGTATTTGATGAGCATATATTTATTCACACTCAATAGCTTTAATCATAGATTATTGGATTATAATAATAAATAAATCCATTGTTTTAATTAATATTCATATAATTGGGTTTATTTGGGCCTTAACTATTATTTTTGTTAATTTTTTTTCTTTATAGAGTAAATGGGCCAAATATGCAAAAGTCCAAGTTGCTTCTTGAATCAAAACTGAAAACAAATTCTGATGAGAAGAAAGAGAAAATAAAAGCTAAAATATCTCAGAAACAAAATCGGAAGCAAATCTTTTACAAAATACAATAATTATGGAAAGTTGGAAACTGTTAACAAAATCTTAACTAAAATCTTCTTTTGTTTTGCCTCCGCATGGAAGGCTAAACCTATTGGTTGATTCATTTGTAATTCCCCATTGAGTTCCGAGGTTTTGTTCAATAAAAGTTTCACTTTTTAATTCTCTATAACAGTTGTTTTAATAGTCTAATGTCCTGAAAAACTGGTTTTTGTGAACGCATGATTGAGAGTCTTCCTTATCTTAAACTTTGGTTTCTTAGTTAATTCGTATTGTTCTAATTAATTTCTTCGGCGCATGATTCAAGAGAGAGGAGATAAGCATTCTCATGGAGTATACACATGGAACAAAGTGGGTACTGATTAAACCAGTAGACGCATGCTTTACTGGTGAGATTCAGTTGAATCAGATTGGGGCATGTTCAATCTAGTTTAACTTTATTGGAGTATTAAGAAAGGATTAATCTTTAAAGAACCTGTGAAGAATTCAATGGTGGAAGAACTTGAGGATCAATTGTTTTTCTATTTGCTATTTAATATTTTTTATATTTTCTTCACAACTATCTCAACCCCTTTTTATTATTATTGTTATTGCTAACTCTTATTGCTTGCATCTAAACTTAAATTTAATGATTTTACTATTAGATTTGTTGGGAGACGACTTGGGGTCATCTGACCACAATTATACTATCATCTCTCTAGTGTTAAACCAGTCTGCGCTAGAATCATATTAATTTGACAGCAAATCGACAACTATCAGGGTGCATAACTTTTGTTTATAAAAGTGTGATATGGTTAGTGTGTCATACTTGTTATTATTCGACAATTTGAGGATGTGTGATGATACACATGGGGAGCTATCACACTCACCCACACGTACAACTAATTTGAGGATGCTTGCTTTGCATAGACAAAACAGTTGGGAGGTTATGTCATGCTATTGTAGGTAATTAATACAATAATTTAAACAATTTAAATTTATTTTCAATTAAATATATGAATAATATTAAGTTCATAATGGATTAGGCGTGAATATATGAACATTTCATAGGGATGAGAATTTGTGATATTACTCGCACCTATCAGGAGCTCCTCCCTTGAGTGTGTCATTATGTCATGGATGCCATATATGTACAATTAGCGCTATGCGTGTTCAGATACCCATGCTATGGTGTTTTGGAGTCCTTATGACAACCATCGACTTAACCGGTCGTTTGAGGTGATAACCATGTTCTCAGGATACATTCAGCTCGGGATGTGATTACAACATCATTTTCTCGAGCTGTTCTACACCAATATGGATACAAACAGATGATTTCTTGGCCACCCCCACCTTTCGAAATAGGTGTAGTTGTTGGCATTGATGACCGATGGTTACACTTTGTTGACCATCTTATTACCAGTGTGACACTAGCTTCACATCCCTTAACATGTGTAGTTGAATACATGCACTGGTTCAGATCAATCTCACATCCCTAGATACTTCCTCGGGCGTAGATTGATTGTGTGTATTGTCATGTTGTCGACCACCTATTCCATACAATGGTCAGTCACAACCATCATCATTATAATAAGACCATGTTTGTCCGATGAGTTATTTTCATTATGTTACCATGAATTTTTGTTTTGAATTTTCAAGTGGTTAATGCAATAGTTCAATGAATGCAAGATATATTCAGGAGGATCGTCAGCATTATTAAACGCATGATCGACTGTGGACATGTCACAGTAGGTACTCTAACATGGAACGAAAATTACAATGCATTGTAGTTAGCTCGTGGTGTTACAGATGGAGAGATCGTTAATACCAAATATCCACAATTGTATGTAGCTGGCGACAAAGACATAGTTTAGTACTTAGCTTTTGTATTTTTAAATTTAACAATGATATTATTAAAAAAATTATTAATATATGAGATATTATCATCACTTATTGTGTTTACTTTTGGTAAATATTGTTCTTATTAAAATATATTTTTAATAAATAAATTATTTGTATTTAAAATATAAAAGTAACTCTTTAAAATAAATTAATTTATTGAAAACTAATTCAAAATAAAATATAAACATTTAAAATCTAAACAAATAATGTATTCAGAATTTGTAATTCAGAAAAACCTTGACATCTTGAGTATTCCAAATTATATATTTTGAAATATAATTTTAAAAAGATAAAAATAGATTTTCATATTATATGGGTACAGTTGAGATTTATGGAGAATTGGTATTGGGATATATCGTAGACCCATTCTCATATTGGCTACACATTTCATATAGAAATTTGATTAATGGAAATTTGGGAAGAAAAGAGAACATTGAATTTTGACACCGCCAGATTTTAGGTCATATGTTTGATTTTGACAATAGTGCTTTTAAATCATTTTTATATTTTTTCCTTTGTAAGGAAAGAGAAGAGAGGAGAGAGAAAATATAAGGATGAGAATGAAAAACACTTTATTGATATTGAATGTATTACAGATGGGATATTAATAGTGCTAGAATAAAGGAGAAATAGATTGGAAAAGAGGAAACGTAAAAAGGAGGTTACGTAACAGACTACGTAACAAAGTCACTAACAATCCCCCTTAAACTTAGGGTAGGTAAATCTAGAACCCTAAGTTTACGTTTGAAAATATGAAAAGAAGAGCCAGGTTTTGTGAGTATATATGCTACTTGAAATTGGGCTGGTAAGTGAAGAAGCTAAAGACGTTTCTCTTGCACATGGTCCCGAACAAAATGTAGGTCTAACTCAAAATGTTTGGAAAGTGAATGCATTATGGGATTTGCTGCAAGTTGAACAGTGCCCCTGTTATTAGAGTATAGTCGCGGTGTTGTCATGGTGAGGAGAAGTTTGTGCATGAGAGACTTGAGCCAGATGATGTCAGCAAGAGCTGCTGCAACACTTCTATATTCAGCCTAGGTGCTACTGCAGGAGACCACCTTTTGTTTCTTGGATGACTAGGAAATGAGATTGCGACCAACAAAGATGCAGTAACCGAAGGTGGATTTGTGGTCGTCCAAATCAGTGGCCCAGTCCGAATCGCTAAAACCAACAACGGAGTAGCTAGGATAGACACCTTTGGTCTTCTTCTTCGTCTCTTCAAGTGATATGACCCAACCAATCAGTCTCCCTAATCTTCATGCACCTTCAAGGAATCCTTGTTCCATTTCCTACACCAAGCTTCCGCCACTCCTCCAAAAACTCCAAGAAAAACAAATCGAAATGAAAGCACAACCTATCACTTATCACAAATATAGTGAGTTGTGGAAATACCATTTGACGTCTCCGATGTAGAGTTTTTTTTATGTATGTATTGTCAATCCTAAGAGTGAAAAAATAGTTTTTGGAGGAGTTTTTTTATGTATGTACTCTTCAAGTGATATGGCCCAACCAATCGCTCTCCCTAATCTTCATGAACCTTCACGGAATCCATAGCTCCATTAGAGTCATCCTTGTTCCATTTCCTACACCAAGCTTTCACCAATCTTCCAAAAAGTCCAAGAAAAACAAATCGAAATGAAGGCACAACCTATCACTTATCACAAATATAGTGAGTTGTGGAAATACCATTTGACGTCTCCAATGTAGAGTTTTTTTTATTTATGTACTGCGAATAAGTCCTTACAATTATAGTAAAAAAAAAAAAGGCTAAAAACACAGTTAATTTCATAAGACGTCGATGACCATCGTGTGTAAGAACTTATTCACAGTGTATTGTGTAAGTCTCGTATGATACAACAAGAACTTCTCGGATAAAACCGAGGATCTCAAAACTAGCAAGTAAACACTAAAATCCTAAGAGTCACTAGCGCAGAAATGCTAAACAAGGGCGGTTATTTTACATTTACAATGACGGCTATAGAGCCGCATTTGATCAGCACACATTCGTAAATCAAAGAGATATAAATGCGGCTATATAGTCGCATTTGTAAATACTATTTATAAGGGCAGCTATTTTTGGTAGCCGCATTTGTATATGCTTCTAAATCAGGCGACAGAGTTTAGGGATATAGCATTTACAAATGCGGCTATTACCATAGCCGCATTTGTAAATCATGCGCTGGATTTATAAATGCGGCTATGGTAAATAACCGCACTTGTAAATAGTCGTTTTTTTTAGTGCAATTTGTTTAGTGTTAATCCCATATAAATTAACATGTTCAATTATATATACCCAGCCAAACAAGTACATAAATTGAGATAAATTCAGAGAATCAAATATATATTGATCAAAATGTACATTACAAACACTAATCAAATTACATATAATCCCTACACTATTGATCAACTATCCTAGAGTTATAAAAATTTATGAAATATGTGGACCAAGAATGTCTCACATATGCTATGGCATCCGAAGTCATTGGTGCTTCATCCGTGAAGAACTGCATTTCAAAATATGGTTGACATAAATTAGTTTTAAGATACATATATGTTCAAGAATTATAAAAATAATTTAACATATCATGTTACCTCTTTCCAATCACTTTTAAGGCCTAGTCTTACAATGGTAATCATCCATTGCACAACGTAATAGCCACACTCATAGCTTCTAGGTTGTTTATTACACTATAATCCAACAAAAAGTAAAAGTTAGTATATTGATAAACAATGATAAGAGAGAGAAAAAAATTACAAACCTTTATTCTTATCCAATTCAAATTATTTGAATTGGATCGACCTTTTAGGATGTTATATCCACGCCATTAACTGGTTAATACAAAAAACCTCGTTAGTAGATGGTTAATTAGTAACATACAAAGTTAAGTTTATAGTGTACTTACGTATCAATGATATTCTTAAAATTTGTGGGTATCTTCTTGTGTAGGGAACAAAACCACATAGTAGTCTTATCAACCATTGATAAGACAAGTAACTGGCAATGATGTCTATATCATCTATGAAAAGAGTTAGTATATATTTAAAACATGAAATAGTAATAATTGATGATATATAATTAAACTTACTCATTAATATAAGAGCATAAATAGATTTGTTTTCCCTCTTTTTCCAAGGTGTTAGTGATGTATGCTTGGGTCTCATATGACCTTGGTCCAACAGGATTAGTATATGCAGGATCTAAGAATTCATACACATAACCGCATTCGTAAATCAAAGCGTTTGATTTACGAATGCGACTGTTATAAATAGTCTCATTTGTAAATGAACTTAATTTAAAAAATGTCACCGCATTTTTTTCGGAGTGCGTCTGTTCATAAAACCGCACTTAATAAGTACATCATTATTTTTTATTTTTTGAGAATACATTACTTATCAATTATTACTTGCATTTCCTAACGAAACAATTCGTAGATATCATATCTTACACAATTAATATCATTATGATAAACAAAAACTTCTTTGTTATTGTTATATTGTTATGGAAGCTGCAACAAGTTGCATAATTTTCCATCTCCAGGTGAAGCCTTTCTATAAACAAGTGAATGATGGCAAATCCAGTGAAGCTCTTGCAATAGACTTGTATTCTTCGAGTTTCTCCAAAGCATTTGACGTGAGTTCCTGTTCACGCACGCAAATATTTGACATAAAATGTAGTAGCACGGATAATAAATAGTAGAAAGAAAGAGAAGACTTTTGGAGTAAAAATATAATTTTGAAATGACCATCAAACCTTCTTCCCTTATAACACGAGTAATTTTGTTTTATGCATTTAAAGTCCTCGTCTGAGCTTTTACTTGCTAAATAGCGACGTAGTCATCAAAAGGTGTTATTATTTATTACCTTATTATCCCACGTTCTTATGTAGCCAACAAGAATGATTTGCATCTTCTGCTTCTGTTTCAGGTCACTGTTTGAATCAATAAGATAAACACGCTGCAAAATGAGCCCCAAGTATTCTCCATTAGTGACATTCGTCAATGTGGTCAAAAGGATATAATGCATAAGCATAATCGCATAATCTAAGAAAGGATTGCAGAAAAGAGTGTAGCTGTCAAAACTATGAGCTTCCATTCAAATATATAAAAATTATGATGTGTACTAAAATTATAAATGTGTAATGTGCTCTAACACTAAAACTCAAGAACTTTTGTCTAGACTCAACAACACAAGAGTACTAAATGGTGCATCAGAAGTTCCTGATGTGAAATGAAAAAATAAATTCTAGAGTTTTATACTCACTATTTTTTTATAGGCAACAACGGAGAAGTCCAAATTAATGCTAACCAGTATCTTCAAGTTCCTATCTGCATCGATCTTGACCCAACCAAAGTAGAGCCCAACAGCTTGATCAGGAAGAGCAAGTGTTGAACTGTCTGGATTAAGGAATTAAATTTATCAGATTTACAAAACCATGTTAAATCAAGTTAACAACTAAGAAGCTAAGGGCTAGTTTACTTTAAAAAAATTGTTTTCATTTTTAATTACAAAATTGTCACCTTGTTTTCAAATTATTTTCAAAGATTTATAAAGGAGACAGAGAAAAGAGAAACAAATAAAAACTTATTTTCAACAACATATTGAAAACAATATTGAAGTAAAAAGTAAAACAAAACAAAAAATGAAAACAGAAAATGTTCTCTCAAAGTAAACGGGCCTTAACACGGATGAGAATGAGTATGTCATCTGGTTTGAATGTACACATATTATTACAATCATACACAGTTTAAAGAGTATGTTCTTGGAAGATTACTAGTTAATCCAATGTCATGACTGCATCTAACTAGGAACATGGACGCTTAAGCTCAAGAGAGGCAAAGAGTTTGTGCTTATTATCAATTTTATAAAACGAGAAAGATGAAATTTCGCAAACCTGGAGCTTCCTCGAGACATCCAGTAACATACAAACCACTCAAATGAATTGGCTCAATAGTTAATGTGTCATCTAACCCTGCAAACATTAGTTTGAAAAATTACTCTTACAGAGGACACAGTATTTACAGCAACCAATCAACATACTAAGAAACAAAAATTAGTGCATTATCATTACAGTCATTAAAGGGCGGAAGACCCCATAGCTCAGGTTGAAACTCTAAAAGTGAATGAAGAACAACATTTGCTAGGCCGTTACAATCAGCTTCCCTTCGAGATGGGATAGCCACAATCTTCATTTTTGCAGCATTGGCTGCCTTGACACCAACCCTGTTGAAAGTGCATTGGAGAACATAAATTACATGTAGCAAACTTGAATATTACATAACAAAAATTCGCAAGGCAACACAGAAGGTGCGATCACAAACTTGGCAGGAGATGTGCGACATATCCTGCTGGTGAATCAAAGCAGTGAAAATTATATGCTCACATCCTGAGATGAATACCCAGTAGTTGAGATTAACTCTGATCAACATATACTGTTTTGAAATCAACCAAAACTGTCTGGGAGCATTATTTTGAAAATAGCTTACATAATTGAAGAAAAATTAATTTAGCAGTAGAACCAAGTACTCGATAGGTTATACATTATGAGAACTTTTTTAAATAACGCAGATTAAAATTAATAGGCAATGCTCCTCTAAGAACATTGATGTGATCTCAACAAACTAACAGACGAGTCTCGATAAGAGGGACTGAAAAAAAAATCAACTTCTTTTATAATGTCCATTTTAAAAGAGGTTAATCCAATTGCACCGTTTCTCATACACTTAACATATCACACATCTTGCACTCAACAGTCATCCACACATATCTGTGTAGATTTGGAAATGGCCAAAGGATTGGTTGATGGTCTACTTCAATTATGGGCTTCAACAATGGTGGTACATTGGCCTCTTCAACAATCACTGTGTTTTGGATTATGTTGGTAACTTTAGAAGTTACAAAGGAATCTGATCCCCGAAATACTAGACCATCCTTGGTCAGATTATAATTTGTTGTTAGTTGCAATCAAAAGCTTAAAAAAATCACAATAGAAAATGCAATCATACACAGTATGTAGAAATTCTGGGAGACTTACATGGAATCCTCAATCACAAGGCAATTAACTGCATCTACACCCATTTTCTTGGCAGCTTCTTCAAATCTGCAAAAGTTAGACTTTGATTACCGCCGTGATAAAATTAGAAGAGCATACTTACTGAGAAAACGAACTTCCCTACTAAACATAGGATGGAAAAAGTGAGAAAACGTTGGGTGGTCAGAGTTCTGTAGGAAAATTTTTGTAGTGAGATAATTGTCGTTGATTATTTACTTCTAGTTGTGATTACTACTGGTAAAACTTAGGATGGTGGATATTTATTTGCTACTGGAAAAGTGTTACAGTTCATTGCCAATAGATCCACTTCAACACAATATTAGATGCTGCATCCATGAGATGCCAAAGAGCTCCAAGTAGAATCTTACAAATATGGAGAAGGCTTCCCAGCTTTAACTTGGTCACTTCCTATAATTACAGAAAAGCTTTCTTTCCAACCTAAAAAAAATGTGATGAGCATCAAACAATATTTTAACAGGAAACTCTGTCAATAATAAGGAAAAGCAAAAGTGTTTTCTAATCAAAAAGAAAGTATAAAAGAAATGACAGAAACGCAGATAATTTCAGGAATCATTTCCAAAGCAGATACTTTAGCCGGGACTAACATCCAAGCATTCGGAATTCTAGGCTACTGATCCGATAAACTGAAAAGTCAACCTACTTCAAATTTTCCTGACATGTAAATTTGGTCAAATTTGGAGTTTTATTTCCATTAAAAAGATCAGTTAAGGAGGATTAGTCAAAACAAGTCAAGGAGGATGCTACTACTCTCGTACCATCTAGAGAAGAGAAACCGAGAAAGAAAATAATTATTAATGAATATGTTGGCTACACACATAAGTAATCTTATTTATAATGAAGAAAAAAAATATAATAATAAAAAACAAAATGAATACCTAATAATTGGAAATATTTGACAAGATTCTATCAAATTAGATTATATCTCTTTATTTAATGTATTCAAATCATATCTGCTTATTTAATGTATAACCTTTGTGATGAGAGATTTTGGCATCTATGTATTCTCGCAAGGAATTCGAGGCAAGAGCCATTGGAACTCCATTTTTCTGGAAATGTTTCATAAGGCGATTCGCACCAGGTAGTGCTTTGGCCTTTGCCCACCTGAACCAATTTATGATTTGAAAATAAGAACCCGTAAATGGGTAAGCAATTCTAATATGACAGTTTCCAACAGGTTTGATTTAAGTTATTAATAAAAAATAAACGCATTTCTTTGAAAACAAGTTTAGAATATATAATGAATCACATTTCTTACCAATTACTATTCACAAATTATATAACAATCTAACTATGCAGTGTTTACTGTTTCAAAAAAATTGATTCCTTGCCATACTTGATATCTTCATATCAGTCTGACCTCATAGCTTTGGGTTCCATTTATTATGATAGGAGAAAAGACATGAAGCAATGTGAGAATGTTATCCACTTAGTGTGTATTTGGCTTCTATTTTCAAAAATTGTTTTAGATTTCAAAATGCAGAAAGGTTAGCCAGTCAACTAATAAATGGTAGTGCAAGGCAAATAGTATAGACTCTAGAATCAAGAGAGATGTTGAAGAAGATAAAAACAGAAAAAGATGAGAAAACATCTCTTTCAGTTTTAAAAAACAATTCTTTTTTCAAAAGTTTCATACATTTTAGATGAAAATTTGATGGTTGAGTAGTTGTTATAGAAAATGGTTTTCCAAACAAAAAAGTGATGAAAGAATCAAGCAGGCCCTTATTGATACCTTTCCCTATACATAGGAGTGATTTCATTGATAAATTGATCGGGTGTCAACGGAAGTTCATATTCCATAACAATTATAGCTGCTGAGTCCTGTTGTGTCATCCCCAGCCTCTTCTTGTCTTCCTTCTCCCTGTCCAGTTCTTTTCCATACCTTGCCAAAAACTCATTCAAGACACCCCTTGAAGCCCTTTCTGCACACCAATCACCCATAAGAAACAAAATTTCACCAACAATAGATGAGGTGGGTCTGAGACTTAATTGTTCTTTTGATTCCATAAGTATCGTAATTATGTAATTTTAATCGCCAAGATTTCCTTAAATATTGGAATTGAGAAATTTTGCTCCATATTTCACCTCTTCTTAATATTTTAATAGATTTTGCTAAAATGACAGTGAATAGTATTGCCCAACCTAACTTAATTTCCCCGTTAGTTGATACATGACCGAAATCAATTACATATTTAACACAAGACTAGCAGAGGAACCAAAATTACACAACTGAAATATAAACCGCAAAATTAGAACTTGGGAACCAAAATCGCGCAATAACAGTCCTGAAAGACCAAAGGTGTAATTAAATTAAAGCTGGAGGAGAAAAACAGGAGAATACCAGAATCCAGAAGGGTGCCATCTAAGTCAAAAATGACACCCAAAACCTTGGCTCCTTCTTCATTGCAGCCTTGAAAGTCACAGCAGCAACTCATGTCAGAACCAAATTGATGGAAACAATGTGAGGTTGATAAATGGATGAGAGTGTCCTATAAATACTACAAAGAATACAAGATCTGTGTGTTTATGGAAATCCAATGTGAAAGGAATTCCATTCTATTCCACAGAGTAGTGTAGTTCACAATTTGTATGGTTCTGTTCTAAGAACAGACAAACAATGAAATAAAGCAAAAGAATCATTAACAATCGGAATCTGAATGGCAGAAAAGCTGTTTTAGAAATCATTCAAATTGCATTTGAATTGAAAGCACTGTTTGATAAGTGATATCATCACATTCACATTCTTCTCCCTAACGTCAACGCATGAATTCTCAGAGCTAGTTGATGGCATCTCCAGCATGAATCTAGGCATATTCCTTCTTCTCGTCTAAATGGAGAACGGAACCAAACATTCTTTTTCTTTGAATTTTTTTTGGAGATGCTAACATGGGAGGGTGGATTAAAAGTTAATAAAAATAAAATGTAATTCACAAATTATTTAATCACAAAAAATTCTTTATAATGAACAAAAATATAAGGAGAGTTTTTTATAAACATTTTATTTATATTAGATTTTTTGTTTTATTTTCTCTTTCAATTAAGATCAAAAGTGTTCTTACTCTACTTCACTTTTATTTACCTTAGGTAATAAGACTATTACAATGTTCCCTTAGTACATCTCCGAATAAAGTTAACTGGATAATATGGATTAGATTAGAGAACAAATTACATTTTTGTGGGTATCCCACTCAATCTAAGATGTTTCAATATTTACATTAAAGTTTAAGTTTTGTTTTTTATATGATATTCTTTTTAAAAATTTAATAAATAATTATTAAAATCATATATATAATTTTTTTTTGTTAGACTAGTATATCTATTTTATTTATTTAAAATTAAAATATAAAACTAAATAAAAAAAATTTAAATTGACCCAATATAATCTCTCCTAATATTAACATGCAACCCAAATCTTCTATATTGGAGTAATCTAAGTTAAATGGTTAGATATATATTTTAAAATATTAAATTTGTATTATATTGGATTGGTAGGTTGAATCTGAATAGGACCCAACCGATCCATGCTCTATCCAACCTAATTGGTGTTTGATGTAACTCGACCAATGTGCAGGCCTAATTTTATTTTTTTTAACTCCACGTTCTCTTTTTTTCAATATTTTATTTTTTTCTCTAACTTATAACTTTAATTTTTTTTATTTTAAATTAAACCTTTTAAAAATATCTTAAATTTAAAATCACATGAAAATAAATAATTATATATTAAAAATAATATACAAATTGAATATAAAATAATAAAAAATTATAATAGCAATTAAATTGATTTAAAAATAAATCAGCATGGTAAAAATGGTAGTGTATATATATTAATGGAGAAAGTGATCCCAATGTATATGTAAGATGGGAAGCTAAAGTATAACAAATTTTCAATGTGTATGAGATCCAAGAAGACCAAAAAGTTAGGTTAGCTTCCCTAGAGTTTTTAGACTATGTCATGCAATGGTGGCACAAAGTTGTAATGGACATTTGGCTAAACAAGAGGTCAATCATGATCTCTTGGGACGATTTAAAATTATGTACACGCGCAGTTTGTTTTTCCTCACTATATGAAGGAACTCTTGTTGAAACTCCAACGCCTTCAACAATGACCTAGAAGTGTAGATGAGTACTTTAAAGATCTTGAAACTACTTTAACTAAAATTGACATGCATGAAAGTGAGGAGTCTAAAATAGCTAGATTTGTAAATGGATTAAGGAGAGAAATCCAAGATGTGGTAGAACTTTATGAGTATTACTCATTGGAAAAATTGGTCAGCTAGCCATCAAGGTTGAATCTCAACTTTCAAAGAAAACTCATTTCAAAACCACTCATAATGATGACTTCTACAGATCATCTTGGAAAGACAAAAATCAAGCTTCTTCAAAAACTTTTCCTTCAAATTTTGTGAAAGATTCCACTTACAATCCTAGAAATTCTAACCCCTCCACTTCTACACCTAAGTCACCCACCAAAACCTCAAGTCAAAAATGTTTTAAGTGTCTAGGTTTTGGGCATATTGCATCCAATTGTCCTTCTAAGAGAAATATGATGGTCAAATGGGGGGTTGTCATGAGTGACCATAACTCTCAAAGGTCTAGATCTCATACCTCTTCAAGAAGCCAAAGTGAGGAAGAGTGTGAGCTACCATGTGAGGGAAACTTGTTAGTGATAAGGCGCATGCTTGGTCAAATTCAAAAACCTTTTGATGAAAGTCAAAGGGAAAACATTTTTCACACAAGGTGCCTTATCAAAAACAAATAGTGTTCCTTAATTGTGGATGGGGGTAGTTGCACAAATGTGGCAAGTACAAGAGTGCTGGAAAAGCTTGGGTTATCCACCATCTCTCATGCAAAGCCCGACAAGCTCTAATGGCTTAGTAAAGAGAGGGAAATCATGGTTAATAAACAAGTCCTCATAACTTTTGTTGTAGGAAAATATAAATATGAGGTTTTATGTGATGTTGTGTCAATGGAAGAACCACATATTCTTTTGGGAAGACCTTGACAATATGATAGACAAGTTCTACATGATGGCCTAACTAATCACATTTCTTTTAACTTCCAAGGGCACAAGATTATCTTAAAACCCCTCTGTCCCAAAGAAGTTCGTGAGGACCAAATAAAAATGAAAAACAAAAGAGAAAATGATAAAGAGAAAGAAAGAAAAGATAAACCGAGTCACAACATATCATCTTACACAACTAAATCAATCATGTTGGCTCGTGCCATGGTACAAACTGCACCTCCAAGGTGTTCTTCTTCCTTATCTTTTTCATTACCAAATAAATCTAATTACTTGACTTCTTGGACAAAAAAATTTTGGATGAACATCAAACACCTTCTAAGGGTTCCCACCTTTTGAGAGGATTTTTATCACCAAGCCCTTTCATCCCAAATATTCTTTCCAAACATGACTTGTAAGAAGAGCTTGCCCTTTTGAACTCCCCAAGCTCAAAGAACATAAGTTTGTTTCACCTCCCACACCCTGCCCTATCTTATATGTGAACAAACTAACTATGTTATCTGCAGAAGTTCTAAATTCGATGTTGAATTCTCTCAAACCTGGGGGCATGATACAAACCAAGTCAACAAGGAGATGACCAAGGATGCAAATTACCATTCACACTATGAGAAGTCATCTCCACTTTCAAGTGAAAACCTCATCAGAGAGAGAAATGGACAAAAACCACAGCCTCTAATGTTCTTTCTGTTAGTCTTCTTAAGAATAAAACAAGTTGTAAATAAATTGGGCTCACTTGAGGGATCCAAATAGCAAGATGGACTAGAATAGGTGACTTTAGCATAATAGGGGGTGTAGTTATCATTTTAGCTTATTTTTTACCTAGTTTTTAGAAGAAGTGGCCTAAGGTGTGGTTTTGACTTAGTCAAACCCTAAAGACAGTCCCCTCACACATTTACCATCCTACCCTTGCTTCTTGTTTTCCAAGGCACCATCTCCTATAAATAGGGTGCCTTCCTCCTTGTATTTACATGTTGAATTTAAATAAAAGTTACTCTACACAAATTGTGTGAGGTGTTTGTGAGGCTTGTTTCTTCTTAGCATTAGGTCTCATCTTGAGTGATTGAAAAGCTCTCAACTTGCGGCCATCTGACTTATCTTGGAGGAAGACCACACTCCAAGTGGCGTGACCAACTCTCTTCTATAACATAAGCTTTTCCTTCCTTCATCTCTTCCATTTTTCCATTACTCCATGTATCTTTGTGTTCTTATGTTCTTGTTTTTCCTCCATCGTCAATTCGGGTTTTATCATGTTTTAATGTTTCCTTCCATGTTCATTTAAATTCCGCTCATCATCATCAATCACCATATACTTGTATTTTTCCTTTGCCCTCTAGAAGTGAACTTTCACACTTACTTAACCACTTCGTTAAGTTTGTGTCCGGTGGGGATCTTCTTTGGGTTCTCACCATATAATTGATAAAATCTCAATCCTAAGTAAAGTGTCACATCTAAAATGCCTAAATCTAAAATCAACTCACATCACTTCATGAGAGATGGCACGAATTACTACTACGAGGTAATGCCATTCGGTTTAAAGAACGTTGGAGCTACCTCCTAGCAACTTGTGGAAAAAGTCTTCAAAGGACTGATCGGTCAGAATGTAGAGGTTTATGTGAACAACATAGTGGTGAAGTCGGACTCATGTGACTAGCACATCAAGGATCTGGAGGAAGTCTTCGAGGCGTTAAGGCGGACGAATATGAGGCTCAATCCAGATAAGTGTGCATTCAGCATGGAAGCCGGCAAGTTTCTGGGTTTCATGCTAACCCACCGGGAAATTGAAGCCAATCCGGAAAAATGTCGAGCAATAACCAAGATGCAAAGCCCTCGGAACGTGAAGGAGGTGCAACAGCTCATAGGGCGTCTTACCGCCCTCTCCAAATTTGTTCCTCGGTTGATCGAGTAAACACGGCCGATGGTACAACTGCTAAATAAAGCAGTCAAGTTCAGCTAGGATGACAAGTGTGAATAAATATTTCAACAACTAAAGGAATTCATATTATCACCGGTAGTAATTCAGAAACTGAGACCTAACCAGCCAATAATTGTCTACTTGTCGATCTCGAAGGAGGCAGTAAATGCGGTGCTCGTCCAAGAGGTGGAGAAGGAAGAACGACCTATATATTTTGTCAGTTGGACGCTCCATGCTGCCAAGACAAGATATCAAATGATAGAAAAGGTAGCACTCGCCCTAGTCCTGACGGCCAGGCGGATACGACTGTACTTCCAGAACCACACCATAACGGTAAGAACGGACTATCCAATTGTTAAGATTTTATCTAAGCCAGATCTTACAAGACGTATGATAGGGTGGTCGGTGGAGCTCTCGATGTTCGACATTGGCTATGAGCCGAGGGGTGCAATCAAATCCCAATGCTTAGCTAATTTTCCATCGAGCTAACTCCCCAGCAAGATCTTTCGACCGGGTGGACGATATACGTGGATGGTTCATTAAAAAAAAACGACATGTGGAGCGGGGGTCGTCCTTGCAGGACTGGGTGACCTTCTCTTGGAACAAGCACTCCAGTTCAGGTTCAAGGCCACCAACAATCAAGTCGAGTACGAGGCTAACCTAGCCGAATTGAACCTAGCATATGGCATGGGAACTCACGAGGTAACGTTCAAAAGCAACTCCTAGTTGGTGGTCGGTCAGATCAAGGAAGACTTTGAGGTGAAGGAACCTTTGTTGCAGAAGTATTATCATATGCTCTCCAACCTCATTGCTCGATTCAAAAAGGTAACGGTGGAACACATCCGCCGGGAAGATAACACGAAGGCCGACACGTTGTCTCGGCTCACTACAACAAAGAAAAAGAGCCACCATAGATATGTGGTGTAGATCTTCCTAAAACGACCCAGTCTGGGAGAGGTCGAGTGGCTGACTGTGACTGAGATCGAGACCTAGATGACTCCAATCATTCAGTACTGTGAGCTCGGCACCTGCAACACGGACACTGATACAACACTGACACGGATACAGAGATATGTAAAATCTCTAAAATGTTGGACACGGGGACACGGATCTATATATATATATATATATATATATATATATATATATATATATATATATAATTATGAATTATATAAATTGACAATAAAGATTTATGTGCACAAGTATGTTCTAGATTATTTTTTGGAGCAGAAAGAAGTTTTTCATGACTAGTTCACAAGGATTTGTTTCTTATTTTTATAATCACAATAACAATTGATACAATAAAGTTTGAATTTTGAGAAAATTAATGTATTTTTTCTTTTTAAAATTGTGTTAGAACCGTACTAGAATTGTCAGAAATCTAACAAATACTTTTTGAATTGGACACTTCACGGATACGTGTCCTACAGGTGTCATACGAGTATCGGACACCGAAACGCCATTTAAGAGGAGTGTCTGAGCCTGCAAGCCAGAGGAGGAAAAGATGATGATGAGGCAGCAGTGCGCGAGGTACACCATGATCGGTTAGGACCTCTACCAAAGAGGATACTCCAGGTAGCTACTAAAATGCATCACCAAAGAGCAGGCAGAGTATGTCATCCGAGAAATCCATGAATGAGCGTTTGGAAACCACTCGGGAAGGAGAACAATAACCGCCAAAGTACTCAGACTCGAATATTACTGGCCAACCGTCTAGAGCGACTGTGCAGACTATGTGAAGAAATGCACCAAATGCTTGGAGTTCAACCCTTTGTCCCATTTTAAGCCCGAAGCACTCCATAGTATGGTATCGCCATGGTCGTTCGCCATCTGGGGAATGGACATCATTAGTCCCTTCACCCCAGGCAAGGGGCAAACCAAATTCCTCTTGGTCAATGTAGATTACTTCACCAAATGGATCGAAGTCAAACCCCTCACATCTATCTCGGCCAAGAATGTCTAGAATTTCGAATAGAGAAGCATCGTGTGTCGATTCACAGTGCCACACACCATCATATCCTTTTACGAGAACCTCGGCATAAAATCAATAACAAGCTCGGTTGAGCACCTTCAAACCAACGGACAGGCTGAGGCGGCGAACAAAGTTATCCTTAACAAATTAAAGAAGTGAATCAGCACGACAAAGGAAAGGTGGACTGAAGAGTTGGTAGAAGTGTTATAGACATACCGTTGCACACCACAAACGTCAACTCAGAAAACACCCTATAGCCTAACCTACGGCATTGAAGCCATGATTCTGGTCGAGGTAGGCGAGCCTACCCTCATAAGACAACTCTTTGATTTATCCCTAAATCAAGAGTGTCTGTCGGTCAAACTCGACCTACTAAATGAGCTCTGACACAAGAGAAAAATCCGCGAAATCGCATGCAAACTCTGAGCAGCCAAGCGGTACAACACGAAAGTCCGACCGAGAAGCTTTCAGAAAAGAGACCTCGTTTGGAGGATGAGAAGCGAGGCAAGGACGAACGACGACAAGTTCTCATCCAACTAGGAAGGCCCCTTCTGGGTTTGAGAGGTAGCAACTGAGGGGGCATACTACCTAGAGTGGTTATTGGGGAAAATTGTACCGAGGACGTGGAATGTCACGCACCTCAAGTTTTATTATAGTTAAAGATCAATAAATTTATGCACTCTTTCCTCGCTCGACTGTTTTCTCTCTAAAGAGGGTTTTCTGTCGGAAATCTTTTAACTAGACAAATTTTCTTTAATCATGAGCATTAGTATATAAATTCATGCACTTTACAAGACTCAGTTTAGTCTAGGACATAACCTTAATCGGTATACCCTGTTGATACCTACAAGACTCGGTTCAGTCAAGGAAGTAGTCTTAACCGGTATACCCTGCCGATACCTTAAAGACTTGGTTCGGTCAAGGAAATAATCTTAGCTGGCCAAACCCTACCGATATCTTAAAGACTCAGTTCGGTTAAGGAAGTAGCCTTAACCAGCATACCATGTCGACACCATAAAATCTATTTAAACAACCACGCCTAACCTCATCAATCGTATCGGCCGAGACCAAACGATTGATAACTTAGTAACATAAGTATAATGCAAGATTACACCGACCGATTAGTTGTTAAATTTTTATAACACATTATGAAAAAGATATAAAAGAAGAACAACCAATTTATTGATTAAACGAAAGCAGGAGACCACATCCCGGCCTCGGAGGAAAACAAGAAAATGCCACATCCCGGCCCGAGGAAATAAAAAGTTAAAGACTAAGCCTGATGGTCTTTGTCTTATACATCCTCCATGCTGCATTCTTCAAGGCTTGCAGCTCGTCAAAGGGCACCAGTCGACCCTCATAGACGTCCATATTGACGTCAAAAGCACCGATCAGTGGCGACCCATTGTAGAGTAGGTAGTCCTGTTTCACGGCTTGAAAAAAGCTCTGGCCCAACATGACCAAGGTGTCGTCCATGGTCTTGTCGAACTCAGTCTTAACCGACGCCTTCTCGGTCTGTAACACCGAGTTCTCCGCCTTGGATTCTTCCAAAGCCTTCTCCAGCCTAGCCACCCCGACCACTTTTTCCCTCTCCCGCCTCTCCGCCTCAACTGCCCTCATCTAGGCTACTTGGAGTTCAACCGCAGCCTTGGCCATCTTTGCCTCGAAGGCCGAGACCGTCTCCAAGGATGACTTCAGCTCATGTTCCAGTCTCGAGATCTCCTCGACCCTGTGGCCCCGGGTATCATTACTCAGTCGAGTCATAACGAGACCCCAGCATAACATCTCAATGGGTTGCCCTAGAGTAGGTCCTCCTCAAAAACAGCAGGTTCTCGATAGTAAGAGGCAGACTAACCTAGACGCCCCTCAAGAATTGTAGGTCACCCCCTAGAAAAGATAAGGGTGCCATCAGAGTCTCGGTGCAGAGATGGCAACAACAGAAGGGTCGGCAGTGTAGCTGACCGGTGAAGAAGACTCCAAATTAATTGGAGAAAGAGGTCGCGGAGGAGTCAGCGATGTTGCTCGCATCCCTTCCCCTCTTTCTGCTCCTGCCGGCAGCAGTCGAGGGACTAGCACCAAAGGTCGAGGGGTTACCAGTCGCAACCGTCTCGAGGCTACCCTGCCACAACCCCTCTCGAGAGCCTTCGCATGGAAGGCAACCACGAGGTCATCCTCTTGGGGAACTTCTTTGTTCATTATATCTGCATCAAGAAAAAGAAAACACGTAAGTCAAGGATCATAATACCAACTGAGACAAAAGACAATCCAAACATACCCTGGAAGGCCACCCATTGTTGAGATGACTTATACACGGCTAACAACTTCTGTGTAGGGACCCTTGGGGGGAGCTTATCAGAAAGAGAATAAATATCTTGCTCCTCAACACTCGAAGTCGAACAGGTCCATTCCTTAAACTGGCTAGGATTCCTAGTCCCGTACAAAAGAAACCTAGACCGACCGGCTTTGTCAAAGAAGAACCTCGTGCCCTCGGGCTCAACAAGAAGCTTAAAGAATTTACCTTTGAAATTTTTATACGAGGTGGTGAAATGGATAAATAGAATATTACCCGACTTACTGATTACCAGCTAACACGCTCCGTCAGGTGGGAGGTATGGTAACTCAGAAAAGTATAAGGAGTTAGAAACAGGCAAAACACATCGCATATGAGACGAAAGGTTTGGAGGGAAGCCCAGGTATTTGGGTGGAGCTGAGAGGGAGCCACGTTGAGCGTCTGAAAGACACCCATCGTGAAATCATCGAAAGGAAGGAAAACGTGTAAATTAGAAAGAAAAAAAAAAGACAAGAATACAAAAAGAATAAGGGACCCTCTGAAACCGACCCATACATATGGTATTGGTTGGTCGGCAATGACAACGGCCAGAATACCATCACTGGCATCTAACTTCAAAATAGGGTACTTCCCCGAGAAAGAAGAAATGAAAGTCCCATCCAAAAAGACAGAAGTAGACTCAGTTACCTTAGGATCTACCTAGTCAAGCCCGAAAAGGTGGGATGACTGTTCAGGGGAATCCGACCGGTCGACAGCACCTTCCAGATAATCCCCCCTGTCGACATTCTCCAGAGGGGACAATATCTGGATTGCCCTGACCGACAAGGGCTCAATTATTGAGGAGCCGGAAGAAGAAGATGACGACGAAGGAGAAGAAGAAGAAGAAGAAGATGAAGAAGAAGAAGGCAGGGAAGACATGACTAACCTCTCGAGTAGGGAAAATAGCGTGCCAGGATGAGTAGGTTTCGGGTGACGGAGCAAGGAAGCAGTAACTCGACATTATATAGGACCATTATTTATAGCCCTTGCAAAGATCGGGAGACGAAGCGTCATAACGGCCTCAACCGTTAGATCTCCCTCGATCCAACAGTTCACGACAAATGATTCCAAAAAACCCCTTATTAATGCGTGTCACGTCACGCGACCAGTGCCGCCAACGTCACGCCAACCTCGGGAACTCCAATCGTCACATCGGTCTTGGACAAAGACTCTTCGGATTAACCATGCTCGAGTCTGGGGGGTAAGTGTACCGGCAGGACCCGTATGACTGAGATTATGACTCTGCACCCGGTCATTACACCGAGCGACACCACAAAGACCATTACACTTAAGTAGGATTAACCATGCTCGAGCCTGGGGTAAGTGTACCGGTAGGACCCGTACGATCGAGATTATGACTCTGCACCCGGTCATTACACCGAGCGACACCACAAAGACCATTACGCTTAAGCAGGATTAGTGAGGCTAATCAGCATTCAAGAACTAGGTAATGCAGTTTTAAACATGACCCAACTCCCTAACCTGGTCCAATAAGAAAAGGCTCATGACAACCATATAAATAAACACAAAATCCAAGAACCAGATATGTTATTATACAGTTCTTAGAGTACCGAGTGTCGAATACTAAATTCTGACTTGATCGTCGGAGTGCCTTTTGCAGGTACCATCCGAGTCTAAACTTTGTGGAGACTGAGAGACAGAGTGAAAAGAGGAGAGGAAGGACCTCGCTTGAAGAGAAATAGAAGAAGTGTTGACCGACCGACTGAGAAAGTAGAACATGAATATTAATTAATATTAATTAAGCACACCATAATTTAACTACTAATTCTTTTAATAAATTTAATTAGAATTCCCCACATATAAAATATTTTTATATTCAGTTACAAATTTTCGATTGCGTAATTAAAACTATTCCCACACTTTATTTGTACGCTTGTTATAGAAGAACGGGAATTTTTTTTAATGAAAAGTGAATTGATTTTGTATGTTTTAAAAAATGAAATTATACACATATACAAAGGACATTTTGATAATTATATATATATAATATATATATATATATATAAAAGATTACATTCTCTCTCAATATTCTTCTTGGAAGGAATACAAAATATACTATTCCCATTTACTTTTTCACTCCATTTATCGACCAACCAAAGAGAAAATGTGATATTTATATATTTTTTCCTCTCTCGTACATTTTTTCTATTATTTTCTAATTTACCAAAACATAATGGTACATAGATTGTAAATTTATTGAATGTAAATTATATTCAAAAAGTTCACTAACTATGCACTTTTTTATTAGTAGATTTTCTTTTAACTTTTGAAAAGTATTATATCTTTGTAAAGAAAATTGTTAAGACTTTTAAAAACATGACATTGTGTATAATCTAGAAATTTCAAAAGATATTAGTGTAGTTTACTCTTTTCTTAACGCTAATGAGAAAAGGAAACAATGATACTTCGGTTTGGAAATCTGAATAGATATGAACATTTACATGAACGTATTATGTAAAAAATGTGTTGTTTTTTCTTATTTCAAGTCTAAATTTTTTTAATATAAATAAACTTTTTTTATTTCAATAAGTGAGAGATAAACACAAAATTTTCATGAAATTTAAACTGGAAACAATCCATTCCCGAATTGGAGGAGCTTATTAATGCAGATTACGCAAATAATGAGAATATACAAAACTAAAACACTGACTGATCTCTTGCGTATTTAGTTTTAAGAATAGTTGCTGCACACACGACCAAAATATGATCAGGAATTTCTCTCTACCAAGCAACCTCATAAATATCATCTTCGTTTTGATTAAATTTATGAGAATAGCCTTTAAAAGACACTATCAGATCATGTTTGACCTTCTTTTCTTTCTTTAATTTCTTCAAAATTTTAACTTCAAGAAATGACTTAAAAAATAAGATTGAAGAGAATTTGGAGGTAGAGAAGATAATAAAGACAGGAGAAACTGGAGCCCAAAGAACAACGACAGCACAAAGTAGAAGAATAAAAACATCCTTATTTCTATTCTTTCATTTTCAAATCACTTTCTTATCTTTAGTTAAATTTGTTTATTTTTAATAACCTTTCAAAAACTGAATTTCACCCAACTTATTAAGAGAAGCTTAAAAAATGAATCAAACCATAGTAATTAGTATCTTACGATTCACTATACGTATCGTATAAAACGGTACGATTTCACCCTCCCACGATTCCGTATTGTGTGAATCATTGTGAATTTTAAAAAATGAGTAAATAAAAAAAAAGACATAATTTGTTTAATAACATGTATACAACATAGAGGTTGTTTGAGGTTGTTTTGATGAAATTGTGTGATATATATATATATATATATATATACATATATATAATTTATATAATTTATTGTATCTTGCATGTATACATATCTTATATATTTAAGTATATGTTAAATTTTTTAATGTTTATGAATCTTACGATTCATGATACGAAACGATTTACGATTCATAATATCAGCTCTCCTATACACTACTTGTATTTCGATTATACTACCATAAATCCAACAGCTAAGTATTTCCTGATAACCTATGTGTGTGTCTATATATATTTATATGGTTCACATTGTAGTACAGAAGATAGGACTGAAGACTATTTTCCTGACTTCCGAAACAAATTTCTCAGACGTTCACTTGTTCCACATTTTGCGGCACTAGTATAGGTAAGCAATGGAAGTGAAAAATTAAAGAATCATGGAAGAGTCATCTCCAAAATCGCAGTAAGAGTTGTAGCATTTCATTGGAAAAGGAAATAATACACCATAATCAATTCTCATCAATCAAATCCCCCGGAGACGGGAGGAAAAGGCTTAGGAATGAAATAGGCCATTTCCAGACACCACACAAATAAAAACATAGCATAAATATAGCACAAATGGAGTTTCTTTTTCCCCTATCGGGAAGTATGGCCAATCAACAAGAAACAAAGAGGAAACAATGGAACCCTATCTCTAACTAATACACAGATAAGTAATCGGCCCTCATGTTTCATTCCCAAATGCATGCATCAAATCCTAAGGGAAGTTCCCATCAACCATCGAATTCACTGCAAAAAAATTGATGAGGTGAACTAAAGCAATCAAACAAAAATAAAATTACATAGACCAAATAAGAAATAATTACTCACCTCTGCATCCTCGCCTCCACCAAGCTTGGCAGTGCCATTCACTTTTTGTGCATCTTCTGTAATAGGGTGAGAAAATTGCAGTGAACATTTGTAGAAAATAAGCAGGCAGCGATGAGTATATTGCCATAATTTAAGTCCAATATATAATAATTACATTTTTCAAAAAATCACTTTTCTTAGCACAAAATGTCCTTAAGTAGTTTTGCATCCTTTAGTTAGACATAGTCTAGCATGTCAACGGTTAGGCACCTCAATCATTATTTGAATTGTGCAAAAGTATATTTAAATAACGTGGACCCCACAACCTTACAAATCCAAATAATGATTAAGTGTTTAGGGAAAACCATGCGTAGCTAAGAATTAATCCTTTACCAACAGAGTAATCAAGCAATCATTATCTTCGTTGTACACTAGGTAGCCTGTCTGTCATATATGCTGGAACCAAAGGTTACTACAAGTCTTCTAGTAATAATTACCTCCATCTTCTGGGATGTCAGAAGTCCACAAAGTTAGATTGTCTCTGAGAAGTTGCATGATTAAGGTGCTATCTTTGTATGACTCCTCGTTCAAGGTGTCCAGCTCAGAAATAGCTTCATCAAAAGCTTGTTTTGCAAGATGACAAGCTCTGGAAATAGGAATATACAATTACCTCATTAAACCCTAAACACCAAATATAATACAACATAGAAATCGAAGCCAAAAGACACAAACCTCTCTGGGGAATTCAATATCTCATAATAGAAGACTGAGAAATTTAAAGCTAGACCCAATCGGATGGGGTGTGTGGGTGGTAAATCAGACTCGGCTGCAGTAGTAGCAGACTGAAATAAACAAAACATACCAGTGTTAGGAAGGGATGTAAGGATGAAGTATTCTGCGGAGGAAAATCCTTTTGAATACATTATAAAATAAATGTCACAAGAAAATAATCATCAATCTTATAACAAAAACAGTAAGAATAAGTTACACAAAAAATAATAGTGTACAAACAATCTACACAAAATAAAATGGCAATGATAATGAAACAAAGTTTCTCCAATTTCAGAAACCAATCCTGCCCAAAAGACTGAGATCATGAGATCATAGCAACTTAACAAATAAGGAAAATGATCAGTGAGGAAGAGAGTAAACCAATATAGCAGGAATCAAGTACCAAGTGTTTAATCGAAAACTTAAACTAGAATTGACAAAAATTACTCAAAATTGCTAGATTCTTAATAACAGTTATTTTCACTCAACATTGTTCAAATCAGAGGAGTTCACACTTTTCCCGGTACAACAACAGAAGACGCCTAACCAAAAACCAACACCATTACTAAAAACATGATATAGAAGTTTTACAATTTGAAAAATTAATATACTCAATTCAAAACCAAAACAAACCATGGGACTATTTTGTCAACCAAAACCAAAAATGAAGAGGAAAAGAATCTTAGATTAATTCCGAACAGGATATTTTCAAAAATCCCCAAAACCAAAAAATAAGAGCAAAAGAATCATCCTTAGATCAATTGCTAACAGGATATTTTTTCAACAATCCCAGTAAACAGCCATCCATAGGATAAAAAATCATCATATAAACTGTGAAACAATACAATATGAATTGCACCTCATATGTTTCATAGACGGATCAGAAGCTTCCATAGATCCATTGCTAAAAGCATATTTTCAACAATCCCAGCAAACAACCATTCATAGGATAAAAAACATCATAAAAACTGCAAAAACATTAAAACAACATAAATTGCACCTCATACGCTTTCATAGACTGATCAGCAGCTTCCTTCTTCTCATTGCCGATCTTAAATTCAGCAAGGTAACGATAGTAATCTCCTTTCCTGAAAGCAGAATATGTTAACATCCCTCAATCCACATGCACAAAATACCACGTCACACCAAAACAAACCCTGTAGCAGAGAATGAGTAGGAAATGCTCACATCTTGTAGTAAAACACGGTGGATTCACCAGCTGCAGCCGAAGGAATAAGATGTTCATCAATAACTCTCATAACATCATTACAGATGTTCGAAAGCTCCAATTCAACCTTCTGCCTATACTCCTTAATCCGCTTTGCATTCAATTCATTCCCTTTCGTCTCTTCCTTCTGCTCTATGGAAGACAGGATCCTCCATGACGCCCTCCGAGCACCAATCACATTCTTGTATCCAACAGAAAGCAAATTACGCTCCTCTACAGTCAGTTCAACGTCTAGATTCGCAACCTTCTTCATCGAATCCACCATCTCTGCCACAAACAGATACAAAAACAAAACATCACAGATCAAAACCACATCACAGGAAGAATAAAATTAACACACTCAAGTACGATGCTATAACTTCGACATGCAGTACCAACAAAATTGAAATAGCCTCACGCACTCAAACTGAGTGCACTATCCATCTTAAAAAATCAGAAAAAATTAAATTAAAATAAAAGTGAAAAAAAAAATAGAAATGGAAAGCAAAATTCCTTTCAAATGCACCGCTAACCTTAACAAATTCTTCTCCCTCTACTCTCCTTTGCAACCAAACTCACAGTGACCAGTGATTAGTAAACCAAATTGACAACTAAATTTTTTTCTCAGTGAAAACGATATAAACTGAAATAAGAGAGCGCAAATTTACTCAAATAAGTAGAAACAAGCAAGCACATAAAAAATTATCATAAAATCGTGCACATCGACGCGCATGTGTGAATCAGAGTCCAAGAAGCAAAGGAGGAACTTCAAACCTTCGTATCGCTCGGCCTGTTCCGCGAGCTTGGCGATGTAGACGAAGTTGTCGCGATCCTTGGAGGAAGCCATGGCCGATCTTGTCGAAATTAGGGTTTGTGAATTCTCTCTCTGTTTCTCACTCTATTTCTCACTCTGACTCCCTCTCTGCGATTCTTCCTGTTCGAGGTTCTGTAAAAAAGAACACGGTCCTGAAATGTCAAATGTGTCCTTCCGTTTTCTTTATTTTTCCCTTTCGGTCCTCTCGGTGACTGAGGGGTATGATAAAGTGTGTGAGTGCAGAAACTAAACTAGAATTCTAACCACTGAATGGACTCCACGTGTCCCTCTAAACCTTGGGTAAAATCTTCCCAAATCATAACACGCCACGTTCTACCTAACTGCCAATGATGCCGTTCTTTTTGGTTTTCTATTTTTTAGGGATTTGTTTATTTGGTTTCATTTGTAAATTTGTCTTTGGGTGAGTGAAGGATGTGGACATCAAAATTGCACTGTCTTCCAATTCTGCTCACCACTGCTGTTATTATATATTATATATTTATTACATAATCAAATATTTTAGTTTAATAACAGTAACTGAAGTAAAACTTATAAAAAATGCAACAACAAAAAACATATATATATTAACAAAAAGACAACTATGTGTTGATATTTTAGTTCAATAAATACACTTATCACAATAAAAACAACCATAACAATAAAAGTTACGTAAAAATTATTAAAGTATTAATAAGAATAAAACTATATGAGAAATATGTAAAAAGTTATAATAATTTGGTGTAATCTTACATCAAATCTTATTGCATAATTTTTTATAGGTTTTTCTAGTAGCCTTGTTATTTCTAATGATGGAATTTTTAAAGATTATTTCCAAAGAAGAAATATAATAATTATTAATGAAAATATTGGGGGCGCTTTTCCCGTTATAAGTCCTTATTTTTTTAAATAATAAAAGGGAATGAATATTATTCAAAAAATTATACAATTTTGTAATAAAATATAATTATAAAAATTATTTAATCCTTATAATTATACAAGAAAAATGTTTTCAATGTTTCACCCCTAGTATGATTAATTTTTTTAAAATTAAAAGATTAGTTGACAAATACTAAGATAAAAAAAAGTAAAAACAATAAAGAAAATGTGTAAAGAATAAAAAAATAGTTATAAAAATCTCTCAATTATTAATTTTTATAGACTGTAGAAACATGCGTCTACATTTTTATTTATAATTATCATAACAAAAAATTATTTACTAAAAAACAGTTTTGGAAAAACCAAGGATCATACCATATAACATAATAACTATATACATATATAAATAAATTATTAAATGTAAAATCTCGTTAATAACAATTTCAATGGGAGGTGTATACAAAGTTGAATAGGTATTGATGACCTAGGCTAGGTGTTTCGTATGTTATCCAAACTAACAAACATTCTTATTTAAAAGAAAGACAAGAATGGCAACATTTATTTTATTGAAGAGGACAAATTTTGGAATTCTATAAGGAGTAATTACAAAATTGTTTAATAAAATAAACAACTCATAAAACACTTGTGATTTTAATTCTTATTTTTAATCAGTTCATAAATGTCTACATGCCTTAACAAAACCTCATATGTATCCACCAAAAAAAAATATTTTTTAAAAATAGATAGAGTAAAAAAAAAGTGTCTAGTTTCCTACTTTTGACATAAAGATGTATATTTATTAAAGGATGAAAAACTCCAAAAGTTTGAATTTATTTATTTTTATGATTGAAGTTTGTACATAAAAGGGTAAGTCGCCAAAACCAAGTGATGGTTGGCACAATAGTACAAATTATAGCATTTCAGTCGCATGACAAAATTGTGGCGTACATTATGAGGCATATAATTGACGAAAGGGAAATGAAACTTTGAAACAACGAAAATCATTAAAAAGGAATACCTATGAACTATCATGTATCAAAGCTATGAAAATTTTATGCTAACTAAAATAAAAAATAAAATAAAAAATACTATTAGAAAATTGTTAAATAAAAAATAATTTTAAAACCTAAAAATAATTCATTATTATATTAACTAAATTAAAAAATAAAAAATGTATTAAAATAATTTTTAAATTTATAAACTAATTTTTAAATTTATAAACTAATTTTTAAATTGATATTTAATTACTAATTAAGGTTTTAAATATAAATTTAAAAATTAATTTATAAATTTAGAAACTATTTTAAATACCAATAATTTTTTTTAATTTTGTTCTCGTCAACAGATCTGAATCGGATCTTGGAGGTGAATTTCGGGTCAGTCTTTCAACACTACTACTTTGAAAGGCTTGAAGATCACAATGAAGGGAGCTCCACCTCCACCTATTAACAAGACTTCGACGATCAAGTCAATGAGAGCATAAAAATATGTGAGTGTAGTGTATATTGCATGGAATAATGCTTACCTTTGTTCGGGGTCTTAAGGCCCTTTTATAACACTAGTAGATTCTCCTTTAGGAGTTAGTAACGAAAGAATAAATTGTTAATATATGCCCTTTATTTTACGAGTGTTGATATACAAAGTATTGTCTCTGACGGTTTATATTTGTTGATCCCATGATAAATAAATATAATTAACTGATTCAGTTCTTTTTTTTGTTTCTTGTTGTTTTAGACCGTTTTAACATATTCGCCATCTGTCAAGATCGACCTCTTTAAGGGCCATTGGCCTTACTTTTACTTGGGTTGAGCTTTGTCTATTGGGCATGAGCTAAGTGGGCCGAGGAGACATGCTTTAAGTGATCAGGTCATAACCCAATCATGATCGAACGATACATAGCCCCCAACCTTCGAGCTGAGCAGAGCGAGGCAAAAAGGTTTATCTGTGTTTGACATGAAAAGACATTAGCGTAGTGAGTGGTTGGTTCACGAATTTCGAAGGGTCGCCCGATGGGGCGGTTTTATATCAGCGTTTATGGTGCATACACATGTCCTTTCATAAATGGCGAGGGAAGATATCGATTGGATTTAACTGCTCTTTAATCTTGGCCAAGTTGTCTCGTAGAGCGCTTGATAACCAAGTTGAACTCACCTTGGGTTAGGCTAAGTCGATTTGTGGAAAACGAATTTCCTAAGTTGGTCCGACCTTAGGGTTCGGCCAAGTAGATTTGTTTGTAGAAATCGTGATGACCGAGTTGGTTCGATCATAGGAGTCGGCCAAGTTGGTTCGTTTGTAGAAGTCATGACGGTCGAGTTGGTGCGTTCTTAGGATTCGGCCAAGTCGATCCATTTGTAGAAATCGTGACGACCGAGTTGGTCCGATCATAGGATTTGGCCCATTTGTAGAAGTCATGACGGTCGAGTTAGTCCAATCTTAAGATTCTGCCAAGTTGGTCTGTTTGTAGAAACCGTGATGGTCGAGTTGGTTCGATCATAAGATTCGGCCAAGTCGGTCATTTGTAGAAGTCATGACGGCCAAGTTGGTTCGATCTTATGATTTGGCCAAGTTGGTCCATTTGTAGAAATCGTGACGGTCGAGTTGGTCTGATCATAGGATTCGACCAAGTCGGCCTGTTTGTAGAAGTCATGACGATCAAGTTGGTCCGATCTTAGGATTCAACCAAGTCGTTTCGTTTGTAGAAATCGTTGACGGTCGAGTTGGTTCGATCATAGGGTTCACCCAAGTTGGTCTGTTTGTAGAAACTGTGACGACCGAGTTGGTCCAAACATAGGATTTGGCCTAGTCAGCCTTTTTGTAGAAGTCATGACGACTGAGTTGGTCCAATTTTAGGATTCGGCCAAGTCACTTCGTTTGTAGAAATCGTTGACGACCGAGTTGGTCCAATCATAGGGTTTGCCCATGTCAGTCCGTTTGTAGAAACGTCGTCGACCAAGTTGGTCCGATCAAAGGATTCAGCCAAGTTGGTCTGATCTGAAAAATTGTTCGTAATGTAGTATAGGAATAATAATCACAATTTATTCAATGAGGACACCCTCATTATTACAGGGAAAAAAGTGTCACGGTAAAAGTTTTCATCAAAGAAGTTAAATTGTTCACCAAAGTAGTAAAATTAATTTAAAATAAAACTTAAGACTGACATTGTACCATGTCCTCGGGATTACTCCTCCATCGAGAATTTCTAGTTGATATGCTTCGTTGTCCAACACTTCTATGATCTTGTATAGTATAAAAGTTCGGTGTTGTACTGCCTTTTACAGGAGAGCTACGATAGGGCATCGACATAATCATTCGTCATTCTTGACACATGAGTTATGACAAATTTGTTAAAGTGTTCGATCTTTGCTGTATGTATCTCAATTTTTTTCATAGAGTTAAAATTGAATTATACACTATGAATAATAATGTTTACCGGAACAATGATTGTAGATCGTGAACTAGTACACCAGATAAGTTTCTAGGAAAGAGAGGTGGGTCACCAATGGACACGCTTAAATACCAAGTCTTTCCCTGTCAAAACTTTCCTAGACATGCACTTCTACACTACTACGCTCTATAATAATTTCTTTTTGATGTGAGAGATCATGATAATGATGATGATGAAGTGACATTTCAGTTTCTACTGAGTACCATAAAAATTATGATTCGAAAAAAGTGAAAGAATAGAAGAAATATTGTATTATAATGACTCCTAAATAATTTTTTATAACTTAGAAAGGAAATAAAAATAAATAAATAAATAAAAACATCTCATAAATTTATGGGTGACATTTCATAAAAATTTGTTTAACCTTATTATTTGGATTATTTCTCACCAATTACATTTAAATATTTTTGACACCATCATACATAATAATAAACTTTACTACCAATACGTGTAACAAATTTATAATTTCTTAACACTATTTCTTCTTATAAGGAGATTGTATAATTTAAAAACAAACTTATTATCATATTATAAATTTAAATTATTGTTACATGATTTATTTTCTAATAAACCAATACCAAAAATTTTATTTATTAGGATATTACAAGTTCTTATTGTCGTTACATATTTTATTTTCTAATATACTAATAAAAATAATTTTATCTCTTATATTTTAAGGATTAATAATTAAATATATGAAAATTATATATAATTTTAACAAAAAATTCTCAAGCTAGGGGTTAGTAATAAATAGTAAATAATAGATAACTTTAGTTGAAAAGAGTCTACCATATGCAACAAAATCAACACTCTCAATGAAAATGACGATGTTAAAATTGAAAATAAGAAGTAAAACACTTTTGTTTTTGCTCTCTTCCTTGGCCTTATCCTTTTGTTGTTCTCTTATCTTTTTGTTTCTTTTTACCGTTTGTAGTAGTGGCGGTGTCCGACACGTTGTCCTCATAGCGGAATCACCGAAGGAGGATTTAAAAGATTTTTTTATTTTCCGATTGTGTACTTTCCCTTGAACACGTATTGGGGAAATGGATCTGTGCATATCTTTATGCTTATCTGACTATTGAGGTTTGTGTATATGTGTCATGGGTAGTTAGCGGGATCAGGTTGCCCCACGGTGGGCGCCAAATGTTCTCGCTAACAAATCTGGGTCGGATCTTGAAGGTGAATTTTGGGTCAGCCTTTCAACATGGTTGCTTTGAGATGTTTGAAGATCACAGTGAGGGGAGCTCCACCTCCACCCGTTGACAAGACTCCGACGATCAAGTCAGTGAAAACGTAAAAATATGTGAGTGTAGTGTATATTGCATAGAATAATGCTTAACTTTGTTCGGAGTCTCAAGGCCCTTTTATAACACTAGTAGATCCTCCTTTAAGAGTTAGTAACGACAAAATACATTGTTAATATATCCCCTTTATTTTAGGGGTGTTGATATACAGAGTATCGTCTCTAACTGTTTATATTTGTTAAACTCATGATAAATAAATATAATTAACTGATTCAGTTGTTTTTTTGTTTCTTGTTGTTTTAGAACGTTTTAACGTATTTGTCATATGTCAAGGTCGATCTCTTTTAGGACCATTGGACCTGCTTTTACTTGGGTTGAGTTCTGTCTATTGAACATGAGCTAAGTGGGTCGAGGAGACTTGCTTTAAGTGATCAGGTCATGACCCGATCACGACCGAACGGTACAGTCTCTAAAATAGTCTTTAACTTAATCAATATAATAATTACTTATATTTTTCTTTAAAATTAATTTTTATTACATAATTTTCTTGTAATAAAAAAATTTAAGATTGCTTTTATTTCCTAATTGATTCAGCCTGTTATATTTATTAAACTAATTACTTATATAGATTAACCAAAAGAGTAGTTTAGTTAAAATTAAATTTTGATATTTTGATTTTAGGCTTTTTTTTAAGTGAAATATATAAATCCAATTTAGATAGGATGAACTAAATTAGTGTTTCTTATTATTTGAGTTTAACTAGTTTTCTACTCAGAACAAAACACAAATATAGTATGATAATGTTTATATAAAAAATAATAATATATACTTATATATAAAGAGAATTTTCACTGTTGTTTTTGGTGTTTAAAAATTTGATCCATATAGTAATATTTATTTTATTATTTTATCTTAGATATTTCAGTCATTTCATTATTTTTTGAAGCATTTAATGAATAACTAATTGTTTTTATAATTAATTGAAAACTGTTTTTCTTTTTTATTTTTAAAACTAATATTCTATCATTTTGTAAATAGCAGTTACCAATTTTAAATTTTGAATGTGGAGTAGTTTATTAAACTTTTTGCTCACACTCTCTTCTTGACAGGTTTGCTTTTTATTCCTCTTTATTAAATTTATCATTCTTTCATTTCCTTTTATTTATTCTTTTTTAATGAGACTTATTAATAAATATAAAATATTATGACTTTGAAAATGTTAGTGATAAAAATATTAACACACCGGCACTATGCATGAGCGCTTGTATTTCCGTCAGTAATAATAATATAAATCAACTAATATTGTTTTTATAAGTAATAAATAAATATTTGTTATCTATTATCTATTATATAACTAAAATTGATTACTAATATTAGTTGAAAATAATAAAATTTTAAGAAAATATGTAATTTTATAGGCCGGTTTAGAAAAATATACGATGATTATTTTCAAATTAAAGAAATTATGTACTTACTTTTTAGTATTGATAATGAATTACATATTTTATTAAATATTTTTTTATTTATTAGGAATAAAATTGAGATACAAAAGTTAATTAAAAAATTATAACTCTTCTCATAATGATATATATATATATATTAATGCTCTAATTTAAATTCATTCCTCAACTAATTGAAATTATCAGAACCAATAAATATGTAATAAATTCTAGACTTAAATAATTATAACATCAATAAAGCAAAGAAAATGTAGAAAAAAGAATGAAAAAAAGAACACAAAAACTTTATGACGAAAGTTAATGAATGCTTCTTATAACATCATCAACCCTTGTATATGCAGTTAACCAAAGTGTGCTAAAACTAGTTTACTCTTCTATCATGATGGAAAATCCATCATCATTAACTCTAATGGATACACCCTGAAGCAGTTGAATTGAAAAACAAGCAAAGGTACACATACTTGAGTCATTCAAAACATAATTAAGAGTCAGAACCAGAAAGAACCCCTTTTCTTACTCAGTTTAATTAATGCTTCATACATACACTTTATAATTTGAAAGTATATAATATAATGTTTTTATTTGTATGAGCATGAACATGGTCACATAATGACACAAGCGTGAGGATTGTCATCACTAAAAGTAGCACCAGTTTGGTGGCCAAAGATGGAAGATTGTGAGGGATAGTTGTAATAGCGTGGATCACTGCTATCATAGCCATGTTTGTAATAGTTATAAGATGAGGAAGGTTGAGAAGCATAATAGGTGAGAGGACCATTGCAATGGTGCTGCTGAAAATATTGGTTTTGGGACTCTGTTGTATATGGAAGTTGCCACAACTCAGCCCTGCAACCAGTTTTTCGAACAGTTTTCAGAACCTTCTTCTGCTCAGCATAGCCATTCACAGTCACCTTTTGCAGTTTCATGTCTATTTCAATGTCATCCACCCCTTAACAAAACCACACATGAATTTAGAACCACAAGAAAGGGTAAGGACAATACGAAACTAGATCCATGAATTGAGTCACGAGTCCATTGATCTAGAAATTGTGTAAATCACTAGTGACAATCTTTTTTTGCATCACTAGCTATATTTGTGGTTGAAATATAGAACTTGCAAAAGTTACTTTTATATGAGAAACTTTATCAGTTTCTCTTGTACATTTTTGTTAGGATTCATCAAATTTCTTATTCATCTTGCTTCTAAAAAAAAGAAGATTATTAAATAAGAAAAATGATTACCAAAAGTAATAATTTATAATAAACTTTAATCGATTATTTAAAGAATTTAGAAAAGGTGTTGCTTGCAGTCTTTTATTATATAAGTGTGTGAACCTTTAAGTTTTTGTAGTGCAGCTTTCACTTTGTTTTCACATCCAGGACAGTCCATGTGTACTCTCATCTCTATGATCTGAGGATAGAAACAAAAAGAGATCATCAGACAGAAATATGAAATAAGGTTGCTGATAAAAGCAAAAAATGGAGAAACTGAGATAAAAGAAAAAAGAAAAAAGAAAATAAACAGTGGTTGATTTGAATCTTCATGTATCCAAAGGAAGGAAAAGGAAAGTGACATTGCTCACCGTCATGTTGCTCTTGGTGAGGTAGAATCTCTTGGATGATATGATATTGTTGTATCTTTTGGTGAAGGTTTAGGAAATGAAATCCAACAAGGGTGCCTCTAGCTAGGTAGCAAAATATGAGTATAAATAGAGGGAAGATAATTGGATGGCATGGTGCCTCATCCTTGCTTGTTATTTGGTGGATTAGATAAAATATATTTTTTGTGCAACTGTTACACCGACCTTTAATTCTTAGTCTTAATTTTGGAAAATTGAGATTCAAAATTGAAGCAAAGGGCAAATGCATGTTGCTTTATTCATGGCGCATCTACCTCAATTTCACATGCATACAGATCCAGTTCATTTGAATGTGGGTGTTTGACTTTGTGTTTGTATATTCCTAGCCTGTCTCCCATTCCCTTTATTAACACGCATGAAGACATTTCTTAGTGATGCCGTTTATCAGTTTTTCTTTTCCATACAAAGCTGTATAATTAAGTTCTTGTATATTAGTGTTCAAACACTGTTGTATACATGTGATTAGTATTTATCACATAGTTCTACTTTTTTTACTATATGAAAAGTTTGTTTATCATTATTAGTTTGTTTGATAAATCAGTATCTTTTTGTACCTTGTAGTGTTTTTAAACACTCACTTACAATTCTATGTACAAAACCAAACTCCAAAAGCATGTAAAAGAAAATGGAAGAGTTGCATAATATAATTCAAGAATTGCAAGAGATGAATAGGATGAAAAGAGTCCCCATATATAAAGACTTGACCAAAACCTTTTTTATTGTATAATAATATAATATATTATGATATGAAGAACAACAGAGTAACAGTTATTTGATATTAGTACAAATCTGTAGTAGATATAGTAGGTTACAATGCTTCTTGTATCGATGCCACAACACACATTATACATACTAAGCAAAACACACCCCACTGATAAGGAAGCTCAACCGGTATTTTGCATGCCAGCAGCAATACCCTTCATTGTCAAAATAAGGGTGTCTTCAAGGCCAGGTGCATACTCGCTTTTGGGGTTAAGTTTAACAAGCTCTGCTGCTGGCTTGCTTGATTCCATGTAGTCCTTTGACAAGTGTGGCCTCAACTTCACATGGTAGTCAGGATCACGGATTCGCTTCAACGTGTAGGCTTGCAACACATTCAGGGTTGTGATGTATGAGTCACGAAGTCGAAGTCTTTGCTTCAAGTAGGGGTCTCCTTCAAGAAGATCCTTGTGCCCAGCAACCTATAATAAACAACATTTATTAGGCCTGAACTAGGTAGGGAATAACATTAACCATACATAGATATAAGGAGAAAAAGTTGGAGGCGAAACAAAAGGGTATAGCAATGTTGCATGCTTTTAAGTCACCACAAACTTTATGAAAATTTAGTCATACACTTTGATATCAACTTTAAATGTTATCGAAACTCGTTCCTATATAATTGACTCAGTGAGAAAAAAAAAGTTTCATAATAGGTTCTATTGATGCTGATGCTTATAACAGCTTAATGTTATGTTTTCTTACATATAGTCATCTGGATATTATGAGAAGTAGTAAATGGTAATGAAATTACCTGGAGGAGAAAAGTTTTGGTTTCTTCGTATTTAGCTCGTAAGCTCTCTCCAAATGGACGTAGCTCTTCTGGCACAAGGAGTTTGTCAAATAGGGCTGCAATGCCGGGGTCTCCCTTGGCAAACACCATCTCAACCAAGTCAAGGGTGACCCTAAAGAAAGGCCATTGGTTGTACATATCCTGAAGCATTTGCAGATTCTTTGGATCTTTCTCAATAACATGCTTAAAGGCTGTCCCAAAACCAAGCCACACTGGCAAATGAAACCTTGTTTGTGTCCATGCAAAAATCCAAGGAATAGCACGTAGCGATTCAATTCCTCCGCTTGGCTTTCGCTTTGATGGACGACTGCCAATGTTCATTCTTCCATACTCCAACTCAGGAGTTGCCTGCAGTGCATAATATTCATAAATATAACCGAATCAAAGGAAAGAAATTGCAACACCATAAGTATTTTCTTTGTTATATAGTATTGCCAAGAAAACTATTAAGAACTTAATTAGAATGCATTGAATTTGAATTCAGATTGTCACCTAATAATAATTTTTCTTATATGATAAATTTGTTAATTTTGATTGACTGTTAAAAATCTTTAGACAGAGAGTGAGTGAGTGAAAATTAAACTCAATTATGAATCAAATTGTAACTACCTTAACCAAATTTCCAAAGGGTATCTTCTAAACAAAGGTTAACCACTAAAGAGTGAGTAGTAGTAGCACTTACACGTCTGAAATATTCAACAAAACGAGGCTCTCTGAAAACAACAGAGCGATACTCCTGAGTAGCAATGACAGCCATCTCATCCATGAGGGCGCGCCATGCCGGTTTTGGTGACTCAGGAGGATGCATGCCATGCTCAAGCGTAGCTGCAGTGAACCTTTGAAGTGTCCTAAAGCACAAATGCTCCTCTCCAAAAGACTGTTCAATGACTTCTCCCTGAACCGTTACCCGAAGTGAGCCATGAACGGTGTCTGGTGGCTGAGACAAAATAGCAAGATGGGTTGGTCCTCCTCCTCTTCCAACAGTCCCTCCTCTCCCATGAAACATTGTAAGCTTCACGCCAAAGTCCTTAGCAACCTTCACAAGTTCCTCTTGAGCCTTGTAAAGCGCCCAAGCAGCTGAAAGACGGCCAGCATCTTTTCCTGAGTCTGAGTACCCTATCATAACTTCTTGCTTCCCATTGATGCGGTCTCTGTACCAATCTATGGAGAAAAGTCGTGCCACGGAAGCCGGAGCAGTCTCAAGATCAGCAAGCTTTTCAAACAGTGGCACCACCCTTAGTGGCTCCTTCACATGGCACTCACGTTGTAAAAGCTCAACCGCCAGCACATCAGATGGGGCAGTGGCCATTGATATGATGTAGGCACCAAAGTTGTCTTTAGGTAGCTCTGAAATGACATGGAAGGTTTCCAAAACATCATTGATTTCTTCTGTTTTGGGAAGGTCATGGCCAAAGAGAGGGCGTTTTCCACTGAGTTCAGACAAGAGCCACTGCTGCCTCTTTTCCTCAGACCACTCTCGGTATGATCCAATTCCCAAGTGTTTTGTGATAGCATCCATAACATCAGTGTGCCTTTCTGACTCTTGACGGATGTCAAGCCTCACAAGTGAGAGTCCAAATGTGGAAACTTGCCGCAGGAAATCAAGGAGGCTTCCATCTGCTATTGGTCTGTCACCACATGCACATAGTGACCTATAGCACAGTTCAAGAGGCTCCAGGAACTACAAGAGAAAATTGGAGGTTATAGAGTTCTCAAGAGAAATTAATTAATCATCTTTTTACTAGTTAGAACTTAAAACAAATATTTGCCTAGCTTTTGTGGTTTAGCTCTCCTAAAGTAATTAAGTTCATGTATTCAACAAGGTAGAAGCTGATGGGTGAATCCAACACTCTGCTAGTAATATAAACATTATTGAATAATGTGTTAAACCTCGAGAATATGATCTAGGTATGAAAACAAAATATTGGAACATATTATGAATAAGAAAAGCAATAAATCGTGTGAGTGGAAGGTAATTTTCTTTGAAGAGTAAGGTTTAAAAATTACCCATATCTTTTAACAGTTTATAGAAAATTGATGGGAATTATACCTGCTCAATTTTAGTGAAGGTTGTCTCCTCTGGGATATCAGAGTTCCCACTGGCTAATAACTGGCGAGCACGTTCACGTGTGTTATACAGTTTGTCTCTTACATCACCAAGAATAACACGATATGGCTCATTTGGAGGAATCTGTTTCCAAAATTCTGCATCAATTAAGCATTTAATACATTATTACATCAACACCACAATTGAAATTTACTTGCAAATTCAACTCTAAACGTATATGACCAGTTCAGGATCTGAGATTTTGTTCAGTTCAAACTTAAATGTTTTGCATACCTATGTAATGTTTTGCATCTCTCTTTGAGGACCTATGGAGTTCATGAGCACGAACACGGAGCTCGTCAGTGCAACGCCACATAGACAACTGCAATAGCAACACAGAGCAATAAGAGGCAAGTTCTAAATGCTTAATAATAAAAAAATTACCAGAAAAATTGATACCTCAAACATGAGATCCTCTATCTGAGAGAAGTACATATTAGCAGCCATCATTCTAGCCAGCAAACACACATCCCTTGTAACTTCAGGGGTTACTCTTGGATTACCTACAATGAAAATTAGACTTTTGTAAGACAGGAAGTAAGAAGGCAATGTCTAATATTAAAGATGAAAGTCAAAAGTATACAGTGAAAATGAATGAAGAAAACACAAAGCATCAATGATTTGAAACAAAGATATTTTAAATCAATACCATATGAAATCTGTATTAAAAAGTAAGTGTTTTTTTCTTTAGTTTCTTTGTTATGAAAAAGAAATATACCATCACGATCTCCTCCCATCCAAGAAGAGAACTGAATAACAGGAGCATTATATGGGACACGTTCGTTTATTCCAATGTTCTTCAGAGCTGTATCAACCCGGCGCAGAAACTTTGGTACACCTTTCCAAATTGTCTCATGAAAGTAGCTCATTCCTGCCCTCATCTCATCTTGTGGTGTAGGAGGAGTCCGTCGAATTTCATCTGTGCGAAATGCAGCTTGAATCTGTGCAAAGAAAATAGTATCAATTATCGAATAAATCATTCGGCCATTCTGTCTAAGCTCCATTAGATATTTATGTTTGTTTACAAGAAATATCATCCTCAATCATGTTTATAAATCACCAGAAAGTATAGGTAAAGTATCAATCAACTCAGAATCATCAGGATGTGAAACCAGTGATTGACAGTAGTATATTATACATGAAATGAAAATGCACCTCTCTTTGTAAAGCCTCATCAAGTTCCTGCTTGTCATCTGGAGTTATGTCTTTGGCATATAATTGTGTCAAACAATTCCTTATCCTGAAAAGAAGACAATGATCACCAACAGATGGATTTAACCTCAATGCAGAAACTTTTACAATGCCAGAAATAATGTATTACAATGATGTCCTGTATTTAAAGGTCAATGATTTCAACTCTTCAGTGCATCAAACTGATAAATGCAACTACATATCAGTTAATTTAACAGATATATATACCTTCCATGCTTTTGCAGCAAAGATCTGCGAACAGACTGAGTAGGATGAGCAGTTAGGACCAAATCCACAGTTTGGTTCTTCAGAGCATCAAAGACTTCCTGGGGGGTCTTCTTCAGTTGAGTCACGAGCCTCTTCAAGGTCTCTTCAATGTCTGACTCTGTCATGGCAGAGTTCTCATCCGCAAAATCACCCTTCTTCAATAACTTGATCCTTCTTCGGTACGCAATTTGAACTTCTTCTGCCAAGTTGGCCAAATTGAGCATGTGAGAAAAGGATTTGGAAATAACAATTGAATCCCCAGCATCAAGACCAGTCAGCATATTCCCAAGTTCCTCCAACTTTTCAGGTCGATGCTCCCCTTCGTACTCAGCCGACAGCTCATAACAATCTTGAACCTATCAAACCACAAACTCTTAGCTACAGGTTCTGATATATATAACTTCAAGCAAAAAAGTAAATATGCTAATGGAATTGGAATTGATATCACTTAAGCATGAACTTATATTTCACTAAACAATAAAACTTTCAGAACATAGAGAATCAACATGGGAAGAGAAACAGAAAACAAATGCAGGACCCATTACCCATGTAAAATAAATAACAAACTAAAGTAAGGAGTGTGAAAATTATATTATATCCAACTTTGATTGTAAACTTGTAAGAAGAAAGCCATAGATGCTAGTGCAACACGAGGTTATATATCCCCAAAAGAAAAAAATTTGCAGACAAAAAAATCAACGTGAGAAGAGACACACATGAAGCAAAAAACTAAGCTGAGGAGTATGAAAATTATAATATCAAGCAATTTATGAAAGTATAAAGCAAACCAATTTTCAACACCAAAAAGAGTTCTTCATTGCAAAAATTGAAATGGGGTTCCATATATCCATGATGTTGAGCTAAAAAATACTTTTTTTTTAAAAAAGCAACAAGAGAATTGACATTACCGTTTGTCTGATATCTTCACCATGCAAATCCTGCAGAATGTCAAGGAAACGGTCCAACAAAAGAGCATCATACTCAACCAGTTTGTCATCATCAGAGACCTTGCGTGGTGCCAGCAACCTCAACTGAGCATCAATGGAGGCCATCTTCTCAATGTTACGGGTAGCCATCTTCTCAGTATCTTCTTTGTTCCTCACTCTTAACCGAACCAGAAAGTTGGCAACACTTGTGTTATGAAACTCTCAACTGACCAAGACTTGAATTTTGAAGCAAGAAAGGTTGGAAACAGAAATGAGAGGAAAATCCCGTGAGAACAGAGTGAAAGATTTTGTTGGTTGGAAGGTAATAGGGTCCTTATGATCTCTGCACGGGAAAGTACAAAGAAAAGTGAACACTGAACAACCTTCAACCACAACAATAACTGATAACTAGCGCCAGATATCACGGAGAATAGAAAGAGAGAGACGTCATGTGAAGAAAATGGACTTGTCAGACCCTCAATTTATAGACTCTCGCCACTGTAATTCATGGAGGGTTAAACATTTTATCAGAATATTTTATTTTTAATCATGTTTGTAGAAAAAAAAACATATTAAAAAAAGATAAAATTTACGTCATTGATTTCTATAATTTAAAAAGAAATTAGTATGCAGATAAAAACATTTAGATGAAAATAAGATTTGTTCTGTTTAATGTAATCTAATTGTTGTAAGGATAGATTTGATTTGCTGAAAATATTAATGTCGTAAGATTACTTTATCTGGTCTTTCTAGGTTGTTACCATTTGATAGGACTTTATTATTATCAATAAAGTATTTCTAAATAAATCTAACTGATAGATATGAGAATATATCAAGTGATTTGTTTGAAATTTATGATGTGACCCCCTGACTTCGACATATTTATTAAATAAAGTTTGAAATTATTTTAAAATTAATCTATTAAAAAAAGTTGAACTTTAAATTATGTTAAGACATTAATGTCGTCTTTTTTCTAAATAAATTCAATTTTGAAAAAACTATCCAAATAAAATTCATTTCATTCTAATTTACAAACTAAATATGTTTCCAGCTTACCTTAAACAAATTCACTCTCTTTTTTTATTTAAAAAATGAAAAAAGTGAGTTGAGATTCAACTGTCTGGAATTAAATTCTTACTGGTTTTCTGGCATAGAAGTGGATACCTTGAAATTTTGATTCTAGAAGAGTCGAATTCTTCTAATAGTAAATAATTTAATTCCAGGTGAATTTCGAGATGATTTTTTCAATTTTTTAAGGTCAAAAGGAGAGGAGAAAAAGAAAATCTAACAGTACACGGTTGGAAATTTGGCTCCCAAAATCGAATTTTAAATATATGAATAGTAAATAAGTCTAGTTTGAGAATTAAAATAGAGATTAATTTAATTAAGTAATTTTTTAAATGAATTTAATAACTAAAACTTTGATATTTGATATTATATATAATTTAAAAATTATTTTATAAATTTTTATTAATAATAAAAACTATTTTATATATTAGTAATTTTTTAGTTTATATTAACTTGATCTATATAATGATTAATTATTTTTATTTTTAAATTAGTTATTATTTAATAACTTTTTATAGTAATTTATATTGATAATATAAAATAATTTTTTATTTTTTATTAAATTTGTATTAGTGTTTGGATAAGGTAATTTAGGACAATAAACTTTTATGTAAATAATTTAAAACAATTTATAATAAAAAAATTAGTATGAATAAAGAATTTTAAAAGAAAATAAAAGTTTAAAACCTTATAAGAATAATTGGATTAAAACTAAAGTATTTCAAATTTCACATAAAAAATAAGAATTTTGAAATATTTCATATTTTTTAATTTAGGGATTTTTTTTTTTCTCAACTCGGTTCATAGGCATTAGAACCTTAGGCACGGGTTTTTTAAATGATAGTTTATTAACAAGTCGTTTATAGTTTTAACTTATAAACGTAATCAACGTCTACTAAGTCATTATAGACGCCACTTATTTGAGTAACCGACTTCTATTTGTTACATAATATAATTGTACTGGTAAGGACCGTACGACTTATGTCATGTCTCAGTCTTCATCACTGGGACGACCGAGATCGTGACCCACATTAATGGGTCGACCGACATCATAAGTACAATTATGCTCAAGCAGGATTAATCAAGTTAATCCGTGATTAAAAACTAGGTAATACATCCCTAAACACAGTCCAACCCCTAACCTGACCCAATAAAGAAAGTCCAGCAAAGGTAATATAAATAGCACACATTTTAAGGTTCAGGTACGTCATCATCTACAGTGCTCTGACAACCGAGCGTCGAACACCCTTACTGACTTGAGCGTAGGAGTGTCTTCTGCAGGTACCATCCAAGTCTGAACTACGAGAAGGCCGAGAAGTGAGACAAGCTAGGAAGAGTTAGGAGCTTGTGAGAAACAAAGCTGAAGCACAATCCGACCGACCGAAGGTAGAACAAGAGTCATCTCAATAGTTTTCTGGATCTCAATCCCCGTTCGAAAACAATAATATTTTAATATACCCAGAGAAGGGTACAAGTGACTTTTATTATAAGAATTGGCGTTTATACCCTTCTCAATGCTTTAGGCATGGCCTCCCATATATTTCGGTTGTAGTCAAAATTGTAGTCTATGGGCCACTATAAGTGACAATTTTCTTCGTAATTGATGCCTATAGTGATTCATAGACTTCAGTTTTGACTATAACCATAGTCTATGATGACAATTTTTTTAGTTCAATTTGTTTTATGTGTTTCCTTCTCTTAATTAACTTGTTCATTTAAAAGTCCAACCAGATATGCAATAATATTTCAGACAACCAAATACACATTTTTCAAAACAAAAAATCATATATATAAATATATTAATACATCATTTACATCCACCAATATATATTCATATCTACTCCTATCTATTTAGTTAATTTCCTATACATTAGAAGCATGTTATATTAATTAAATATGTATATTATTAATTAATTGTCCTAGAGTTATAAAAGCTAATGAAGTATGTGGTCCAAACTTTTCTGACATAGTCAATTGCTTCCTTATTTAATGGGGAAGAATCCATAAAATACTACAATACAAAATAAGTTTAAATTAATGTTAAAGTACATATAGTTTATGATAAACAATTTAAATTTTGTTACCTGCTCCTAACTTCCTTTAATGTCAAGTCTTATAATGGTAGTCATCCATTGCATAACGTAGTAGGCACATTCATACATTCCCAATTGTTTACATTACAATTCAATATTAATTAAAAGTTAATATTGATATTTTAACAAACAATGAAGATAGGAAGACATAAAAAATTATAAAACTTGAATATGCTATATCCACGCCATGCCCTAATTAATAGCAAAAAAACTTGTTAATAGACGTTTAAGTATTATATGCATAAGTTGATAATGTAATTACCCGTCAACTATTTGCTTGAAATTTTGCAATGGCTTCTTATGCAGTGAACAAAATCACACAACAATGCTATCAATTACGGATAGCAGAAGTAACTGCCAATGATCATTGCATTATCCATGAAAACAGATAGTAAAACTTTTAAAAATGAAATACTATTAATTCACGACTTATATTAAATGAACTTACTCATTAATATAAGGGGAAATATATAGTTGTGTTTTCCCGTGAAACCAATGAGTTGGTGATGTATGACTGAGTTTGAACTTTCTATGTTCCAGTTGAAAAGTGGCTCTGAGAGGTTTATTAAAATGACCATAGGTAACAATTGTTCACTAAAATCGACGCCTATGGTAGTAACCTTCAAATAGACATCGATTATAAAGGAAACAGAGGTCTATTTCCTCTCAAATAGGCGATGGTTCCCTTTATAAGGGGAACCAACGCCTATACCTTTGTAGTAATCACAAAAATGTCATCACACTTTAATGAACGACGTTTATCTCTCAACTGACGTTGTACAACTATCGTTAAATACAATTTTTGCACTAATGTTAGTATAATTATTTCATTGCCTAGACTAATGTTATTTCTTGCTTGAGTTGAGAGAATATTTTTTGTGTGAAGTATTAACTATTTTTTTTCAATTAGTGTTTGTAGTGTTTATCTTTTCTTTTTTATATATTTGTAATAAACTTTTTATTATTAATTTCACGAATGTTTTTCTTTGTTAATATTTTATTATGATTTTTTAATGTTTACTAGTACAATTTTTATCAAAGGGCTATTTTTTTTGTCATGTCAACAGGGAGATTTTTTTAATTGACATCGATTATAAATTTGGTAAAAAAATTCACTCGATAAGATCATAAAATGACTCCAATTCATGTGAGTTTAAATAATTATATCAATTAATGGCTCTAGGAATGACCAACTTTAGGTTGATGCTGGCTAACATAAAGCTTAAATATTAGGATGAGTGGTTTGGATTTTAATACGGTCTTGTTTCTTTTTTTCTCAATAAGGTTGAGATACTCCTAAATATCCTCTTTTATTTAATTTATTTATTGTTAATAAAAAAAAATTATATCAATTAAAACAATCTGAATAATTTTATTTGAGAGAAAATTTTGCTAATGTAAGTTGAAAAAATCTTAATAAAAATTACAAAAAATAAAATGTATTCATATCAATTAAAAAAAATTATAAATATTGGTATTTTTATATTGTTAATGATTGTTTGATATGTATATAATTTTTGTATTTAGTAAAAATTAAAATATTTTAGTGAAATAAAAATTAATAAATTTGAATTATATTATTCAAACAAAATATTTAAAAGATAAAATAATTAAAATTTATTACATTTGAATGAATTAAAAGTTGTGAAATTCCTTTTGTAAGGTAAAGCTTCTACATTATCGTTATGCGAGTCAAAGAAAAAGATCAAATGTCAATGTAAGTGCATTTATTCTAATTTGCTAATTGGCACGGAACTAGAATGTCGGTTGTCTTTTTTTTTTATTCTTTTAATACATTATTAAAAAATAATACAAACTTTTTATTAAAATATTTATTAGTTTTTTTAAAATAATTATAAATTACTTAAACCAAATACACAAAATCTTTGCAAATCACCTCAATTAATCTACATAAATACTAAATCACTGTCAGAAAACAAATTCTTGATATTTTTTTAAGATAGTATTTATTTATTTTCAAATATTTGTATTTGGTCGGTGTTAATTAGTCAGTATCTTATGCAACTCACATTGCCTCACCTCCAAATCTATAGTCAAAGGCGAAAATGTAGCAAAATAAATAAATAAGTTAATAATAAACTAACACTGACTCAAGAAAAATCAAATATTGACCACAAAAAGGAAAACAAAAGAACAAAAGTAGAGAAGAATATTGGTGTTTTTGTGGTACTCAGAAATCGGAATATATTTTTGAAGGAATAAAATTACCCTTTTAATTTTGGGGAAAGATTCATGATATGTGTGCTCTTCACTACTTATCCTAAATTATGGAATGCCATTCAGCATTTGAAAACTGAATAAAGATTACTCTTTTATAATTTGGAACATAAATCAAGGTATTGAATTGTGCTAATAGTTTTCCAAAATTTAGGAATTTCCTAAAGGAACTTCTTTTAATAGATCTTGAAACTAATTACATTTAAATATTCATTTGATTGAGATATTAATTTCTTTAGAACTAATTTTATGATATTTTTTATAACATCAATGAATTTCACTATATACAATGCTTATATCATGATCTTCTTGCAAATTTTGCTTTAACAAAACTACATTAGAATTTTAAATTTAGTTGAAGATTACACATCGATTAAAGATAAGAATATTTTCATAATACAAAAATGAGTACAAATCTTAACTTATAAGTCAGTTTTATAAGATTGAGTTAGACTTAAAGTTCACTTCATAACATGTTATTACAGACATTTAGAGTTTACTCTAACGAGAGTTGGTTGGGCTTATTAGACCAAACAACCCATAAATATATAGTCTCACACACGAGTTGATAGTCTCGATGTGAGAGAGTTTGTTGAAAATCTCACATCAACTAGAGGTTAAGACATTTCATAATATATTAATTAGTGCAAATCTTATTTTATAAGATGATTTTATAAAGTTGAGTTAGATTGAGAGTATATCTCCTAACAAATTTGCACCACAATTTCTTTAAGGTTTTTTGACCATGATGGGGTTATTTTTTGTGGTTTTTACCAAAATGGGGTCTGTTTAAAAAAAATTACAAATTTAGGCAAGTCGTGCCAATTTGGCACGACTTCATATGCACAAATCGTTCCAATTTGACACGACTCTTCCATGTCATACTAAAGTCGTACCAACTTGACACGACTTCTGCCCTGTCATACTGAAGTTGTGCCAACTTGGCACGACTTCTGCCACGTCATAATTTTTTAAAAAAATTTATTATTTATATATTGGGTAGTAAGTTATATAATCTTAAAAATTAATTTGATACATAATTTTATAAGAGTGTTAGTTTTAAGGAACAAAAAATTGGATATATAATTATTTTTAAATTATTTAATTATTTCAAAATAATTACAAATTATTTATATTATTTGACTTATTTAAAATTTATATAATTATTTTTAAATTATTTAATTATTTCAGAATAATTACAGTACTTATACCTTTTTATATTTTAATATAAATGACACTAAAAAAAATAAACAAGTTTAAAAAATGTATTATTTGAATTGTGATAAAAAAAATTATTACTTCAGAAAAAAAAATGAATAATTGTGATACACGATTATCCAATTTTTTTCCCTTAAAACTAACACTCTTAGAAAATTATGTATTAAATTAATTTTTAACATTACATAACTTACTATCCAATATATAAACAATAAAATTTAAAAAAAAATTATCGATTTGTTCATATGAAGTCGTGCCAAATTGACACGACTTACTTAAATTTGTATTTTTTTTAAACGGACCCCTTTTAGTAAAAACCAAAAAATATAACCCCATCATTGTCATAAACCCTTTTTTAACTTAAAAAAAGTTAATTTAATTATATAACATAATGGTTTTTTTATTCTTCGAATTTAAGAGTCTTAAAATATCACATCATCGTATTGTTAACATATAATTAGTTATGTGGCTCATAAATAGAATTATGGGTAGGTCAAATAATAAATGAACAATCACATTTCAACTTCAAGAAGGAATTTTCGTCTTATCGATTTTTATCCATTTAAATTGAATGATGCTCTCCATTGATTCACACACCTTCTAAGAGACTGAAGCTAGAATATCACTGTATTCTTTTTTCGTCCTTCGATTATCCGCACCTTCAATAATTTATTTCTTATTAATTTGATTTAATTTTTATTAATTACTATTTATTTTAGTAGCCATAATTACATCATTTTAATTGGATTTATTATTAACATTTGTCATGTGAATATGGTACGAATAAAATTTCAATCAAATGACATTATTTGAATAACATATTTATTTATTTCTTTGTTATATAATTATTGATCTATTGTGTTAACAATATATATGTTTCCCTGTTTTAGTTATATGACATATACATGTCCTTTGGTTATTATATACGTGCATGTAAGTACCATTTGATATGCTATGATATTTTATTTTCTATGTATATAATAATTGTTATGCAAAATGCAATATATATATATATATATATATATGTTATATCTATACTTAAAACAAAATTAATATTTACTGTAAAAAGAAAGTTTGACACATGTCACAATGTGAGATTTTTTTTGAACAAAATGGGTCCTTGCTTCAGCTGGTGCAAAACCCGCCCAATGTTTTAAAACTCACTTTTTTTCCATTCTCTCTCTTTCCCCAATCTTTTTCATTTTGTTTTCGCAGTTCTCTCTCTCTGAAGTAACTAAATTAAGGTTTTTGAACACGACTTTTCCTTTTCCGTGAATGGTTGTGCAATGTCGATTCCAGCAGATGTTGCAGAACAATGCAGAGTACCCTTCAGGTAATGGTTTTTGAATTTGAATTTTCGATTTCTTGCGTTTTTTCTCGCTTTCCCCATTCTCTGTGTCTCTTAAACCTGATTACACTCCTTTTCACCAATTCGAAAACTTCAGAGATGTCGTGTTTGAAAGCATTTTTGCCCAAAAACACCATTATATATTTAGAAATGGCGCATACTTTTGAAATTTGAAATGACAATGACGACTGTTATCACTATATATACAGTGTTGTATAAAGCCATTATTTCATTTTTGTTCGGTATTGTTCTTTTCATTTGACATTGAACGAGGTAATCTTTTATACCGTTTCTAGGGTTGAGTTCGTGTTCTAGGGTTGTAAGCATGTGTTCATTTTATTTCTCTTTATTTTTGCCTTTCTGATATTTTGTTCTTTGGAGGGAGCACAACTAGGAAACTTTCTACACGTGGTGTTCTCACGTTTTTTTGAGAAAAATAAAACAAAATTAATATTTACTGAAAGAAGAAAGTTTGACACTTGTCGCAATATGAGATTTTTTTATTTTTTGTGTGAACAAAACGGGCCCTTGCTTCAACTAGTGCAAAACTGAACCAATGTTTTAAAACTCACTTTTTTCCCATTCTCTCTCTTTCCCCAATCTCTTCCATTTTGTTTTCGCAATTCTCTCTCTCTGAAGCAACTAAATTAGGGTTTTTGAACACGACTTTTCCTTTTCCGTGAATGACTGTGCAATGTCGATTCCAGCAGATGTTGCAGAACAATGACAGAGCACCCTTCAAGTAATGGTTTTTGAATTTGAATTTGAATTTCCAATTTCTAGCATTTTTTTCCGCTTTCCCCATTCTCTCTGTCTCTGAAACCTAATTACTCTCCTTTACTCCTTTTCACCAATTCGACAACTTCAAAGATGTCGTATTTGAAAGCATTTTTGTCCAAAAACACCATTATACATTTAGAAATGGCACGTGCTTTTGAAATTTGAAATGACAATGACGATTGTTTTTCACTATATATACAGTGTTGTATAGAGCCATTATTTCATTTTTGTTCGGTTTTGTTCTTTTCATTTTACATTGAACAAGGTAATCTTTTATACCGTTGAGTTCAAATTTTTCATGGTTTGTTGCAGTGCATTTCATATTTATTTTCAATTTGTTTTGGGCCTCTTCTCATTGGATTCATGATTCAATTCATATGTTTTTATTGTTTTTCTTCTTCATTGTTTTGCTGTAAGTTGGATGATTTTCATTATGATAATGGTTCTGTCACATGTTTTCTTCTGCACTGAACTTAACAAGGTTTCGTTTTGGGTGTATTTGGTGTCATTGCTTTTCCAGAACGTGGTGTAGAAGAATCATAGAGCACCTAAAAGGTAATTGCTTTATATTGGTTTATTAGACTTTATTGTGTAGGTTGCATTTGAAGAAGAACCGTCTGAAGAACACGCTCACACTCACGCCGTTGCTTATTGTGTAGGCTGCATTTGAAGAACTATCTGTAGGATTAAAGAACTTTCATTTGTAGGATTGATATAAGGATCAAAGAATTCTTTGATTGTTTAAAGACATATTTTGTATACTCTGATGAAAGAAGTCTATATCAATGTAAAATCAATTCTTTTATGTAAAATGTTTAGATTATGTTCAAGGTAATTTGATTTATATGATTGATACTAGGATAAAAGATTTCTTTGATTGTGTAAAGAGACATTTTGTATACTTTGATGAAAGAAATCGATATCAATGTAAAATCAAATTTTGATGTAAACTGTTTAGATTAGATCCAAGGTCATTTCCTTTGTTTTGTGTAAAGATATGAATATTTTGTCATTGTTTGAAAACTATTTTCTATTGCATTGTGTTTTGGAAACCACAACATGTTAATAACGTAACATTACATTTAGATGATAAAAAAAAATATAAAAATATAATGACATTGATTTTCATTTAATATTATTTAAATCATTTTATGAACATTGAATAAATTAGAAGACCTAAGAATTAATGAATAAAATGGAAAATATTTCTACGTATAGATTCATAACTGAACTTAAGACGAGTTATACCAAATAGTAGTATTGCAGTCAATCATTATCTCTTTTGAAGGCTAATAAACCTCACCAAATTTTTATTATATTAATATTATGATTATTATTATTATATTAAGATTGTGATTATTATTATTATATTAAAATTATGATAATTATTATTATTATTATATTAAAATTATGATAATTATTATTATTATTATATTAAAATTGTGATTATGATTATTATTAAATTAAGATTATGATTATTATTATTATAATTTTAATATTAATAATAATATTTGATTATTAAAATTAAAATCTATACTTATAAGCTGTATTTTGGGATATCATCTTAAACACCTTTTCAGTTTTCCACTTTTGCATTGTCATCTTTAGCTACTGTCTTCTTTTGCTTCTTTCTTTCAAATATGGCAAACAAATCCTCCATGCGTTCAAACAGGCCCTGCAACTGTTCAGGTTCTATTGTATTCCTTTTTTTCTATTCTATTAGTTTTCTTTCTGACATGCAAAAGTTTTCTTCAATTTCTTTTTGTTTTTGTTCTCTGTTTTTTTTATCAAAGTTACAAACTTTGATGTTCTCTGCAATCCTTTCATTTTTTGTTTGTTAATATGTTTTCTCAATTTTTTTTGGTCTTTGGTTCTCTGTTTCTGATCAAAGTTGCACCTTTGACATGTTTATGAATATGTTTTCACCATTTTTGGTTGCTTATGGTTCTCTTTTTTTACTTTTTTCACCATTACTATTTTTGAAATTTATGATTTATTGTCATTTATAATGTGTTCATTTGTTAATTTTATTGTTTCTAATGAATATTTAAATCCATTGCCAATTCCCTATGTTACTGCTAATATGTAGATATTTTTTTACCATCTGTTATAGCACCACTTATACCAAATTTTCCAAATTTGGATGACATATTGACAATGGAAACCAAAGGAAAGTTCCAAACGATGAACTTGTTAGACGAGGTGTGTTGTCTTCTATTTTTTTTTTGGATTTCAGATTACCATTACAGAAAAAGTAACATATTTTTTCTTTTGAAAAGGATCATGGTTTAGTTGATCGTGCTTTTGCACTCGAGTTCGGGTCTGAACTTGGTCCAACTTGGTTTTTGGTGGATAACGAATGGCATAAACATATTGTTAAGTATAATATGGACTTTGTTCCTGAGATCATTGGAGGATGGTCTCAATCTCTTGAATTTTATGGCCTTCGTGGCAATCATTTTGTATATTTTGATTATGTAGGAAATAACAGTTTTAAGATTACTTTGTTTAAGGGAAGATCGTCTTTTTCAACCGTGAATAAATTTTATGATCGTATCGAGAGTCGTTGCCCTCTCATTGACGGTCCGTATCTTCATTTCACTATCACATTATCACACTATCTGTGTCAATCAAGCCATCTGATAATTTTTTATTGCATCATTTCTTAAGTTTTATTTTACTTTATATTATTTGATTACTGTATTTATACACATGTTACTTGGCTTTTAGGATCTTCCTGTTTCTTTTGCCAATTTCATTCGGAAAAGCAGGCTAAAGTATACTGTCCTTCATGGACATAAGAGTGAAGTTAAGTGCAAAATTCTGATACGGCCACATCCAAAAGCTTCTGTTAAATTTGGTGTTGGATGGAGAGAATTTTGTAAGATGCATGCATTTCGTGAAGGTGAAAAATTGATTTTTGAGTCTAATATTGAGGTACAACCCACAAATCTGAGGGTGTTTTTAGTTTTGTGATTAGTGAATAAGTTAATTTCGCAAATATGTTTCAGCGAATGACAATGTTACTTTTATTTCATTACATGTTATGTTTTGTTTCATTATTAAATGTTATGTGTTTGATCTGATTTGATTTTATTTTTCAAGTTTATTTAATTTAACCGTATTAGCAATATTTTAACCGAATAATGTTCTAATTTGTCTCAGAATTGGAAATTCAAATTTTAATATTTTATAATGCAGTATTTTATAAAGCCCAATTTGAATATATTGCATGTCAGAATTGGAAAGTCCACTTTGAATATTGCATGTCAAACTAATAACTAGTTTCAAATAACAAAGACACAGAAGAGTATTTGCATGCAAAAATGTTAAGGACATACCAAATATACAAATCGAGAATACTGAGCAAACAAGATTGACAATGTTTGTGAATGTTCTTTTCCTTTCTCTATAGCAATAGCCTGTTCATACAAGGAGAACGCATCCTCCATTTTTCCCTGTAATATCAAATATCAATGAATGGAAAAGTTGTAAACAAATCAACCTAAAATTAAGTCAAATGTAAAAACACTTAGACAAGCCAACATACCAATATGTGTTCCATATTTTCATTTCTGATTATTGCTTTAAGAATAAAATTTCACCATTTATCACCATCTATATCTTCAAATAAGTGAGTAAAAACTGTAGTTTGTAAAATTTAATAAAAAAAAATAGAAAGTGGATTGTGGGAATTCATGTGGTGCCAATTTTGAGAAAATTTATGACATTGTTTCAATGAGGTTTGTTTGTATTACGAGACACATTCATCAATGTTTTCTCCAATAGTGTATAAACTTGAATAAGCCTTCCCAAAACTGTAAAATGTATGTGCAAAATTACTTTTTGCTGCATGGACTGCATTTATAACATTTTTTATGGTTTATGAGAGCAATGCACATTGATCAATGTTTGCACATCTGTATAATTCAACCTGGTGTGTTTCATGAAGTGAACCAATTGCCAAAGTTGTCAATCATATGAAGTTCTGGGTGGTAGAGCAAAAGGTCTGCCATGGCCTTTCCCAAACGTTGTTCAAATTGGGCTGCCAAATAGAAAGTGGATTAAGGAAAGTATCACCAAAACAGTACTAATTTTGTCTGGATTCATAACATTATTTGAATGAGGTTTATGAGAGCAGTGCACAATGATCAAATTTTTCTGCAATAGTGTATAAAGTAGAAGAAGCCATCCTAAAATTGTAAAAAGTATGTGTTGCTTTTGTATATAGGCAACGTGATGTACCTTTCATTGTCGATAGGGGAGAATTCTGGCAAGACAATTAATTTATGTGTGCTCTAAACAAAGTCATGCCTTGGGTTTACCTTAACGGTGTTAAAATTTAGTTAACACATGGAAAGTTGAATGTGGAAAGCATATACATTTATTATGAAGGTGTGCTATAAAGTTAGGTAATGTTGACTCTATTTAAATGAACTTTAGCATTGTTAATACATTCAGATTGAAATTTTATTCTGTCATTGTGTTTCTCTCACTAAAACTGTTTTTTCTATTTTGTGGAATACACTATGTCTATATTGAAATTAGATCAAACAATCAATGTGTTAAATGACGTGAATTCAACAAAGAAGTCATGGAATGTGGTTGTTAGAGTCCTACGGCTATGGTGTGTGCAAGATTTCACGAAACAAAAAATCCCTTTTTCACTAGAGATGGTGCTACAGGATGAACAAGTAAGTTTTTCATAAAACTCAGAGTTGTGACATACATATATTTTATATGTATTGCTTTTGAACATGTTTTTCTTTTGTATATTTTTAGGGAATACAAATCCATGCATCTGTGAGGAGGACACTAATATGTACATTCTAAAGTCAGATATCTAAAGGTCATGTGTATATCATCCAATCGTTTAGTGTGGCATCCAATTTAGGATCTTACAGAACAACTAAACATGCTTATAAGATTAACTTCCAATATGGAACAAATGTATCTTTAATGGCCAATGAAGTGGTACAACAAACTAAACCACATTACACACCTTTTTCACTGCTTTTTGTTGCTGCCTTTGACACCAACATTTTAGTGGGTTAGTTAAATTAACTTTTATGTTGGTGTTTGATATCTTTTCAATACAAGTTTATTGTTATTAACTTCAGTAGTGTTTTACATAGATATAATTGGAATTCTAACTGGAGTTGGCACAGAGCGGAAGTTGGCAAAGGAAGGAAAAGTTACCAAAATGAATGTCATCTCCATAGATTGTGATGGGTAATGTTCTAACTTCTATCCACCATTGTTTTTTTTTAAACTGATTGTGTAACAGAGTTGTTTTGTGAGAGTAGTTTTAGGATTCAATGCACCCTTTTTGGGAATTATGTAGATCAGTTAAATGCATTCCTCTCAGCTGGGGAAGTACACAATGTAGTCATATCTATAGAATTTGCCAAAGTCAAGTTCTTCAGAGGTATCATTTTGGATGAATCAAAGTATCTTATCTCTATTATTTGTTATTAGTATGGATTTTTTAATTTTCTTACATGTTAATTTTTTATTATATAGACAACATCTATGTTCAGAACTGTATTGATTGCACAAGAGTGGAATATAATGTACTGACTGAAGAAACATTACTATTGAAAAAGAGGTACTTTAGAAATATCATTATTTGATATTGGTGAAAAGATTTTTTTGAATGGATTCTAATTTTGTTTTAATGGTAAATGATGTTAGAAACAATGGACTTTCCATCCTAGGGGCTCATCCAACTATGTGAATCTTCAAAGCAAACTCCTGAACACGAGTTTCTTCAGACCACCGCCAGAAACACCATAGCAGGGTTGAAGGATTGTAGAGAAGTAAACCTCATTATATATTTTAAATTCTTATCTATCTTTTGTTTCCAGTTATTTGTACATTTTATTAAAACATGTCAACACATTCATAGTTCTTGCAACTATAAAACATGTTGACGATGATGATTGGTGGTATACTGCTTGCATCTGTAACAAGGCAGTTTACCTCGACTCCAAAATGTTTTTTTGTGAAAAATGCAATAATAATGTGTTGCTTTGAAGTATGTATTATTGATTTATTCTCGGATATTGATTATAGTACAATACTAATGTGTTGCTTTGAACATATTGTATTTGTATGGCAGCTATAAAGTGCAACTTCGTGTGATCGATGACACTGATTCTACAACTTTCATGCTTTTTGACAGAGAAGTAAGTTCACTGCTGAGTAAATCATGTGCTGAAATGTTTGAAAGCCATGATAAGGTTATTGTTGCACACCTTTAGAAGTGAATTATATATAACTTGTGCATTGATTAATTTGAATTTCATTTTTATTTTAGACCGGAAATCTTCCAAATGAATTTGCAGAAATATTGGAGAAAAAGGTTTTGTTTAAGGTTGATTAAAAAATGCATAAAGGCTTCAGGTTTGAGCAAACCTTTAGAGTTAAAAAAATTTGTGTGGATGAAGACATCATTCAACAATACATCAGTGACAATTATAGTTCATTGGTAAGTTATGTTTTACTGTACAATGTCTGTAATATAAAATGTCTGTTAAGTATTGATTTGTTTAAATCCTCATTTGTTTAATAAGAAGATATATGATCAAGATGGAAAAAAAAGGAAAGGAAACCTAGCATTAATTGATGCTTCTTGTGAGAACATCACAAAGGTATAAATAAATTCTAACAGAAAATAACATTAGTTGAAAACATTTGTTTTGAACATGTGTGTATTGAAATAGGATTTGTTGACAAAGTTTGGGAGTAAATGCAATTAGTCGCAACCTCAAACTGTGGATTTGAGTAATGACAGTGTTACAGTGACTCCACTCAAGTGACAATCTCCACCATTGGTGCAAGTTGCAGAGCACAATCTGCCACTCAAGACATTCAAAAGAACTGTTAAAATTGAGAAGTGAAATGTTATTTAAAATTTATGTATGACATTTGATCTTTTGAGGATATGAGAGTAATTTGTTTACTTACGTAATATTGTAGTAGATTTGATATATTATGCAAAACAATGTCATAACTATTTTATGTTTTAAGGATATTATGATTACTATTATGTATGACATGTTATGTATTGCATTGTATAGTTGTGTATTTCTATTTTGTAGGTTTGTATGTTTTGATCATCAATAGATGAAGATTGTTAGAGTATGCTGAAAGTTCTGTCATAACAAAGTTGCAAAGGTGAACCAAAATGTTCGACGACATTGTTATAAGATTGAAGAGTGTTCATACAATATTTTAAACATGTATAATTCATTTGAGATTTGATTATCAGTGTGAATAATCAAATGTCTTTTTTGTATCTTTCAAATGTGTTATGCAGTGCATGACTTTAACCCGTGTAATGGATTTATTAATAGGTTCTAATAAATGAAATTTCAAGCGTAGTATTGGATTTGAGCTCAAACATTCTTTCTTTAGTGACATTATGATGAATAGATTGCCATCTGTTGCTAAACTTTATTGATCTTTGTGAATACAATTACACAAAGAAATTTGCATTAAGACTTATGATTTTTGTGAATGATAGTTATGACATTCAAATTCAAGTCATCTAAGATGCAATTTTGTAAGAGTTGTTGAATTTTGACATTAACATCATGTTGCACAAGCTTCCAGTAATTCTGAAAATAAATTGCATAAAAAATCATCTCCTTTTAAGACATTATGCATATTTAAGCTAAAGACAAGAGTTTTGATTTCATCCACAGATTGGATGAGAATGAGCAATTTATCTTCAAAATTAGTAAGCAAATGTTGAAGCACAACCTGCCTTAGAACAATAGTGATAGTAAGATTGATACCATTATCAAATGAAGTAAATATTAGAATAATACTGCTTATATCACATTATTCAAATTGAGATAGAATTGGGCACGTTCAATATCTACCTTAGGAAGCTACCAAGATCAATAGACAATCGTGTGTATAACTTTTCATAAAATTTGCTTTTAAAATGTTTGTCAGTAATATTTGTAAGTATGACACGTAATTTTGGGGATGTGCAGCAGCTTTCACCTGTACTTTATTATTAATTATTAATACAATTTGACTGTCTTTTGTAAATCTTTGTTGTCTAGCCTAATTTTTTTTACTCGAGGACAAGAAGGATATGATGTAGTACAAATTTTTGCAGACCATTAGAATAACCCAAATTTGAGAAAGTCAAAGTGCATCTAAAAAAGAGAATTTGGATTCTCGCTTTAAACTTCCACAGGTCTCTACCTATTTCACAAATTCTTTTGTCAAAACAATTTAACAACTAACTGAACTTCACTAACAACAGTATATGCATATGGATCCATATGAGTCAAAGTCTGCAAGAAACCGAAGGAAGATCATCCTTCATAATAAGTTACACAGAAAAGCTACCAAACTTATCGGTAGAACCTCATATGCCATTTATTTTTTTTTAAATATAGAATTGAAGTTTATCGTTGATGACTTGATTTCTTGAAGTACTTCAGATAAAAATTGCAGCAAACAAAGTCCTCAGACAACCACAATTTCTTATGGAGAAGCAAATTCTGTTTTAACAATAGGTAAATGAGGTTCTGATTGTTGGTTAATATTTACTGCTAATGTATTAAAATCAAAACTGCACTGCAAATGTCCGTGACAAATCAGGCCACAATCCAACAAAGAAAATGAAGATGGTTTTCAACCAAGAATCCACAAGCCAAAGAAATAAGTTAATAACATTTTCATATGGATTAAACTACACATAGGATGTCGTTTCTGACATAGAGATTACAAAAGATGTACATGACAGTTCATCCGAGAATGCAATAGAGAAAGTTGTCATGGTTGTTACCCCACAATATACAACCCAAAAGAAAAACTTAACAACTACAAACCATGGAGAAGGGTGTCATTTTTCACAGAATGCAACATCAGACTTAGAGAATAGGCAACCCTCATGTCCTTTAAGTACATCTAAGTCTTAAGGCCTTTCTTATAGAGGGATATTACATATCATTATATATATTATTGGTTGTTTATAATATCCCTTACTTGCAGTTAATTTTTCTCCTAATCAAAACACACTACAATCAATTGCACAAAGGAAACCATTATCGGAATTCAATTATAGTAAGTGATGTCTTAAACCTTGAAATTCGATTGATTGAAAAAAATTATTATTTTATATACATTTCAATTAATAGTGCATTTGTCAGATGTCTTATCTTATTTTAAAATTTGATGACAAATACTCCAATAGCTCAAAAGTCATCTAACTTTGTGCAAAATAAGAAATTATATCAGTTATCTTTAAACACATTGTTGAATACATCGAAGCAGCCAACAAGAATTGATGAAGAACACCTAGGTTGTCATTGTATACACCTTCTCGTATGAATTTATTAATTACTTTTTATATGTACATAGTGTTTATATGAATAATTTGTCTATACAGGAAGAATTGAATATGCTCATTGTTCTGAAGTTGGACACTATTCTTACTCTGTCTCTCAGAAGAAAGCTATTAGATATTCTTTGAACATCATGAATTCGATTAGCAAAACATTACATTATGTTGAATGATCTCCAAATTTTGAAAATAATGGTAAATCATACAAGTATCTTTAATGTGTTTCCTCATATTGTATACAAAATTGTTCCCATGTATAAATATGATTCTTATTATTTATCTCAGATGATGTACACAACAATTTTAGAAGCGAACTATATTCAAAATCTGAATTGCAAGGTTAGAACATTATTATCACTTGGTCAACGAGATTTATATGATTCTTTTTGAAATTCTCAGATTTTTTTTATGTTGGTCAACCTTCAATTGAATGTGTTCATTGTGGAGCTGTTCTCTGGTATGAGGTACGTGCTGATAAATCAAAGAATTCAGGAGAAAGGAAATTTGCTATATGTTTCCAAAAGGGAAAAGTATAGCTACCTTTTTTACAAAGACCTCCAAAAATACTAAACAATTTATTAAACGGTGAAGATCCTAGAAGCAAGCCTTTCTTAGATAACATTATGATGTGTGTTGATTTTACGATTGTTCATTTGTTTGGTGACACTTTACTTAGATTTAGATTTTTGAACAACTATAGGTGAGAAGCCTAAGGAAAATTCACACTGGACATTAACTTAACAAGTGTTAAGTAGATGTGAATGTTCATTTCCATAAGGCCAAAGGAAAAAACACAATTAATGGTGAAGATGAATGACAATTAGGTGCACAATTTAAGCAAACACAAGGTGAGAAATTATAAAGACCGAATTGAAAATTAAAGAATAAGAACAAGAACAAGACATATTTTGGAATTGAAAAATAGGAATGGAAATGGAATGGAAAAGGATGAGTGAAAGGAAACTTAGGAGATATGGAGTTGTGAAAGGAGCACGCCACTTGGATGGTGAATTGAATCCAAGATAAGTGTAGATGTCGCCCCTTGAGAGCTCACAACACTCACGAGATAAAACTAATGGTTTAGAGAGACAATGCTCACAAACTCTAACACAATTTGTGTATAATAACTTTACTCTTCATTCAACATATGAATACATGAGGTAGGCCTCCCTATTTATAGATTCAGGAGCCTTGGAAAAGAAGAAAAGAGGGCAGAATGGGCAGCCATAGGGTTTGACTAAGTCAATCCCGTATTCTAGGCTTATCCTTCTAGAAATTAGGTCAAAATGCCTTCAAAATGGGCTAGGAACAAGCTAAAAATGCTACCCATACCCCCTACTATGCTAAAGGCACTTCATTCTAGCTTATTTCTACTATTTGGACCCCTACAAATGAGCCCAAATTATTTACAACATTTTTCTAAATATTTAAGAAGACTAGTAGGAAGAACTTTAGGTGCTCTGGTCCTTGTCAATTCCTCCTACTGATGAGGTCTTCCCTTGATTGTTGAGATGACCCTTCATAGTTGACATCCTTGGTCATCTTCTTGTGGACTTGGTTTTGGGGTCTTTGTGGGTTTGTATCACATTAGGACTTACAACAGTATGTTTTCCTTTACTTCAATAGGTGGGAAGATTGATTCTTCTATGAATAATGGTAGTGCACCTCCTCAGTTCATACTTAGTGGCCAAAATTACCATCGTATTGGAAGTTTGTTACCAGAGGCAAGTTCCAATCCCAAGTTTGCACAATTGTATATATATGATACAAAGAATGAGTTAAGTAATAGAATGAGTCATTTTGAGTAAGTATTTTTGTATTTACTGTTATTTATACGTTCAAATTCTATCATTGATTATTGTTAATTCTGTTGCATGTTGTTTAAGGTCAAATAACCATAAGTCCATACTTGACAAATCATTGGTAGGAGATTTCATAAACATGATTGATGAATACAATGTTCTTGCTAAATCCTTTGAAGAGTAAGAGACCTGTCTCTTCAAGATAAACCATCAGATTTTACACTCCGATTATTTAGAAATCGATTGAAAGATCTAAAAGTGTACAACACCCCATCATCAAATGAGACAGTTGTTTTAATTGTGGGAGATTTCTCAAACATGGACGTAGGCAGGGATATAATTGTGAAGAAGGTATGTGGTGATTTATCAAGGCTTCATGAAACACACACTGCTTTCATCCCACTACAATATCCTTTGATGTTCCCCTATGGAGAAGATGGTTATCAAGAAAATATTCCAATAAGGGAATGTCACAGTGGTAATGCATGTAGAAAAAGAATTTGTTTCCTTAAGGGAATTTATTGCATTCCGAATTCAAGAAAGACATTGTGAGTTTGGTAACATAGTACATGCATGTAGGCTTTTTTCAACAATTTCTGGAGGATTGTTATACCATGATTGAAGCACATCGTTTGTCTTTCATTATGTCAAATCAGAAATTAATTCGATTTGAAATTTTGAATGGCCTACAAGAAGCAATTAACAGAGGAGAGACTTATCCTTCTTGCGTTGGTAGACATGTTGTTTTGCCTTCATCTTTTACTGGTGGTATGCGTTACATGTTCAACAATTGTCAAGATGCTATGGCCATTTGTAAAAGATTTAGTTATCCTGATTTGTTCATAACAATAACATGCAATGTCAATTGGCCTGAAATTCGTGATGTTCTAGGACCAAAAGGATTAAGTCCGTCAGATAAACCTGATATTGTTTGCAAAGTCTTCAAACTTAAACTTGATCAAATGATGAAAGATTTCAAGAATAATAACTTTTTTGGTCAAACAACTGCACGTATTCTTCAAGATGAAATATTTTTAGTGAAATATTTTTACAATATTAAATTCCCATAATTAATTTGGCATATTCTCTTCTTTGTTTCAGGCATGCACACCATTGAATTTCAAAAAAGAGGTTTACCACATGCTCATATACTATTATGGTTGGATGGATCAAACAAGTTGCATAATGTAACAGACATTGATAATGTCATATCTGCTGAATTACCTCACCCAAATTTGTATCCGAAATTGTTTAAAGTTGTTACAAGCTACATGATACATGGACCATGTGGAGTGGCTAAATTAAATTCTCCTTGCATGAAACAAGGTAAATGTTCAAAATTCTTTCCAAAAAAGTTTACAGGTGTAACTATTATTGATGAAGACGGATATCCAATGTATAGACGTCGAAATAATGGAATTTTTGTGGAAAAAAATGGTATCCAATTGGATGAAGGCAATGTTGTTCCATATAGTCCCCATCTTCTTATAAGGTATCAAGAACATGTGAATACAGAATATTGCAACAAGTCAAATTCTATCAAATATCTTTTCAAATAAGTCAGGGCTACAATGAAAATTGGCAATGGTACTTCCAACGATGAAGAGAAAACGAATGTTGACGAAATCAAGAATTATTATGATTGTAGATACTTATCTCCGTGTGAAGCTGTTTGGCGAACTTTTGGCTTTGACATACATCATAGATGGCCAGCTGTACAAAGGTTGTCATTTCATTTGCTGAAGCAACAACCAATTTTGTTTAAAGATGATGATAATCTTGATCAATTGTTGGAAAAGAATGAATCTATGAAGACCATGTTTCTAGCTTGGTTTGAGGCCAACCAAAAATAGGCTGATGGAAGGAATTTGACATATGCTGAATTTCCAAGCAAGTTTGTATGGATTGCTCAATAGAGACAATGAAAACCAAGGAAGCAAGGTTACAACATTGGTAGACTAACCTATGTAGCACCTGGATGTGGAGAACTTTATTACATGAGGATATTGTTGACTATTCAAAAGGGTTGTGTTGACTATGCTAGCATAAGGACAGTAAACGAGCAAACATTCAATACATATGAAGAAGCTTGCTATGCGTTAGGACTATTGAAAAATGACAAAGAATTCATTGATGCAATAAAAGAAGCAAGTGAATTAGGTTCTGGCCATGAACTCATGCATCTGTTTGTTTCATTATTGTTCATGAACGCAATGTCCAAACCGGATGTGGTTTGGAAAGCTTCTTGGAAATTACTATCAGACGAAATTTTATATCACAAAAGAAAAGAGTTGCGATTGCCAAGTATTGAATTTTTAAAATGTTATAATTAATTACATATTTTGACTATAAATTATGAACGTGATGCATGTGGTCTCAAATAATGTTAGGTCTTCAACTCGAGGAGAAACAACTACATGATCTTTGCCTATTAAAAATACAAGAGTTATTAATGGCAAATGGGCGGTCATTACAAGAATTTGTCTGTTTGCCTCAACTTTATCCTTCTCATTCATCTTTGTTTCAAAATAGGTTTATTATGGATGAACTTAACTACAACAAAGATGAAATGGCAAAAGAGCATATGCCATTGTTGAAATGTCTCACTATTGAGCAATTAAATGTTTATGAAGAGATCATTTCATCAGTTGAGTCTGAAAAGAGTGGCTTCTTCTTTCTATATGGTTATCGTGGAACTGGCAAAACGTTCATGTGGAAAACATTATTTGTTGCAGTTAGATCTATAGGAAAGATTGTTTTGAATGTAGCATCAAGTGGAATTGCTTCTTTATTACTACCTGGAGGGAAGACAACACATTCTAGATTCTGCATTCCTATTGTAATAAATGAAGAATCAACTTGCAATATACCTCAAGGAAGTCATTGTGCTAGACTTTTGATTGAAACGAGATTGATTATTTGGGATGAAGCACCGATGATGAATCAAATGTGTTTTGAGGCCTTTGACAGAACTTTGAGAGATGTTATGAGAACGGTTAGTGAAGGAAATAGTCAAAAACCTTTTGGTTGGAAGGTTGTGGTTTTGGGAGGTGATTTTAGGCAAATATTGCCAGTTGTAAAAAAAGGATCAAGATATGATGTTGTGAAGTCAGCAATCAATTCTTCTCATTTCTGGCTAAGTTGTCGAGTCTTAAACTTTCTCAAAACATGAGATTAAACAATGCAAAATTTGATGTAAGCGCAAACAGTATCAAAGAATTTGTTGATTGGATTCTCAAAATTGGAGATGGCCAAATTGGTTTGAATGAAAATGGTGAGTGTGTAGTGGAAATCCCACCTGATCTATTGATTAAGCCCACATAAACACCTTTGTTGTCATTGGTGAATTTTGTTTATCCTAATTTGTTGACTAACATGATGTGTTATGGGTACTTTGAGGATGGAGCAATACTTTGTCCAACAACTGAATCAGTAGAGCAAGTGAATGATTTTATTTTTTTCTCTGGTTGTAAAGAAATAACTTATCTTACCAATCAAATGAAGATCAGAAAATTGAAGGTGAATGGTTCACGTCTGAGTTCTTAAATGAGATAAAATGTTCAGGGATACCAAATCATCGGCTTCATTTGAAAATTGGCATGCCTATTATGCTTTTGAGAAATATTGATCAAGCCAATGGTCTTTGTAATAGAACAAGGTTGCAAGTTCTTGATTTCAAGAAAAATGTTATTTGTGCAGCAGTTCTAACAGGAACAAATATTGGTGATAAAATCTTCATTTCAAGAATGAATTTGATCCCTTCAAATTCAGGTATGCCATTCAAATTCCATAGAAGACAATTTTTAGTAGCTCTATGTTTTGCAATGACAATCAATAAAAGCCAAGGTCAATCATTGACTAAAGTTGGATTATATCTTCCACGTCCAGTTTTCACACATGGATAGTTCTATGAAGCTATTTCTAGAGTTAGAACCAAAAAAGGATTGAAAGTTCTTATTCTTGATGAAGATGAAAATGTAACCAACAAGACAAAAAATGTTGTTTACACTGAAATTTTTGACAATATTTGAAAGCAATGGAATGATATGATAAACCTGGAATTATAGTTTCAACTTAAATCATAATGTGAGCTTTAATTTATATTGAAAAATTACAACATGTATATGTTCCACAATTTTGACATTGCACAAAATGTTTATTATTATAATAGTAATTTATAGTATAACATAATGTTTTATAGGTTCCATGTATTATTTATCATTCATTAGGAAATAGTATTGTATGAAATTATGATAATCACTAGATGTTAATCTACTAAATGTAACAAACAGTTCAGTGACATCTATTATAATTGTTACAATAATATGTGATTAAAAACCAATTATACTTTTATAACAAACTACTGTAATTAATATTGTTATATTAAATGTGTATAATAGTACTGTTATATAATAAACCTAATCTTTAGAAAAGTATACTACTTTTTTAATCCTACTTCATAATAAATGTATATGTTAACTAATTAAAAATAAATGAAATTAATTTTCTAATTATAAAAGATAATTATTGTTAATTTGAAATTAAAAATATGATAATTAAATAGAAATAAAATATGACATTGTTTCAATGAGGTTTGTTTGTATTATGAGACACATTCATCAATGTTTTCTCCAATAGTGTATAAAGTTGAATAAGCCTTCTCAAAAAACACTTACACAAGCCAACACCCTAATCTGTGTTCTATATTTGCATGCCTGATTATTGCTTTAAGAATAAAGTTTCATAATCTATATCTTCAAATAAGTGAGTAAAAACCGTAATTTGTAAAATTTAATAAAAAAATAGAAAGTGGATTGTTGGAATTCATGTGGCTCCAATTTTGTGAAAATTTATGAGATTGTTTCAATGAGGTTTGTTTGTATTAGGAGACACATTCATCAATATTTTCTCTAATAATAGTGTATAAACTTGAATAAGCCTTCCCAAAACAGTAAAAAATATGTGCAAAATTACTTTTTGCTGCATGAACTTCATTTATAACATTTTTTTATGGTTTATGAGAGCAGTGCACATTGATCAATGGCACATCTGTATAATTCAACCTGGTGTGTTTCATTAAGTGAACCAATTGTCAAAGTTGCCAATCCTATGAAGTTCTGGGTGATAGAGCAAAATGTCTGCCATGGCCTTTCCCAATCGTTGTTCAAATTGGGCTGCCAAATAGAAAGTGGATTCTGGAAAGTATCACCAAAACGGTACTACTTTTGTCTAGATTCATAACATTGTTTGAATGAGGTTTATAAGAGCAGTGCACAATGTATACCTAACCTGAAGAAGACCTTTTCAAACTCTTGAATTTTAATGGTTTTAGAAAACTATACTACTTTTTTTATTTCTACTTCGTAATAAATGTATATGCTAACTAATTAAAAATAAATGAAATTAATTTTGTAATTGTAAAAGATGTTTATTGTTAATTTGAAATTAAAGAAATGATAACTAAATAGAAATGTATTTTTTTGCACAATTGCAAATATTTAACTTTTTATTGTTATGTAGGATTTGTTTGTGACTTTTGCAGTTTATAAGCGAAGAGGTAGATTCCAAAATATCACTTTGCATGGTCCAAATGAGCAGGTGCAATGCAAAGTTCTAATCTGAAATGTTCCCAAAAAGACTGTCAAATTGGGAAGTGGATGGAAATAATTCTGTAGGAAACACTCACTTCAGGAGAATGATAAAATTATTCCTACTATACTACTTTAGGAAAATGTTCTTTTTTATGGTTTTAGAAAACTATACTACTTTTTTTATTCCTACTTCGTAATAAATGTATATGCTAACTAATTAAAAATAAATGAAATTAATTTTGTAATTGTAAAAGATGTTTATTGTTAATTTGAAATTAAAGAAATGATAATTAAATAGAAACAAAATACATAAAATGTATACCTAATCCCTGAAAACCTTTTCAAACTATTGAATTTTAAACCCATTGTTTACCCAATATTCTTTTTTATGGTTTTCTATACTTCTCATTCATAATGGAAAATAGCAATTTATTTAGTATCACTGTCATTTCCAAAAATTTAGAAAAATGTATTCGTACTTCATACTAAATGTATATGCTGACTAATTAAAAATAAATTAAATTAAAATTCTAATATAAAATGTATTTTTTGTTAATTTGAAATTAAAAATATGATATATTAAAATGAATTTATGATGTGCACATGTATGTTCAAATATGCACCACGCTCTTTATTTGTAATTCTGTTTAGTTTTTTTTAGATAGGGATACGTGTGAATGAGTATTTAACCACAAAATTATTTATTTATTCATGAGGGTGCATTTTTTAGGCATGCACATTGCTCTGCTGGATTAGATTTATGTGTTGTCTCATAAAAGTTTCTCATTTCACATTAAAACGTATACCTAACTACTGAAGTCTTTTTCAAACTCTTGCATTTTAAACTCATTGTTTACCCAATCTTCTTTCTATGGTTGTCTGTACTTCTCATTCATAATGGAAAATACCAATTTATTTAGTATGACTGTTATTTCCAAAAATTACCATTCATCATTTCAATACCTAGAAATGTAACATTTTTTCCTTTTTTTATTGTCATAAAAACTATTAATTATTACTTATTAGCTATTATTTATAAATTATATACCTTTCCACAATCACACCATTAGTTTGCATTTCTGAAAATTTTTTGAACTCTAATGTACCTCTACTCTCTGTATACTTTCCTCTACTAAACCACTTCAGTGCTTCATTAACTTTTAAACAAACAAAATGAACAATGCAGAATCAGCAGAAATCATAAGCAGGGAAACAGTAGATACATTCAAAAGCATCATACAACCTTCGGAGGTATGTTATCATATTTATTCTCTATATTTTTTTTTTCTTTCCGTTTTAGGGTTAACTATTATTTGTCTGCATTCTCATATAATGTTTATGTTATCATAGTATGGTTTTTTTGTGGATCGGGCCTTTGCAATAATATTTGATACGGAACTGGATTCTATATGGTATGGACCCTTGTGGATCAAAGAGTAAATATATTCAAGGTATGTTATAATATGGACCTATACAATCCCTTTATCTTTCCAGGTTGTGATGAAATGCATAAGCTATACGCGTTAAAAGAAGGATCTCATCAAATTCTCTTCCTTTACGTGGGGGATAACTGTTTTGATGTAACGATATTTGAGGATACGTTGTCCGAAATATTGCCGTAGATTTTTTTCTAGAGATTGAAAGTCGAAGCTCACTAACGTATCATGCACTTGTGCATTTTACACTAACTTTGACTGCTTCCCAGTGCACAACAAGTCATTTGATATTTTTTTTATAACTAACTTTTGCTTTACATATATTAAATGAAAATGTATTTTTTTTCACAATTGCAAATATTTAACTTTTTATTGTTATGTAGGATTTTCCTGTGACTTTCGCAATTTATAAGCGAAGAGGTAGATTCCAAAATGTCACTTTGCAAGATTGAAACGAGCAGGTGCAATGCAAAGTTCTAATCCGAAATGTTCCCAAAAAGACTGTCAAATTGAGAAGTGAATGGAAAGAATTCTATAGGAAACACTCACTTTCAGGAGAATGATAAAATTATTTTTGAAGCAGATGATGAGCACACATGGCAACACTTTCGAGTTATCATTATAAAAAGGATAATTTTTTAATTTTAGTTGGACTTAATGTGGGCAACCATATAGGTTGTTCAAACATTATTACTATTCGGAACTCCATTGTCACCACCGCTCGTGCCTTCGTTCGCACCTCCGTTCCACTGCTCGTGCACGCGATTCACCACCACTCGCACCTTTATTCGTTGCTCACATTATCGCACCACCACGTGCCACTACCCCCGCCACTGCTCCACTACTCGTGTCATTGCACCACCGCGCGCAATTGCCTTTGCCACTGCCAGCACTTTCTATAAATTATGAATTATGTTTATGAATTATGAATCTATCTTTAATTATGTTATATATTTGGATCATTTTATGAATTATGAATCGATCTTTAATTATGTTATGTATTTGGATCATTTTATGAATTATGAATCTATTTTTAATTATGTTATGTATAGTAGTAACTCAAATAGTAACTCTTTTGAGTCGAGTTACGATCCTTGGGTTACAAGTTTTCATACCTTTTCTGATCCTCTTCCGAGTTACGAGTTTAACAACAACATTGGTTACAACTGATAAAACAGTTACAACTGATAAAATAATTACAACTGATAAACAATTACAAAGTGAATGATAAAACAGATACAACTGATAAAACAATTACAACTGATAAAACAATTACAAATGAAAATCTAAAATATTATATGAGATCATTTTTATCATCTAATAGCGTCTCACGGACTTAAGCATGTATATCTTTCATGTTTAACTTGGAGAAGTTGTCATGAAATGAGAAAGGATGCAGAGGTTTGGTCAACATATCAACCACTTGATTAGAGAAAGAAATTGAAATTAAATAAATGAGACCTTCTTGAAGTAAATGACAATCAATTTAAATGTGTTTTGTCCTCTCATGAAACATGGGATTCTTTGTTGTGCATAAAGATTCAGAAATATTAATATACAAATCATGACACTAATATTGTAACCATTGAAGTTTACAAACAAGTGAAACTAATGCTTTATATTCTGCCTCGGAAGAAGATATGGACACTGTAAACTGCTTTTTAGACTTCCATGAAATTAAAGAGTTTCCCATAAACACACAATAACTAGTGATAGACTTTCTAGAATCAATGCAAGTTCCTTAATCCAAATAAGAAAAAGCTTTTATAATAATTTGATTATTTCTGGAACAAAATAGACACCAGGACATCCTTTCAAATATTGTAATACATGAAGAGATGTTGTCATATGAGGTTCTCGTGGATTTGAAATAAATCACAAAGTTGATATCAAGCTTAGTGTGAGTAAGATATAACAAACGCCCAATCAATCTTCTATATTCACCTGGATTTAAAATTAATGAACCTTCACTTTCAGAGAGAGGACAAGATGGTTCCATGGGAGAAAAGACGGGTTTGCAAGCCAATAAGCCAATAAACCACTATCAAAAAGAATATCTAAACAATATTTCTATTGATTAAGAACAATACTAGATGGTGAACGACTAATCTCAAATCCCAAGAAAGAGCGAAGAGTACCACGTGTTAGAATTATAGGCCTTAAACAAGAGGGGGGGTCAATTGTTTATTAAAGATTTTCACAAATGTTAAAGGTAGATTGAAAGACAATAAGGAATCAATCAATTAGAAATTAGTTCAGCCAAGTTAAAAAAAAAATTTAATGTGATTGCAGAAAATCAACCGGTTGTTTTTGCAAAACAATCAGTTGTTTATACAAGCAATGTTAAAAACAAAGCAAAAACAGTTTTAAAAGAGAGAAATGATAGATAAACAACACAGAGAGTTTTATACCGGTTCACTATTTACCAAGAGCTACATCAAGTCCTTAGCAACCACTGAGAATTCACTAAGCAATCAAAAACCTTGACTACACACACAACACACCAAAGTGGTGATCTTGAACCCTTCAAGAACACACACCACAAATTTCAGAACAACCTCTAAATCTGCACAACAATAATTCTCACAGAAAAACAGTAGTCAAGAGAGAAAGGAATGAGTACACCTGGGTACAATTACAAATTAAAGCAGAATGAATACATCACAATCCTATTTCACTTTTAGAAAAGATCCAAAGCTTTTAGCAATCTTGGAAAAGTGATTTGAACAATTTCTCTTAAATTAATTTAGACTAGGAGTGCAAAACAACTCATTTAAACTCCAATCAATTGGTCAAAGCATTTAATGGAAGAGCCAAAACAATTTAAATCATTTAAAATAGATTAAAGCCACTTAACATAATTTTGTTAAGGTTTTCAGAAAACAATCGATTGAAAACACGAAACAATCGATTGAATTGGTTTGACAACAAAGACAATCCAAAGTCAAGCTTTTTAAAATTACACTAAGTGTAAAACAACCGGTTGAATCGAAATTTTTCAACAGGTTGATTTTTCAATTTCCTTTGAAAACACATCTTTCTCAAAAGGATTAAAATCAAACAACCTTGGATCATCAATTAGAGTGGATTAATAAATTCAGTTACTCTAGACACACACAACCAGCAACAAAGATCTTCATGCATTCCACTTGGATTTGCAGACATCAAAGCACCTTGTTCAACACTAAGGTATTTGATACTAAATGAGTTATGAAGATGAGTTTTAACACGCTGGATTTCCTGCCAACGAACATAATGTCATCAACATACATCAACAGAGCGGTGAAAGAATGATTGTTTGTGCGAATAAATAAAGAATGATCAGTTGTATTACAATTTGAGTTAGTTTTGAGTTCCATTACCCACTCACCTGTTTTAGACCATATAAAGATTTTCTAAGTTTACAAACTTGCATTGGATGAGAAAGAGTAAGGCCTACGGGAGGAGTCATGTAAATTTCTTCATTAAGATCACCATGAAAAAATGCATTATTAACATGTAGTTGATGAAGAATCCATCATTTAGCACTTGCTAAAGACAAAATAAACCGAATGGTAGTAATTTTAACTACCAGAGAGAAAGTCTCAAAATACTCAACACTACAAGAAAAACACGAATTACATACAGATTATTACATACGGATCAAAATCCGTATGTAAAATCAACATTATATACGGATTTTTACATACGGATCAAAATCCGTATGTAAATATTAGCACCATAAAATAAAATTAGCAGTGAATGGGATTTGAAGCCAGGTTCCTTCAGCAACCAGGTAAAATTTAACCACTACACCAAGCAAATTCTTTAGTTTTATTATGATTTTTATTATACTTATTATTATTAATAATACTAACAATATTAATAATATTAATAATACTAACAATATTAATAATATTAATAATACTAACAATATTAATAATATTAATAATACTAACAATATTAATAATATTAATAATACTAACAATATTAATAATACTAACAATACTAACAATATTAATAATACTAACAATACTAACAATACTAATAATACTAATAATACTAACAATACTAATAATACTAATAATACTAACAATATTAATAATACTAACAATACTAACAATATTAATAATACTAACAATATTAATAATACTAACAATATTAACATATGAATCACATTTAATTTATCTATAATCTACTTGAATCTAAACATAATTTATTATATTATCTATTAGTATGAATCAAATTTAATATATGTCATACTCATAGTCATCATATTACCTATTACATTAAAATCAACTATCATATTAATTATTATTTTACGATCATATTGACTTAATTAAGTTCATTATAGGTAGTTGGTTTTACTTGTGTGTTATAGTAAAGAATATTGTCAACAAACAATATTATCTTTTAACATAAAATGATGACTTTTACATTAACTATTAATTAAATCTCTAATACAGATTACTAGTTAGCATATCATTATAGTTTAAACTATATTAATTATTCCATAAATCTATGTAAAAGGTTGTTACTAAATAACCCTTTCTACTAATATATAATATAAATCATAATGACAAAGTGATTAAATAATTTATAATATTTTAAAAATTATACATTATATCAATTTTAATTTATGTAAGTAAATATTTGAAAATAAGATTTTTTTTATCGACAAAGAATAAAAAAAATTAAACAAAACATTTTAAGGATATTTCAATCCTTATACAAGAATCTCAAATCAGAAAAGAAGTGTAAGATACAAGCACCTACATAGCCATCTAACAAAAACTTCACAACTACCTATAATAACCTATATTTGAAAATAAGATATCAAATAATTTTATATTAATATATATATATATATATATAATATGAAAGTAAATTTAAATTTAACCATGAGTTTTAAAAAATTAATGATTAAATAAAGAAATATATTAATCAATATATATGTATTTATAGTATTAAAGTTATATTAATATTATATAATTTCTTCCTTTTTCTCTCTATCTATCTATATCCGGATAAAAGTAATATTACTCAAGTCAAATAAAACTACTATACACACACAATAAATATCTAAATGTATATTTATATCAAAATTAATATTAATAATATGAATATAATATTGATAATATGAATATAATATTAATAATATGAATATTAATACTAATAATATTAATAATAATATTAATAAATATTAATAATAATTTGAATATTAATACTAATAATATTAATAATAATATTAATAATAATGTTAATAATAATATTAATAATAATGTTAATAATAATATTAATAATATGAATATAATGTTAATAATAATATTAATTATAACATTAATAAATATTAATAATATGAATAATATTAATAATAATATGAATAATATTAATAATATGAATATAATGTTAATAATAATATTAATTATAACATTAATAAATATTAATAATATGAATAAATATTAATAATATAAATATAATTTATTTTATTATTATTATTATTATTAATTATATTAATATGTATAAATTATATTAATATGTATAAGTATAATAAAAATGATAATATGACCAAAGAACTTGTCTGGTCTAGTGGTCAATGCTTCCCCTGGTCATTGGAAAGACTTGGGTTCGAATCCTGCTGCAGTTTGCTTGTAACATTATTTGGGGCTTGGGTTCCAGTCCTAGCCAGTGCAAATTAAATAATAATTAGAGGAGAAAAATTATGGTAAGAGAGATACTTTTGAATAGGATAGGTATATGTAGTACCTGAAAGTAAATGGAAGTAAGTTTATTTTGTTAGGTGACATCTACTTGCAAGTAATGACTTAGGTTTGCATGAAAATAAATGTTTTCTAAAACTTGGATATAAAGGATATGGGTGAAGTTTCATATGTTTTTGGTAGAGAAATTGATAAATAAATATCTAAGGATATTGGGTTTATTTCCAAAGGCCAACACGTTTTTAAAAAAATGTTTAACATACATAATTTTGAGTGTTTGAAATTGATTGTTATTTGATTTTTGTTCAATAGATTATTGTTTTAGAATGTTTTGAATTAAATACTCTCAATGAGAAGTTGATTTAGTAGTGTATAATTTATTAAACTGCATTTTGAATATGGTTTATATAATTATAGTTAGTTCTTATAACTTTCCCATATATTATTTTGAGTTTGATGTGAATGAAATATATATTGAGTTGAATGATTAAGGTTGAATTGAAATGAATGAAGGATTATTTTTTATCAAATTAAGGATTATAGTGACAATTTTGAATGTATTTGGAAATTGGTTTTGTTAAATTGGTTTTGGGTAAAACATTTAAAATAGATTTGATTCTAATGCATGAGGTTGATTTTTTGATATTTTTGTTCAAGTGAAAATAGAACAGAGATCAAGACTTTGCTTTCGATCTTGCTAGATTTTCGTTCAAGTGAGACAATTTTCATTCGAGCTAACTTTTTTTCCTTTTCTTTTTATTTTCTTCTAGTTTATTGGATTGAATGTGAATGCTTATCATAAATATAAAATAAATATTAATTTGTATATATTTAATTAATTTGTGATTTTGTTCAAATGAATTATGTTGTATGGAAATGGTTATTGAGAATGATAAGACTTGTACGAATTTAGGGTCACAAATCTATGATATATGAATCATATTTTGATTTTTGTATTAAGTAAGGACACATATATTGTAACAAAGATGTCCCTGCTTCACTTATGGTACATGTCAATGGAAGTTCTAACATACCGTGACATGTGTAGTTGTTTGACTTGAATTGTAATAAACTTGTTGTGATCCATTATTCTTGGATTCGCCTATTAATTCAAGTTTTTGATTGGATCAGATGTTAGTCTCTAGTAGGGCATACTTAATATGAGTATTCTTGAAGACTTAAATTGATATTACATTTATTGAATATCTTTGATGTATAGATCCATGTGTGGTTTTTATGATTTTTTGTATATTGGTGTTTGAATAAATTGAATTATTTTTGGTTTACTAATCACAATGTTTCCTTTGTGTAAAGTTTTTTATATTGAAAATTTATTTCAATAACTTACCTTATGTGTTGTTTGTATTGTGATTTGCGATAATGGTAATATATACATAAACAAATATAGGTATAGGTGCAGAAAAAACATTTGAAAGAGATTAGAACTTTACTTGTGACTTTTTTTTGTAAAACTTTATGTGTGTATCTATCTATCTATATATAAAATGTTTTCTTTATATAAAGTTTTTTTATATTAAAAATGTAATTAAATAACTAACTTTTGTGTGTTTTATATTGTGATATGTTATGATTGTACTATATAAGTATTATATACACGAATGAATATATATATATATATATATATATATATATATATAAACAACATTTCAAAGAGATTAGAATTTACTTGTGAATTTTCTTTTAAAAAGAATTGTATATATATTATATTTAATTTGTATTTTAAAATAATACATGTTTTTGTACAAATCATCTTTTGAGTTATAGTAAAATATATAGTTTCGTGAAGATGTTACACTACTTATTAAAAATAATAACTCAAATTAAATGTCTTTTATAAAATAAAAAATGCATATTATTATAATAATAATGTAATAAAAGATCAAATAGAATATATATTATTACATAAAATAAAAGTAATTATAAATTATTTATATTGAGAATAAAAAATATTTTTTCTTATAAATAAGAATGACAATGATATAAAAATAGTTCAACATTAATAATGTTAAATTTTCTCATTTAAAGTAATACTTGTATTCTTAATATGTGTAAAAAATCTTGTTTTGTGCAGCTTTTAAAAGACTACTATGTAATATTATACTTATTACTATGTGACATATTATTGAAAATAAATATTTAAATTTAGTTAAATATAAAATAAATATTAATTATAATATTTTTATTTAAACTAACAATATCGAAATTTTCTATTTGAATAAAAAAAAGTGCAATAGTTAACAAAAATAACTTAGTGTAAAATAATAAAATTCAACATAACAGTTATCTTCATAGTGAAATATTTTGTTATAAAGAAAATCGTTTTTAACAATTAAACCTATAAAAATAAAACTTATATAATGATTTTTATTGAGTCTAAATTTTGATTAAATTATTTAATTGCAGAAACTGAATTGTGATTTAAATACTTTTAGATAATTATAGAAATAATTCGATGAATTCAAGATGTAACGTTCACTTTAGAGAAAAACTTAACCATAGAATTAAATAATTGTAAAATGTTAAAATTAAATTTATAAAGCAAACACCATAAAACGAAAATGAAGAACTTGAAAAACATTTATATATATGAAGAACTTGAATACAATTTAATAAAGACATGAAATATCAATGTTTTACTTTGAAATGTTATATAAAACTTCTATTTATAAACCTATTTTAATGGTTATTTCCTTACAAGACACACTTATATATGTTGACATGGTGCATGCTCATTATGTTCTCCAAAACTCTTCACTATTTTTCCTTTGTTCTCATTGAATTTAACAAATCAACCTTTCTATGTCTCATAAAACATTTGGGACCACTTACCACAAAACACAAAATAGTTGACAATCATCAACTACCTCAAACTCACAAAAACAGCTTCATAACTTGCACTGTTTTTTTCTTTTCTGAAAATCATTATATGCTATTATTATTTCCCCACTTTTTATGGAATTGGGTCTTCATTTTCCACATCCATTTATACACAATCAAAATTATTCATCCACTCACAACATATCAAAAAATCTTTGTCTGTTTCAGAATGGTGAGGAGAAGGTTGAGAAACAGACAAAATTAAGTAGTGTTCATGTTTTTCCGTTTCTCTGGACCAAATATGTGTTACTGAATTAATGCCCTTAGAACAGTTCAAAGGTCAAGTTTTGTTTTGTTCACAAAGTTCTTGTTCCCTTTTATCGTCTGTATTACCCAACTTTTAAATTTTTGAAGAGCCACATTATACCAACACTGCACTTGCATTTCTACATACGTTCATAAATACGAAAACGTTAATTTACTATTTTTTTATGCCTCCAATAATAATTTTTATGAACTTTAATTATTATGCACTTATTCAAAAGAAACATATGATTTTATATAAAAAAAAATACATTGGACTTTAATTAAGTGGTTTTAAAAGTAGAATTGAGATTAAATTACTTTAATTTCCAAGAATAAAAATAGTGGGTGATAAGAAAAATGTTGGAAAATCCACTTTTTTAATATGGTATAAGTCATTTACAGTCTATTTTAACAAGAATTTATTGGACTTGTTAAGTTATCTATTATCATACCACTATCGGACTATTTATGATATACATTCTCACGAGTTGGCAGATAGGTATCGGCGTGAAAGGATGTGTTGGAGATCTCACATCGAGTCAAAATAAAGATTTTTTATAATATATAAGTGAGTTTAAATCTCAATAAGTTGATTTTATAAGATAGGATTAGGTTTAAAGTGATTTTCTTAATAAATTTATTTTAATTTTCAAATGAGTAAAAATAGCTGGTGATAAGAAAAAATGTTGAAAAGAATAATGAAGGTTCTTTGTTGAACAAATGTAGACCTGATGTGTATCTATTAAACACTTTTCCGTATAGGAGGGGATGTAAGGAATTAAGAAAAGTTGTTAATTTCTTATAACTTATATGATACGCATTTTGATGTATACATAAAGTTTGAAATGAAATGGTGTTTAATAAAAAAATAATTTATATTAATTATATACTCAAATGGATTTAGAAGATACCTTAGGATATGCCCAAAAATGTGGAAACGAAGAAAGGTGTAACGTCAAAATCTTCATTTGCTGGCACTCAGGAATCGCATTCTCCTCTCCTTTTTTTTTTTCTTTCTTTTCTTCACCTTTCATCTCACATCTGAAATATTCTTTTTAATATAAATAATTCAATTTTATAACATATTGAAAAAACATATATGCTTAATTTTATTAAAAAAATTAGGAAATACAACTTAGACTTAAGAAAAGATTATAAAATACATTATTAAAAGACATAGAATCAATATCTAATCTCCTGTCATACTTATATCTATTTAAGGGACTGCTATATTCCTGTTACTGTTTTTTCCTTACACACAAAATATGAAATTGAATTTTTGTTATGATGTTTAAAACGCAGAGTTAATTAAGACAGGTTAATTTTAAGTATGTTTACACGAATTTCTTTCTTTATAAACATATATAAAATAAATAAATAAATTATTAATCAATTAAAACTATAATTTATGCATAAATTAATTAGCAAAAGTAAACATGGATTTAATTTTCTTTTAATATGTCAAATAATTTTAATAAGTTTCTATGTCGAGATCAAAATCAAAGTTAACATTTTAAATTGTCTTAAAAGTATAACATCACAACGAAATTTGAAGGTTCAAAATGAACAATACTTTTCAAATAAGATGATTTTGCTTAAACAATATTATCTTAATGACAGAATACTTAAATACGATAATTATTCTAAACTATACGAGATTATCATGATTTTTTAAAATATAATTTTTATTTAAGATTGTTTTATTTACTTATAAAAAAATTTATTTATAAAGTTTGTGAAAATACTGACGTATCCATATTTTTTTGACATAATTATAGTTTTTATTACCTATTATATACATTACACCATTTTGATTTCTATATTTCTAATTGGTTGGTTTTTTATTTTATTTTTAAAATGTATAATTTTATAAATTATTGATCACTTGTGCATAAATTAATTTGCCATTTTTCTGTATTAACTCTTTTAGAATGTGGATTTAGTCATAATTTAATTCTAATAAAACAGCTTTATAAAATCAAGATTATTAAATATACCTAACTAATATAATGATAAACATTAAACACGTATTTGGAAGCCTAAGATGCTATGAACCAAATAAATTAAACCAATAAATAGGAATTTTATCATAACTTCTTTTAATGTATCTAGATAATACTAAAATTTGAATCAATGATTCTAGTAAACAAATGAATTCAAAATAATTAATAAAACATATGGAAAACTAAAATAAGCAACAAAGATTATAAACTAAATTAAACATTGAACTCTTGAGCTAAGAAATAAAAGTTAAAAGAATAGAGTGAAGAGAAATTATGAAGATGGAGAAAGGTGAGTAGCACTAGAAGATGGAGAAAAATATATAAACTTCTCACACTTGACTCTTTAGAAATCAATATAAGACTCAAAGTATAAGATCATTCTCACAAAGTCTTCTCACTAAAGCTCAACTTTAATATATTTTCAAAAGGTGATTTACAAAAGAGGTTTTAACTATTTATAGCCTTTTAGTAAACTGGAAATTCAATATAAATGAAACTCAAATGTACATAAAAGTGAAATGAAAATTCTATATCCAGAATCTTTCAAAGGTTGGCAAAACAATTTAAAAGAAAAAGGAGGGTGATTTTGAATTTTAAAATTCAAAAACAAAATCAATAAAAATCTTCTCTTGCTCAGTTTCAAGCCAAATCTTGAAAACATGTTTTCCTTTCCTTTTCCAAACTTCTCCTGGGCGAGATTTGAAGTTTTAATTGGGCTTCCAAATGAAGCTTATATTATCTTCTGGGTTTTTCATCCTGCAGCCCATCAAATTTCTTTTTGCACACCTACTAATTAGGTGAAATAACCAAAATGTTCAATTTCAATCCTTTCATTCTGGAATACATTCTGGAAATTTATTCCAAAAAAACACATTCTAAAATGTATTATATATATTTTAAAAAGTTTATTTTGGAAATATTATTCAAAAAAAAAATTTAATTATATTTCATGAATTCTGGAAAGTATGTTCCAGAAATATTCTGGAAAACATAATCCAAAAGTCATTTTAAAAAGGGAAAATAGTCTTTTCTGCAATTGATGGGTGTGTAGGAAGAAATTTAATAGGTACAGGAAGAAACACCCTTATTTTTTTCTTGTCCCATTTTTGAATGTCCTTTCTGTAAGGCTGCTTCTTCCTGCACTCCCATATGTTATTACGCCACCCCTTTAAAAAAGTTAGATGTATTGACCGTGGATGTGTGTTTGTGTGTGATTTTCGAATTATGTAATATTATTGTTTGTGTGGGTTCTTGATGAGCTAATATGGTACTTTCTGGCAGATCTGGATACAAATACCGAATACCTTTGTGCCAAATTCATTCATAACAATTTTCTAGGCGAATTTGCAGAAGTCGCTCAGAGGCAAAGTCAATAAGGTTTCATATATTAACATTTTTTATGGGTTATTCTTTACCACAAGGACGTAGGAAACTCCACCTTTTTCTCTTCTACAGTAAGAAAGGAGGGTTTGCTGTAAAAACCAAGTAAATTTTGAGCAATTGTATTTATGCTATGTAGCACACACATGAATACACACACGTTCACATAACACTGAAATACGAATAATTTTTTAAAACATTAATACAAATTTATATATTATATAATTATAAATTATATAAATTGACAATAAATATTTATGTGTATAAGTATGTTCCAAATTTTTTTAGGAGCAAGATATTTTTCATGATTAGTTCAAAAAAAATTGTTCATTATTTTTATAATCATAATAAAAATTTATACAATAAATTTGAATTTTTATAAAATTATTGTATTTATTTTTTTTTAAATTATGTTAAAATTGTGCTAGAATTTTCAGAAATTCAACAAATATTTTTTAAATTGAACACTTTACCGATATGTGTCTTACGAGTGTCGTATGAATGTCGATACCGATACGTGTATGCAATCCAAACACATCATTTAAAAGAAGCGTAGAAACCTCATAATATTTATACGTGTTTTTTTCACAATAGAAAAATTGGAAGACGTTGAAGTTTGTACAATGAAATTACATATTTATTTAAACATGGCAACCAGCTACGCAAAGATAAAGTTCTTGGTTAGATTTTTTCTTTAAAAAATCTACTCCTATTACATAACTCAATAAAGATTTAAGATTAACTTTTGATTTATGTAGTATTATGATTTATGTAGTATTGAATATGTTTATCAAAAAATTACTTTTCAGACTATATAATCCAAATTACGTTCTATATTACCTTTCGATTTATGTAATTTAAAAGATTTTCAAAACTAAAAAAAATCTAACAATGTCAAATCAGAGCAAAATAAACAGTGAAATAAAATTCAAAAACTAACATTTTCAACCACAAAGTTATAAATGGAATACCAAATTGTGTCAAGAATCACAAAAGACCTTCTATGAGAGCAAAATCTGCTTGGAGTGCTTCGGGTGCCGTCAGGAGAAAAAAACAGAAGAATGAAGAAGGTGAAAATCTATGGGGTTTAAATTTTTTACTAAAAACCAAAATGGTCATTTCATATTTTTTAGGCTGGCGCAAGAGCATACAGGGGTGCAGAAAGAAGCAGCATTCTGTAATCGTTTTTGGACTTGAAAAAGTCCAACTAGACCCAATTTAAACATTACTGTTTACAACAACAAAAATAAGAAAAATATTTTCTAATTACAATATAAATAAATATAGAATAAAATTAATTAAGAAGATATTTTTAAAAATAAAAAATTATATTTTAGTTATTATATATTCTCATTATTTTCTTACTAGCGAGAACACAGGCGCTCCGCATTTTTTATTTTTGTTTTTAATGTATATCTATATTTTATTTTTATTATTATATATCTAATATTTTATTTTTATAATTATTGTGTTTTTTTTATTTTTGCTATTAATGTTATTATTATTATGTATCAATATTTTTTATTTTTACTGATTTGACTATTCATCAAATATATAGTAGTTTGATTTTAATTAGTATTTCAAACTAAAAGAAACTTAGGTCTTAATTAATACATTATTTTAGTGATTATAGTAATATTTAACCTTTTAAATCAAATATATAGACGATCATATATATATATATAGTCATTTTGTTTTAACATAGATTGTGAAAATTATGTCATAAAAATATTTTTTTAAATGCATATTAATTGAATATTATTAAAACTCGTTAAATTTAGTAAAATTATGTTTATTATGGTTTACATAATAATTTTAAAAGACCTCTCATTAAATTATGTTCCACAACATAAAAAAAAACCAGATCTTCATAAATAAAAATATAAACCAAAATAAGATAATGCATAAAATAAAAAATTGAAACATTTTACATACTAATTTTGCTGTTCAAATTTGAATTAGAGTAATGATGAAAAAACATTATTCTATGATTGCGGAGGTGAAATTAGAGTATGAGAAGTTATCACTTTCCAATTTTTTTTATAATTTAATATAAAGCAAAGCAAAAAAGTTAAAAAGGTTTGAATTATAATGTAGTGCAATATTGAGAAAATATAGGTTCTATGTTATCAAATTACAAAGACGGTCACAACACCACATAATTATGATAGGTAGAAGAAAATCACAACAGATATTAAATGATCATAAAAACAATAATTAATATGTATTTAACTTTAATGCTTTATAATTAAGATATAAAAATTTGAGGTATATGTATTAGATTTGTTGCACTTTTTTGATACCCATTGAAATAGGATTCTTTCGCAACCAACTTTCTAAATTGCACAGTATTCTTCTCCCCAGAAGAAATAAATGAAATGTATTGTACATCTACATACTGTGCTATATATGCATATAATTCAAATTCATGGTAGATAATGAATTGCCCAAAGAAGAAGAAAAGGAAGAAAACAAAAAGGGAACAACGCAAAAGTAGGTTGTTAAGATCATATGTCATTGATTTGCAAACTCAATCTCATTATGTTGCTCAAGAAGGTCTTCGACAAATTCTTCTTCTAAAGAACTTACATCAATATCTTTTTCAGTCTTGAGTATAGGCTAGACCCTCATTAGACACAACAAAACCTTCATAATCATTAGACAACAAAACCTGCATAGTTTCTGGAAAACAAATAAACCTTGAAGAGATGCTCCTAGAACACCATAGTTTTTCGAGATTTTCTCAATCACCGATCCAAAGCCACTGCAAAAAAAAAAAAAAAACCCAAAAACTCACAAACAATCAATGAAAAGTGCAAGATTAATCAAAGAAATGAAAGTATGATTTTCCATGAAAGTGAAAAGGAAAGAGAAAAGAAGGTGAGAAGTATGGTAAAAAAAAAATTGTGTTATGTGTAGTGGAGAGAGAAAGTGAGGAGTAGGTACCTATATAAGAAAGAGAAAGTGGGAGGTAGGATACGTGAGTTATGTGTAGTGGAGAATATCAGTTTAAATCAGAAAAAATAACGTACCAAATCATCTCCACTCTCCTGCTAAAGTGGTCCACAAAATATTATAAATATATTTAATTTTTTATTTAATAGAGAAGAAGATCTTTAAAACAGAAAAGTAACTAATCAATTTCTCCACTCTCTCCACTCTCCAGTTAAATAATAACAAACAAAATAAATTAATACAATAAATTATTAAGTAAAGATAAAATGGAAAAACAAATTAAGAGCAGTTGAGAGGAGAATAAGAAATGACACAATGACCATAATACAATAATAAAATTAAATATTAATATAAGGATAAAATAGGGAACAAAATTAAGAGCAGTTCAGAGGAGAATAAGAAATGACACAAAGACCATAATACAATAATAAAATTAAATATTAATATAAGGATAAAATAGGAAAAAAAATTAAGAGCAGTTAAGAGGGGAATCCCATTTATATATAGGTATAGATTATTCATTCCTGCACCCACTGTACTATTAGTAAATGTAAAGTTAGTTAATTTTGCTTTTATATATATATAAATCCACCTAACATTACAAAATTAAAAAAAATTATTAAATAAAAACTAAATTTAAAGATAAAAAATAATTAATCATTATATTGACTAAATTGTAAATTATTTTAAAAACTACAAAATTTATGATTATTTAAAATAATTTCTATTATTAATAAAAATTTATAAAATAGTTTTTAAATTAGTATCTAAATTAGTTACTAATATTTTAGATTATAAATGAGTCTCTAAAAGACTAATTATAAATTAGTCTATAAGAGACTAATTTAGAATATAAAGTAACAAGTAGTTAAAACCTTGATAATTAATGGTTAAATACCAATTTAAAAATTATTTTATAAATATTTATTAATAATAAAAACTACTTTAAATATTAATGATTTTTTAAATTTATAAAATAATCTTTAATTTAATCAAATAATAATTAATTATTTGATTTTTAAAATTAATTTTTATTTAAAAATTATTTTATAAATATTTATTAATAATAAAAACTGCTTTAAATATTAATAATTTTTTTAATTTATAAAATAATCTTTAATTTAATCAAATAATAATTAATTATTTGATTTTTAAAATTAATTTTTATTTAATAATTTTCTTATATTGAAAATTACACTATCCATCTCAATAAACTCACAAATAACATGTGAAGCTGCTTTGGGGAAAAATAAATTGATGAACTGTAATTACATGGATGATGTGCATTTGTACTTATGAAAAGTAAGTTATGGATACATTAATCTGTAAAATTTCTTTAGTATAACTTTATTAAGTTTTTATTTCCAATTTGAACATAAACTAATTTATGACCCATTTTATTTATTTATTATTTATTCAAACAATGTTTAGAAAATTCAAAAATCTGAACTGGGAACCAAAATTAATATGTTAATCTTATAGATTAGTTCATGTATAATTTACAACTAATTTTCATTTCTTTATGCACCTTTATATATTTATGCTACAATTCATAAAGATAAAATTTCACGTTGAAAAGTTAAAAATATCTTCTAAATTGAATAATCTTATTTTTTCATAATGAAAGTCATTTTTTTTTTAAAAATTTTGGATCACATAATTATTTTTGACTTCTAATTCGTATGTTATTTTTGAATTTCAAATTACATCATTCGAATATTTTTTTAATTTTCATATTGTACAACTTGAAAACCTTTCTAGTAAGAAAAAAAAATTCCGAATGATATAATCTGGAAAAAACAACTTTCGAATTGTAAAATGGGTAAGCTTTTTCAGATTACACAATCTATAATATACTTTTAACTTTCAAATTGCACAATTTCAAAATAAAAACATGGAATTTTTTTATCTTTATAGCTATAGAATAAATATATGAAGGTGGAAGAAGAAAAGTCCTCTAACATATGCTATATACTATATAGACTTCAAGAGGTGAACCCAATTTACACATATCATAATTGATGGTAATTTCTTCTTGCACCTCTATAGTTTCTTCCTCCCCTTATATAATTATTGTAATTCAAAAGGTACCATTCTGCAAATATTTTTAGGTTAAGGGTTGTTGTTAGTGGTGAAGTGTTGTTTTGTGGTGATGGTTGTGATGTTCGTTGATTTCGTTAAGAGTTGTAGTAGTGGTTTGCAGTGGATTGTGGTTGTTCGTGGTAGTTTTTGGTGGTTTGTGGTGAGGAGGTAGTTGAGTCAGTGGTCTTTCTTTTTCATGTTCAAAATGTAAAATTAGTAGAGATTTTAAATTGTAGAATTTGAAATATAAAGTCACATTCTGAATTTTATAATTTAAAATATAAATTTGTATTTCAGACTCTACAATTCTAAAGATTTTTCTAAATCCAGAAAATGACTATGACTATGGTGGAAGAAAATGAAGAGGGTCCGAAGGTGTGCAATACGTACTCAACATTAGAGGAAGAAGAACAAAGAGAGTACACACCTACTCAATAATGGAGGAAGAAGATGATGAAAGTTCCAATCTCTGCAATCTTGCTCAATAATGGAGAAGGAGATGAATGGGATTGTGTAGAAGGATGCATGTGTGAACAAAGGAATGAAGAAGATAATGGAGTCGTAAGGATTTAGGGTTAATTTTTAATTTTATTAAGGGTAAATTGAATTTCAGGAAAAACGTCATACTTGAGTTTCATGAACTTTCCATAACAATTGAACGGATTAAATGTATTTGACTTGTAAATTATCGATTTGACCCGTGTTAAGTATATGAAAAGTGTCTTTAGTGTCTTTGTTACAAATGCATGAAAAAGTTTTTTTTAAAGAAAATAGGTTTTTACTGGAAGTTTACATTGTCTTATAATTTTAAATTATTGTGTTCGATAAATTTTTTTAAGATTTATAATATTTATTATAATTTATTTTTGATTAATCGAAATGTTTTTACTCTTTTATTTGAAATAAACGATTGAAAAGTTTTGAGAAAATGTTATTCCAATAAGAGGATATAGTGTCCATAGTTTAAGATCTAGCTTGATAAATTCATAGTATAAATGTGAGGAAAATAAAATGAAGTATTTATTTATAAACTTATAGCAAAGTTTGGGTGGCATAAAATTATGTACATTAATTGTACAATTTATGTTGTTATTTGAATTGTCATGGATCTATTTTGAACCGATTGAGTAGAAATTTCATTTTTTTTATTTCTTTTTAAAACTAATTAAGTTTCTATTGTCAAAATTAAGAATACTTCGTTCCACATTTAATATTATTTCCACATAAAACTCAAATATTATTTTTCATCCAAATATTTTCTGATTTATGAGGAATTTCAGATAAAACATAATAAGTTTTAAAAATTTTAGAAGTAAGAAATTTAGAAATATATTGGATTAAAATTTTAAAATGATATGTTATAAAGAAGTCTTTGCAGATTTTTAAATTTATGTAAGAATGTAATATTTCATTATTTAAAAAATAATATAATCAATACTTTTGTTTGAATTCTGATAGATTTATACCATAATAATTCATAAGATTTGAAAGTACTCCAAATATTTGAAAGCACCCACGTTCAATGTTAATGGATTTTAGTAAATATTCAACAGTATAAAAGTTAATAAAAATATAGTAAAAAACGTTAAAAAAGTAAAACTATTTTTTTATTCTTTAATTATATATTCTGTTTAGGGAACTATTTATTTTATTTCATTGATTATTTATTTGTTGCCAACTGAATCCTTTATGAATATGTACAAGCTTAAGTCAACACAAAGGAATAAATATATAAATATATGTTTATGATTCTATGTTTATGAATTTAAGATGATAGAGAAATCTTTTTACATGGTCTTCTATATGTATCAATCTTTTAAAAAATAAAAAATAAATTCACAAACATTTTATTCAAATATAGGGGAGGATTTAAACACAAAATACCCACTTTATTTAAAAAACTGAAGCCACATTAACTTGTATTAACTAAAAGTATTTTTTAGTACGATATACTAACGAACGAAATATATTAATTACGTGCCTACTTAAAACTTTTTCATGCTTACTTGTTTTTATACTTAACATTATATTATTTAAACCATTAAATTAACTGTTTTTCAACAAATTGTGCTAAAATAGTAATTAGTTTTCTGATCCATAATTGATATTACTTTATCTCTTCTCAAATTAGAAAAATAAAAGCCGCTAATTACGTATAAAGAAACAATAAGTTTCATCTAAAGAGACAATAAGACGTGATTATAGGTTAGGTTATGTGAAAGCTATTTACAAAATAATTAAACCAATTAATAGCTAGTAGCTAGACTAATAACATAAATTAAGACCATGGTTGCCCAATAATTAAACTTAAATTAATATAATATTAATTAACAAGTTATAATATTAGGTTCTTTTTATCTTCTGTCAATTCACATCAAATCAAAATGAAAACACCGAAGAAAAAGGCAAAGCGAAGTGGACAAAATTGTGCAATAAATAGTGGGATTTTTCGGATGTATGTATTTGCCAAAATTATGAAGCTTTCATCATTTTCCTTTTATTTATTTATTTTAAAATATATTATATATCTTGAAAATGTAGGAAATTCTGAACTAAAAAGAGATACTGCATATAACATAACTTATAAGTGGTAATACTAATACATGTTTATAGAACAAAACCAAAAATACTAAATAGTTACATCTAGAAACTTATATTGAAAAAAAATTCGGAATTTTGTTAAGAATTTCATAAAATTTAAAGACAATGGATTTATGGAACAAAATCAATAAATACTAAATAGTTATATCTAGAAACTTATATGGAACAAATTATAATTTCAAGATTTTTAAAAAGTTTATAAAATCTAAAGACAATGCATTTATGAGTATTTTTTTAAAATGTCTTTCATCATAATGTGATAGTGTGATATATGATTTTTTTATTTTTTTATAATAATAAGAATTTTTCATCTAGACAAATCATTAGCTCTAATATTACAAATAAGTCTTTTGAATGGAATTCTATCCGAGATTTAATAATAGTGACACTTTATATAAAACAATCACACAATCTCCAATCCAAAACTTTAAAATAATGTATTACATAAACATGGACTTTTTCATTTTTATTCGATACAAGGTAAAATATAATATCAATTTTTTTATTTTTCGATTTTTCTAAAATAGACAATTTCTTTTTTCAAAATAGATAAATCATCGATACGAATGCACGGATTTAACAAAAAAAAATCACCAACCATATATACGAATTTTAAAAAATAAAAAACCATATATGCAAAATAATCGTATTTTGTATATAAATTTTCTAATATTACAACATATTTCAATATATAAAATTTAAAATAAAATAAAATCGTATTTGTATATTCATTTGGTCTTCATCTATTTCGCATTCTAAAACTTTAGTATTGTAGAAAGTTTTTTATGAGCAGCTTCCTATCGATCAACATATTCAGAATAAAGGTCTACATATATGTTCTACGTGTACACTTTATTAAAAACATGAAGAATCTATTCAACATTTATTTTTTGAATGTTCTAATGCTTTGCATATTTGGAGTTGAATTCGACATATTTTTCTTACTTCTCATTTATCTAGTAAGGATGATCTTCTTTCTTTTATTAAGAGTGATGTTAGTCCTTTAGTTAAATTGATTAAGTTTGTTGTCATAACTTTTTCTATTTGGATGATATGACGTATAAAGAATTATGCTAGATTTCAGGATAAGATTGAGGTTTCTAGGGCTATTTCGGTAATTAAAGATTTAACTTGTCTAATGGAAAATTTGTCTAAAGCTTCAATGAAGAATGATATGTTGGATTCCAACGTGATTAATTTGGTATTAATAATCGTAGTGCTAAAGTTCTTCGTCATCTTTCTATTAGATTGAAGTTTCCTTCACCAGGTTAGGTTAAAATTAACATTGATGGGGCTATTAAGGGTATCCTGGTCTTGCTACTTGTGGAAGTATTTTCCGTGGGAGTATGGGGGAGTTTATTGGTGTTTTCTCTGCGTTTATTGAAGTTCAGACTGCTATGATTGCAGAATTTTATGGAATTATACATGCTATGGAGGAAGCTCAAAAGATGGGGCTTACTAATGTTTGACTTAAATGTGATTCTACCTTGGTTTGTGTTGCGTTTACGGCTAGGACTAATGTTCCATTTACTGCTAGGACTAATGTTTCGTTGATACTTCGTAATCGATGAAATACTTGTTTTAATTACGGTGGAAAAATCAAGTTTAAGGTTACTCATATTTTTCGTGAAGGAAATGCATGTGCTGATAAGTTGGTTAATTTAGGATTTATTCATAGAAAATCATTTCATTGGTATAATAGGTTCCCATATAGTTTGTTCTTAGAATTATTTATGACCTATGTATCATTTTTGTTAACATATGAGTTTTTTGGTCTAGTCCTCCCATATTTTTGTATTTTTTTAATAATAATTTTTTTCATGTAATATCAGATGATTTTTGTTACTTGATGTGTCAACCTAACTGAGATGTCAAGTTGCATAATGATACCGAACATGTAAGCTTTTATAAAAAAAATACAATTTTAGTTAGAAGTCTATAGAATTAAAAAAATGTATTAACTTGAATTTGTATATAAGTGATCTGTTTATAATATTTTAATATACAATAATTTTAATATAATTTTTTTAGTATTTAAATTAAAAAATTTAAAATAATAGGAAATTAAATAAGTATTTTTTGGAATTTTTTTTTCTTTTGCCCATTTTAAGAAAATTGAAAAAAAATGACACCACTTTAATAAAAAAACCGATAATTGAAGATGTTGAAAGAAAAAAACAAATGTGATGATAGTGCAAAAGTTAAAAAATTTGAGGGGAAAAGAAGAAAAAGGAGAGGGATATGATATATGAGAGGGAATGTGGGGGATAATACTCTGCTTTCAACGTCATAAAAAAGGCAGAAGGATTTGTGGGGTCGAATATCTTACACCATCTTATGATCTTTTAGACCCAAAACAAATTATTCTCCTAAGACAAACACCACTGCCAAATGGAGGAAAATAACCCACAAATAATATTCAACACCACTTCAAAGTACGGACATCTTTAAATACTATATAAATAATATTTATGGTTCCACTTATTAGACATTTTATCCACCATTTATATAATCAATATTTCTTATTCAATTTATGTTCTATATTAACTCATGTGTCTATTTTACATATGAGTATGATTTTAGTTCTAAAATAATAATTAAATTATAATTAAATTTAGAAATTAAAAATAATTAATTAAATTAAATAGTATTTTAAAAATTATAAAATTATTGGTAGTTGAAGTAGTTTTTATTATTAATAAAAATTATAAAATAATTTTTAAATATTAGTTATCAATATTTTAGTTATTAATATTTTAGATTATATATTAATCTCTAAAAGATTAATAGAGACTAATTTAGAATATAAAGTAGTTAATAACTAAAATCTTAATAATTAATTTTTATATATCAATTTATAAACTATTTTATAAATTTTATTCATAATAAAAATTACTTTATATACAAATAATATTTTTAGTTTATAAAATGATTCTTAATTTAATTAGTATAATAATTAATTATTTTAATTTTTAAAGTTAATTTTTATTTAATAATTTTAATAATAATTAATGAGGCTGAATTGAATATACTAATAGATTATTATTATTAACTTAAAAGGTTGATGGAAAATTTATATATAAAAATGTTAATTTAAATTTATGGTGGAGTTGGAGTAGGTAAACGAGTACTTATTATGGAATTGATCAATAACATTTTCAAAGCTCATGGAGGTGTATCTGTATTTGGCGGCGTAGTCTTTTGCTAGGCAAGTAATTCAGATTTCAATGTATACATAGGAAAAGTCGTGTGCAATGAAAAATGCAAACACAGCTTGGGGAGGGATTTTTTCTTGTTTTATTCTATTGTTGAATTTGATTAAAGAATAAATTATCTACTTCATCCGACTAGTTCTGGGTTCAAGTCTCGGGCAACTGAGTAAAATTTGAAAGTTATGTATTCCTTCATTTTGGGACACATGTATTTTGGAAGCTTCTTTTAAATAGACTTATTATGTTAACTTAAAAAAAAAAGTAAGAACTTACTTATGTTCTATTTGTTGTTTATGTTTCAAGCAACTAGAGGCTACTCTCCATCTTTTTTTTTATTATTTGATTATTTTCCAATTTTGGGATTGGTTTCGAGATGTCTTTAATTGTATCATAGGTTGTGTACTACTGGGAGGTTGAAAGGCAGAATAGTTGATAAGACCGAACGAACGTGGAAGCAAATGATAAACCGCGATTAATCATAATTAAGCCAGTTTAATTATAAACCATGATTAAAGCACAAATGGACCTTCGCTTGAGCCTAAAAGAAGACCCATAACAGCTGAAGCCCAACACAAGGCTATAAATATCAGAAGGGACCCTGTGCCAGAGGTAATCTTCTGATCCCTAACACACCTACATAGTATACTGGACTGACTTGAGCGTCAGAGCACCTTCACGGGTACCCCACCCCGCCGTTCTTGGAGGACTTGCAAGACGGAGAGACGCTGAACACAGGAGCTGCGAGGACGAGAAGAAGAAAGCTACAAGATTTATTTTGAGAGGAACCCGACCTTGTAAGAACATTTTTTGCACCCACCGTGGGGCCGGGAAGAAACCCCTTTAGAGTGACCACATGGTAACAACAAGAAACATGATGGGAAATGAGAGGAATGTGCTCGTAGGAGAAACCAGCCAATCAGATCCCATGGAAATGATTTTGCAAATGAGGAAGGAGATGGATGTTTTAAAGAAGAAGAATGAAGAAGAGGTTCATGATATGAGGAGAGAGAACGAAGAAGAGCTGGCGGCGTTAAAAAGAGAGAATACACGGGTGAAACAGAAACTCAATGAACCAACAATTCAAGACACTATAGAAGGGGAACATCCTCCGACTAAGAGCACTCATCTTAGAACTGAGGAGGCCGATAGTTCCCATCAAGAGAATACCCGGTTAATTTCAATGAGCACCTTGGGAGCAGTCTTGCGACGAAGTCCTTTTGTGGAGTCCATTATGGAAGTGCCCTTGCCGAGTACTTGGAAGAATCCAACTCTTGACAAGTATGATGGAACAACTGATCTTGATGAGCATGTAGATGCGTATGTAACACAAGTCAGTTTATACACCGTCAAAGATGCACTGTTATGCCGAGTATTTCCAACCTCCCTCAAGGGAGCTGCTTTGAGTTGGTTTACTCGATTACCAACGCATTCCATTGACTGTTTTGACACTTTGGTCAAGAAGTTTGGTGCACAGTTTGCTACAAGTCGTCCCCACCACCTCACGTCCATCGCCTTGGTTAATATTCGGCAAGAAAAGAAGGAATCATTGCGAACTTTTATGGAAAGGTTCGGCAAGATAGCGTTGAACATACGCAATCTAAGTCCTGAGGCAGTCATGCATCACATGGTAACCGCTCTCAAACCTGGTCCGTTCTCGGATAGCTTGTGTAAGAAACCAGTTATGAATCTGGATGAGTTACGGCAGAGAGTTGCCAAATTTATGCAGCTAGAAGAATTGAGAGAATTTCGCGCCAAGACCCGAGCGCCTGAAGAAGCCGAAAGAAGAACTGATAAGAACCAACCCATTGTTAGAATGGATGTCTTTAAACTAGAGGGGGGGTGAATTGTTTAAAGAGGGTTTTCACAAACTTTTAAAACAAGAATGAAATTATCTCAAGAAACAATTGATAAGAAATTCAGTTTGCCAAAACAGCAATAAAAAACAGCAGTACTAGAAAAACAATCGGTTGTTTCACAGAAACAATCGGTTGTTTATACCAGCAAACAACAAACAAAACTGAATTTAAAGAGTTAGGGATAGAGAGATTGCACACAGATGTTTATACTGGTTCACTCCAAATCCAGAGCTACATCCAGTCTTCTCAGAAACCCTGAGGAAATCCACTAATCAATCACACCTTGATCACTTACACCACAACCAAGAAAGTGACCTTGATCACCTCAAGACACACACTCTTCTTGGCCAACACACCAACACTAAGATTGCTGATCTTGATCCCCTCAAGAACACACAACCAATATCAGCAAACATAGAAACAAAACTTGTTCAGTAGAGTACAAGGATTACACTTGTTACAGAAGATAATCTGAAATCAATACAAGCAGAATCCTATTCCACACACTTTGATCAATCACAAACTCTAAGCAATCTCAGCTCTTTGAAAAACTCAAAAACTCTTTTCAAAATCTTGTAAAAGATTGTTACTCAAATCTGTTTTTCTGAATTTATTCAAAGATGTTGTTTGTTATCAAATCTTAACAAACTCTTAAATTGCATTAAAAGATTGGTCAAAGCATTTAATGACTGGAGCGTAAGCAGTTGAATCATTTAAAGCTCAGTCAAAGATAAAACAGTTTTTCTGTTATGGTCTCAAAACAAACAATCGGTTGTTTCCTCGAATCAATCGGTTGTTTTGGTTCTAACAGTTCAACCATTTGAAAAACAGTTTTCAACCTTTTCTCAAAACATCTAAGTATAAACAATCGGTTGTTTCGACAAAACAATCGGTTGTTTTAACTTAGTTTGAAAAACATTTTACTTTCACAAAGATTGAGAATGCCTATGCTTTAGATTTAATCAAAAGGTGGATTACAACACTCAAACTACCTCAGAACTAAACTAAACCAGCACAGCAACAACAAGCACAACCAAGGCTTCAACATCCTTCAAAGGATTTGGATTCTTCAAAGCTTGAACACCACTTGGTTCAACACCCATGACATCTGCAAGGCCGAGAGAATTCCCTAAGCCGGCACGATTTACTCATTACACTCCCTTGACCACTGACAGGTCGAGGATCCTAGAGGAAGCCCTCAGTGCCGACCTCTTGACAACGTTGAAAAGAACCAACATACCTCCGAATGCAGATCAAACTAAGCATTGCCGCTATCACTGAAATTTCGGTCATATTACGGATGATTGCTGGGCCTTGAAAGATAAGATCGAAGAGCTTGTACAAGCAGGCCATCTTCATCGCTTTGTGCAGGGTAATCAAGAGGACAGAAGACCAAGGGTTGATGAAAAGAGGACAAATCACCGAGAGAACAGAAGAAGGGATGGTCGAGAAGACAGGGAACCACATGGTCACCGAGAGGGCAGCCCGTGCATGGCATAATCAACACCATCGCAGGAGGCTTTTCCGGAGGAGGGACTATTTACTCATCCCGAAAGAGACACCTTAGAGCCATCAACTCCGTATACTCCATCCATAGGTGGCCGAGAAGAAGTATGCCGCCTATTCTTTTCACTAATGATGACTTTAAAATTATTGATACAAGACATGATGATCCGATGGTGGTGACCATCGAAGTAGCCAATTTTGTAATCATGAAAACGTTGATAGACCAAGGAAGCTCTGTGGATATCCTTTACTGGAAAACTTTCAAGAAAATGGGTTTACCCTTAGATACGATAATACATTTTAATGAGCAAATAGTCGGATTCTCAAGGGAGAGAGTAGACACTTGAGGATACATTGATCTAGACACAAAATTTGGTGAAGGCAATGAATGTTGCAAAACTATAAGAGTCAGATACCTGTTGGTGGATGCAGAATCCTCATATAATATTCTTCTAGGAAGGCCATCCCTCAACAAGTTAGGAGCAATAATGTCAACTCCTCATCTCGCCCTGAAATTCCCTTCGGATAGTAAAATTCGAAGTAAGAATGTTGTGACACTCCATTCAGACCAAAAAACTGCTAAGGAATGTTACGCCGCCAGTCTGAGAATTCTCCCCCCAACGCCAAGCCGAAGGCCGGAAGTCCACCAAGTCGCGACCATGCATGATTTCGATCCCAAACCCAATGACGAACCACATGTAGAACCAAAAAAGCCAAGTGACAAACAACCGATTATTTCGATAATTCAACTTGTTGTTTTTCTCTTTGCTTAGAAAAATATTTTTTTTTATCAAAACAGATTGGACAAGCTTTGTGCAAGGGACTAGGAAAGATCTTACAAAGATTCTAAACACCCTAGACTAAACCAAAAACAAAGAGCAACACATCTTCGAGCTTCATCATGGATTTGAAACATCAAAGCTCCCATGTTAAACCTCAAGTTCAACAGACAATTCAATAGGTTAAAATTTTCACAGCTTTTTAGAAAACACTTCTTTTCAAAGAAATAAAGAGTCTAGTGAGCTTGGATCAAAACAAGGAGTGAATTAACAAGTCAAAAACTACTAGACAATACACACACAACAATAGAGTCTTCAAGCTTTCCACACAAATTTGGGGGCATCAAAGCATCTTGTTCAACAAATATGATATTATAAAATATTCAACATATCTTATGCTCTTCAATGTCTAATAACAAGAAAATAAGTTTCATAAATGTTAAAATAGAGTACCAAATAAATTAAGAGTGTTTTAGTAATTTAAAACAATGACAAATTCTCATAAGTACAAGTTTGTTTCACATCCTCACATAGATAGTTCGATAGGTGAATAAATTGTAAGAGGACTTCATTGGAAGATGAAAGCAAAAGACATTGTATACAACATTTAGATGACAATTATCAATGGACATCATTAGACACTTAAAGTGCAGGAGAGTATGTACGACATTTTAATGGGTTACTATCAGAGGATGTCAACATGAAAGCTTTAGAAATTGGAACCACATGTACAACACAAGATGAAAATTTCATTTGCTAAATTGTCCACACTTCTCAAAATACAAGTCACCAATTCCTACGATGATTCTCATATAATAGGTGAAAATTGTCTAAGTTTGCATGTCCAATTTGGTGATGTCAACAATATGAAAGGATATTTGGAAGAAAAGTTGTATTTTTCATAACAAGTTGAGTAAAAAATGTACTTCAATGATCTTTTTCAAAACTTTCATGTAAAATAAACTAATGATCCTATGTGAAATATCAACATGTTTTGCATGTATTGTTGTCAGAGATTTAAGTGATACATTAGACCATCTAACAGACGATAAAGACGACAAAGAGAATGACATTTCTTTGTAAAACCTTCACTTTTTTAGAATTTTGTTATGCTAAAATAGTGTAATTTAATTTCGTATTTCTTGAAATGGACAAATTGGTTTTTTATTCTAAAATGTTGCAAATCTTACTTGGAGAGTACAAAAAAAATTCCCAACCATATCATGATTTTTGAAACTTTCAAAAGAAATTGTACATCAAAGATATAAGTTCTTTGTAAATGTTGCACGAGTATCATTTCTAAAGAAATTGTATTTTGATCATAGAATTTTAATTAGTAGATATATGTTGAACTTATACATGGGAAAAACGTTTTGTGCAACATTTGTACAATTGGACTCGTACTGGCCATGTACAATTTCAATTATATTAGATTGTATTGAAATTGTACTTACCATGTACAACTTCATTTAGTAGTTTTTTTATTTTTGGAAAAAAACTTGTTAATTTTTTAAACGATGAAATATTTTAAAAAAATATTTAGTTGAGTTATTTTGATTGAAAAGAATGTATGAAAATTAATAATGGTGGTAAAATCGTAAATCTGAGATGCTAAAAATAAATCCAAAACTTATTGGAAACCTTAATCAGAAACTTAAACCTGAGAACAGTAAGCAATAAACCTTGAAATTGGAGAAAACTAAATCATAAAGGCACATATAAGTGTAGTCCTCAACCGTAAAGTGTAAACCTCTAAACATAAATCCAAAAATACTTTAAATGTGTCTTTATGATTTAGGTTTGTCTGATTTGAGGGTTACTGTTTACCATTCTCAATTTTAAGTTTAAGGTTTCTTGTTATGGTTTCCGATTAAGGCTTCTAGTTAAGGTTTTTTTTATTAAAGTTTACTGTTAATGTTTCCGATTTATTTTTAGCATCTCATATTTATTGTTTTATCATCATTATTAATTTTCATACATTATTTTTAATCAAAATAACACAATTAAATATTTTTTAAATTATTCCATCATTTAAATTTTTTTTCCAAAATAAAAATTAAAAAATCACTAAACTGAAGTGGTACATGGTAAATACGAGTTAATACAATATGATATAATGGAAGTTGTATATGATAAGTAGTTATACAATTTTTTTTTAAAAAGAGTTTTTTCCATGTACGAGTTCAAAAAATATGTGCTAATTAAAATCGTATGATCAAAATACCTTTCTTTATAAATGATACACGCACAACATTTACAAAGAACTCGTACCTTTGATATACGATTTCTTTGAAAATTTCAAAAATTGTAACTATGGTTGGCCCAATTCTAGAATAAAAAAACAATTTATCCATTTCAGAAAATACGAAATTAAATTGCACTATTTTTGGAAAAAAAGCCATTTGTGAGAGTAAGAGTAATAGAAAAATTGAGAAAGTGAAAAAATATTAAAAGAAACGTGTTTCACTATTATAAAATCATTAAATAAAAACTAATTTTAGAGATAGAAAAATAATTAGTTACTATATTGACTACATTAGATACTATTTTATAGACTAAAAAAAATATTGGTATTTAAAGTAGTTTTGATAAATAGTTTCTAAATTGATATCCAATTAGTTAACTAGGTTTTAACTACCAATTACTTTTGATTATAAGGTTAATACCTAAAACCTTTGTAGCTAATTAGATACTAATTTAGAAATTATTTATCAATAATGAAAACTAGTTTAGATACCAATAATTTTTTTAGTCTCTAAAATAATATCTAATTTAATCAATACAGTAAATAATTATTTTTTGTCTCTAAAATTAATTTCTATTTAATGATTTTCTTGTAGTGTTTTTTTTCATACTCGAAAAATGATTTTGTGTATTTACTATAAATAAGAAGTACAAAATAGTAGTAATACTTTGTAATCAAATTTTAATTAGTAAAATCATTTATATATAATAAGAAAAAAGAGTGGGAATTAAGGGTGAAGGTCATACAACAAAATCCTCTTGTCGAAGTTGATGTGGAGACTTGGAACATAAAAAAGTGGAGAAATGTACAAGAATATAAATATAGACCTTGGAGAAACTTAGTATGTAGGACAAAGACATCATTTTACTCTTGGTGGCGGAGGAATTTGAGAAACGTACGTAGATAGGGAAACAAGAAAATTGGTTCGGTGGAAACTCTTGTAACTTATGTTATTGTATTTTCCTGTTCTGCCCTTTCTCATGTATATATATAGGAAGTGGCACGCTTGCTGTAACATACTTTTCTTATTAGTTTTATGAAAACATAGACACTTTTTCCTTTAGTTTCTTCTTTAATCTTATGGACCTTGAACACTAAATACTTCTTTAGATATAATACTATACTCAATAGAAACCCCTTATGAAAAATAGGAAAAGAAAAAATGTTAAATTTTGAAATGACAAGTGCATATATGAGAAAATATTCGGCTACAAAGGAATTTCCTTTGGGGATGGGGTTCTGATGGTAGGAAGATCGCTTGGGCCTCCTGGAAAAAAGTTTGTGAGCCTTGTGATTATGGGGGTCTTGGTGTTATTGACCTTAGGAAGTTTAATCTGGCTTTGTTAGATAAGTGGATTTGGAGGTTGGGTACGGATAAATGAGGTTTGTGGAAAGAAATCCTTGTTTCTAAATATGGTGGTTGGAGAAATTTGAGAGAGGTGGGTAAAATCAGAAAGGGTTCCCTTTGGTGGAAATATTTGATGGAGGTGTGGGCTTCGGAGGGTTGGGGAAGAAGTTTTGAAGATGGTTTTCAGTGGGATGTTGGTGATGGGAAGGGTATCTCTTTCTGGGAGGACAGTTGGCTGAGTTGTGGAGCTTTGAAGGTTGTTTTCCCGAGACTGTTTTCCCTTAGTTTGGCTAAAGATGCAAAGGTGCCTGAGCTTGGGAATTGGATTGATGGTGTTTGGGTGTGGCACTTTGTTTGGCGTAGATCCTTTTTCGAATGGGAGAAGCCTCTGGAGGAGCAGTTGGTTCAGCTGTTGCAAGGGGTGAAGTTGGAACTAGGGAAGGAAGATTGTTGAATTTGGAAGGCTGGGGGGTTCAAAACTTTTACGGTTAACTCAACCTATGTTCAAGTTAGGAAGGATACAGTTGGAGAGGTCCCTACAGTTTACAGTAAGTTGTGGAGGTGCAAAGCCTTGCCTTCTGCTTTGTTCACAGCTTGGAGGGTGATAGAGAATAAGGTTGCTACTAGGGTAAATCTGGAAAGACGCGGGGTGGTGATTGAGAATCCCTTGTGTTGTCTGTGTGGGATGGTGGAAGAGTCGTCCAGTCATCTGTTTTACGTCTGCGATTTTGCTTAGCGTGTTTGGTGTCTTTGTTTTAAGTGGTTAGGCGTATCCTTCGTTATTCATAAGGATCCTTTGGCAAACTTTCTACAGTTCAGGTTAAGTCAGGCTTCAGATTCGGTTAATGACATTTGGGGTGCAATTTGGGTTGGAGTTGTGAGTGGTATTTGGAATCATAGGAATTGTGTGTCTTTCGATAGGGGGGTGGTAGATGCGCTCGAAGTATTCGCCTTAGTACAGGTAAAGGTTTGGTCGTGGATTTACGCAAAGTCTCATTGTGCTTCCTTTGGGTACTCTAATTGGGTTTTGAACCGAGTGGATTGTATGAGGATGGTAATTTAATGTTTTTCTGTGGTTAGTTTGGTTGTTCCTTAGATAATCAGGTAGGCGTTTCGTGGTAGGAGTATGGTAAGGTGTTTTGCTCTTTATGTATAAGGGTTGAACCACCCCTGAAGTGGTTCCCATTTATTTATTTTTTATTGCCGATAAAAAAAGAAAGAAAATAGTCGTATACAATTTCTAAGATTATATAAAAATTTGATTCTCATAATCATGAGAGTATGAAAGGTACAAGGGTGAAATAACAATATCCAGAATAACCCTTTGGATGCTGTTCCAAGTGGCTCTAGTTACCTGCTTTGCAGCATAGGTGTTTTCTAAGTGTGGATGTAGATATGTGTAACCTGTTTTGGGGTTGTAATGATGTAAACTAAGCCATGGGGTTTTGTTATAAGCCATAAAGAGAAGTAACCATGTGGTTTTGTATACGGGTTGGGATACCCCTGAAGTATCCCTCTTAATTTAATTTATTCATTGTTGATAAAAAAAACAATATCTAGAAACGAGGTTTGTAGCGGTGAAGAGAATAGTTTGAATGAGAATAATCTTTCTTAACTCTACTAATGCAAGAGCTAGCAATGAATCAATCTTATAACTAGCAATGAATCAATCCATAAGAATAAGGGAGGACAAGTTGATATAGAAGGATTGGAAAACACAAACTTACACAATAAAGTCAACCTATAATATAACAAATTACAAGGTTATGTAATATGCTGCATAATTGCAACATGTAGTAGGAATGACATGAAGAAGGATAAAGTGAGGCATTTAACTGAAAGGCAAGCAGGGTGTCATGCAAGGAAAAAGCTAGAAGGATTAGAAAGGATGTCAAACAACATTCTTTGTTCAACAAAGAGAAATTGCTGATAGAAGGCATATGTAGGTCCAAGCCAGAAACAAACTTCTACAGTTGAAGCAAATCAATCATGGTATGATTTTCAAAATTAAAATAGAAGACAAGGAGCATTTTGGAACATTATATATTTTGCCTTGTGTTTTCTGTTGTGGGATGCTTCTTTCTGGTTATGTCAAGGTTAGAAGGCTTGAAGGTGATGAGGTCAAATATTGAGATCAAAATTTCATAAATTATATGCACTAGTAGTAGTTTATAAAAAAAGCATATTGGTTTATTAAGAAGTTGAGAGTTAGAAGAGAGTTATTTACTTATGTTTGAGTACAAGTTGTTAAGAGAATTAGAGTTAACTTGTCTTAAAAAGTGGATGTAGAAGATACATCATGCAAAACACTTTTTCTCAACCATAAGATTTTCAAAAAAAAAATTCTAATTTTTAAATGTAAGAGTTTAAGAGTTTAGGTTTTTGATGTAATTAAGGGTTTTTTTTTCTTACACTTTCATTATTTTCTATCCTCTTGACTAATGATTTCATGTAAATATGGTTTATATAGTAAGAAAGGAAGATTCATTCAACAATTAATTACTTAACTATCCGAACAAAGTTCTTATATCTCAAATTTTACTGGATTCAAATATTCTAATAATTTGTTTGATGAATTTTTTTATAAAAAAAAATATAATAAAAAAAAAATATTTCAGAGATATCTCAACTAGTTAAAAAAAAATCAACCACCTACATTTAGGCCATAACAAAACAATCCTAAAATCTTTGAATATAATACAAACCATAAGTCAGAAGCCCTTAACATTACTGCATTACTAAAGAATATACAACTAATTATAACTACCCCAAGTAAAAACATGACCTATATAGCTGATAAGCTAGATGCATTAAACCACATCAATAACTCAGTGAAAACGGGGCCAGCAGTGAGTCTACACCTTCAAAATTGGGCCTGCATCATCAGCAATTCTGCTTCATCTCCAGAATGGCTTAAGCATAAAAAGCTTAGCAACTCAAAAGGCATTCAAGACTATCCAATTAAAGTGCTGCATAACTGCTACAGTCCTATTGCGTTACCACCAACTGCAAATGTTGAGAATTCTATATATATATATATATATATATAATCATTTTACCTACTAAATTTGGAGATATACATCAAAGAAGGAATTCAAATTATTATTTCGGATAACTTAGAGTCCCCATTATATAAAAATAAATAAAGTAATATATGAAGAAAAAACTCATTTTTAAAATTTATATGTTACCCTTTTATTCTAGACAAATCTGGTTGGTTAATTTTTGAAAAAGTTTATTAAATAAATTATTTTTAATTTATATGAGATGCTTGATTTGCTATTACTTTTTCCTATAAGTATATTTTATAAAGTTATACAAACGCAGCCTGCTTTCATTTAAGAATGCTTCCACCTAATGAAAACTTGCAAAAGCTTAAACAAAAAGTTTGAAACTGACAATGCTATTTTCGATTGTTTAATTTAGAAACATAAATACAATTATACATTTTCTGAGAAAGAAGAAGGACTTTAAGAAAATGTGAAAATAATTAACCTGATTTGAAGCAAAAATAAAAAAATAAAAATTATGGTGGTTGATGTGAAGAAGATCGGTGGAGAATTGAGTTGGTGTTCTTATTAATGCGTTGTTTGTGATATTACAGTTGAATGTGTCGGTGCTATGCATCGGGACATTTAGTTGGGTGGACTAGAATCTACAAGGTCTACGAATTTGACACGTCACTAGCCATTTCTTTTTTGTTCTAGGTTCCCTAAGAATATAGCTCCCAATTTTATTAGACCATTTACCAATATAAACTAGTAATAGAAAATATTAAATAATTTACAAGAATACTTAAATGGTTAAATAAAAAAGTAACGAAGAAATATATAGAAATTTAACTTTATTCAATTGAAATATTTATTAACTTTGATTCATATTATGTACAGTTATAAATTAATTAAAATAAATAATGTAATTTAAGGTTTTTTTTAGAATGAAATCTGAATCCTAGATTGATTACTACAATTCATACGATATCATATTTATACCCAAAAAAAAATAGTTGTCAAAATTATTTTTTGTAATCACACCTAAATGGTTGAAGAGACAAGAATAATATTTCACTTTTGAGTTCGAGACGTCATATCAGATGGACTTTGGTAATAATTTAAGAAGTTATAAATGGTGTAGAGTATACGGTCTAATACTTTTTATTGCTCTGAAAAAAGACGCATGAAGAAGATAAATGATTTGGTCAAGAAAAACGATTGTACTACTAGACGCTCTTAAACTATCAAACGATCTATTGCATTGGACGGTCAAGGACCTTTAATCAAGATTTTACTGAATCAACCTTCGCAAATCTCCACCTTGGTTCAACACAAATATTTTGAGTGATAAAACACTAACTACCACTAAGTCCATCACAGGTTTAATCACTAATAAATTGAATTGAATCCAAGCAATGAAAGAACTTACTACAAGACAAAACTTTCATATTCATATAAAAAGGATTCTGATTTGTTGAGACCTTCGTCACCTTCATAAATCCTCGAGTAATCTCCTCTCTCATGAAATGCAGTTTGACATCAATGTGCTTAGTTCTGTCATGGAAGACTTGCTTCTTAGATAACTGTAATGTGTTGTTATTGTCACAGAAGACGATTACAACCTGCTTTTGCACCTTCAACTTTTTAGCTAGATCCTTCAACCAAGAAGCTTCTTTCACAACCTCTGTTGTGACAATATACTCTACCTCAATGGTTGACAAAGTCATTACATTTTGTAGACAGGTCTTCCAACTGATAGCAATACCATAGACAATAAACACATAATCCATGAGAGATTTTCTGGTGTCGAAACACCTTACAAATCCTTCTACTAGAGCATCATCTTTGGTAGACCGTTTGGCTCCACCAAAAACAAAAACTCTTCCAAGTGATCTATTCAAATAATGAAGAATCCACTTAAGAGCTTGCCAATGAGCTCGTCCAAGATTAGACATGAACATGCTAACAACACTCATAACATAAGCTATGTTAGGACTATTAGCATACGAAATGTCATGCATATAGTTGTTCCCCTTCAGTGTCTTTGGAGACCATTCATCACTTAACTTATAATGTGATGCAAGAGTGGTGGATACAAGTTCTAAGTTTGCCATCCCAAACTTATCAAGATTTTTTTAGATAGGTTTCCTGAGACAAGTATGTTAGAATTCTAGGCCTTAAACAAGAAGGAGGTGAATTATTTTTAAAATATTTTCGCAAATTTTGAAGGTATAGAGAAACCCAATGAAGAATCAAAGTGAAAGGAATCAAGTTAGCCAAGAAAAAATATTTGTTTTATTTAAGTTTACAGAAATTCAACCGGTTGTTTATGCTTTTCAACCAATTGTTTTTATCAGCAGTTAATAAAAACAAGTCAAAACATATTTAAATGAGAGTAAGGATAGAAAGAATCACACAACATATTTATACTGGTTCACTCTTATACCAAGAGCTACATCCAGTTCCCAGAAACCATAGGGTATTCCACTAATCAATCAACAACCTTGATTACAAACCACACACCAAAGAGGTGATCTTGAACCCTTCAAAAACACACACCTCCTTTGGCAAACCACACACTACAGATCACGGAACACCCTCTGTATCTCCACAAAACAAGTTCACAAAATTACAGTATTCAAGAGAGAAAAATGATTGATTACACTTGATATAGATTGAATTTTAAAATTACACAACAATCTTATTCCACTCTTAGACAGGTCAATCCACAACTTGAAGTAAATCGTGGAGAAAATTGATTTGAAAAATTGTAATATGATATACTATTACCTGGAGCGTAAAACTAACTATTTAAACTCCAAAAGGCATTTAAAAACATTTAATGAAGGATCCAAATCAGTTTTGAATATATTAAAACAAATTTACCAAACTTAACAAATTTTGTTAAGGATTTTAAAAAATCAATCGGTTGAAATATCGAAACAACCGATTGAATTGGTTTGACAACAAAGTCAACCAATTTCAAGCTTTATCAAAACCTGTTTCAAAAACACTAAGTGTAAAACAACCAATGGAAACGACAAACAACTGGTTATTTTTCCACTTCTTTGTAAAACATTCTTTTTCAAAAGGATTTGATTTAAACCAATTTGGATCCTAACTAAGAGTGAATTTACAAATTCAAACTACCTAGAACCTACACACACAAGCAACAGTCAGGCCTTCAAGCAATCCATATAGATTTGGAGACATCAAAACTCTTGTTCAACAAAGTATAGACGCTTCAAATCACATTTTCAAGTGATCTTGATCCCCAAAATCTTCCTAACAACTCCAAGGTCCTTCATATCAAATTCAATATTGAACCAGAGTTTTATCAACTTTAGATTTACTTGTTCTTGCTATCAGAATGTCATTAACGTACAACAACAATGCTATGAAGTGACCTTCCACCGAAAACTTGAAGTAGATGCAAGTGTCATAATTGTTGTGTTCAAAACCAATGTTTGCAATTAATTCATCAAATAGACTATTTCATTGCCTAGGGAATTTTTTTTAGATCATATAAGGATATGTTTAACTTACAAACATAATCCTCCTTGTCTCTTGCCTCAAATTCTTCTGGTTGCTTCATGTAGTTGGTCTCATCTAAGTCTCCATATAAAAATGCAATCTTAACATCAAGGTTAAGCTCGAGAACCATGGCTAACAACATCTGAATAAATCTATGCTTCACAACTAGAGAGAAAACATCATTATTATCAAGTCCTTGAATATTTGTGAATCAAGAAGGCCATATTTTTATTTGAAAATCCATTTAGAACTGACCAACCTAGAACCCTTAGTCCACAAACAAGAGTCCATGTATTGTTTCTGCTTACTTGCTAATACAGAGGATACACTAGAAGGTTTATCCTCTAACACCTCATTAACAACTATTAAGAAGTATGTAATAAACTCTACATAACCATACCTCTCTAGAGCTCTATCATTCTCCTTGTTCTATCTTTGGCAAGTCTGTAATCATCATCACATTGGTTTGCATCAGATGTAGTAGAACATGTATCATCTTCAGACGCATAAGCTAAGCATCTATCATCATCTAACGTATCAGATCGTTTATTATCTTTAGACACATCTTTTTCTATCGGATTCCACCTCAATGTTAGCTTTCTCACCATCATAACTACCTCCAGACTTACATTCTAAAACTTATGATTTATAAGCTATTTCAGTTTCATTGAAGACAACATCTTTCCCGATGATACATTTTTTGAATCCAAGCTCAAGATATCATAAATGTAATTCTTTAACACTTTCTCGATACTAAAAAGACATGCATTTAGCAACACAAGCATCCAATTTACATTGCCTAATGTGAGCATAAGCGACATAACTAAAAGATTCTCATATTATCAAGGTTGGGGGAGTCTCCTAACCAAATTTCATCAAAAGTCTTCATGTTAAAAGCAATTAAGGGAAATTTGTTAATTAACTAAGCAACAGTAGCAGCAGCTTCAGCCCAAAAAGTTTTGGTACTTAGCACTCAATAACATACAACTCCCTCGTTCCAGAATGGCCCTATTGAATCTCTCTACTAGGTCATTCTGCTGAGGAGTTCCTATAATCATATAGTTATGTCATGCTTTTTGCAGAAGATGTTAAACATCTTTAAACAAAACTCAAGACCATTATTAACTCTTAATATTCATTATCTTATTGGTTTGATTCTCCAATAAATGTTTCCAACACCTCTTAAATGGTGTGTTCGTGTCGGACACACTTATTGGACACCGACACTCCTATGACACTTGTAGAACATGTATCGGTGAAGTGTCAAATTCAAAAAATATTTATTGGATTTCTGGCAATTCTAGCACGGTTCTAACATAATTTTAAAAAGGAGAAATACATTAATTTTTTAAAAACTCAAACTTATTATATAAAATTTTATTATGATTATAAAAATAAGGAAGTAATCCTTTTGAACTAGGCATGAGAAACATCTTTTTGCTACAAAAAAAATTGAAACACACTTGTGCACATAAATCTTCATTGTCAATTTATATAATACATAATTATATAATATATATAGATTTGTGTTCCCGTGCCTTACATTTTGGAGATTATACATATCTATGTATTTGTATCCGTGTCGTATTAGTATCTGTGTCAATGTCTATGCTACATTCCAACTCTTGAAAATCTCAAATGCTTCATCGGTCTTCTAAGGGTAGACAATCCCTATAGGTTAACATGAAGATAATCAAGAGTTCCCTTCATCCTCTATTATCCTATGTTAAAACAAATTTTACAGGTTTTTCCATAGATAGTCTACACAAAATTTCAATTGATCAATTTTGTCACTCCCAAATAAACCTTGTTTTTCTAACCCTACTAAGCCTCTTTCACTCATATGACCTAACATTTTGTCATATCTCTATTTTTTATAAGAAGGTCTTTTCAGCGGTAGACACTGACCCTGATATTACAACACCTTCTAAGGAGAATTGAAACTCTTTCAAGTTCTGTAAACTCTTGGAACCATATATGTTTAGGTGTCATATGAAAGGAACATTTGAAGTCTAAGGTCCATTCACAATCATCAATACCACTCAACACATGAGAACCTTTTGTGATTCACAACAGCCTTCCATCAGAGCTACTTCACCAAATGTAAACGAAACATCAAATTATTTACCAACATCAGAGCTACTTCTTCTATCTCTAAGGATGATACTTTTTGGTGTGTCCTTCCTTCTGGCAGTGATAATACCTGTAGACATTTACCAGTGAAATTCTAAACCTCATACTTTGCGAAAGTCATGATTATTGAGTTTTAATGCTCCACATTCATCCTACCAGTTTGTAAGGAAATAACTCACAAATTTAAAACTGTCTACCAACACAAACGAGCAATAATGAAGAACCCACAAGAGTAGTAAGACAAATAAAGAATAGCGAAGAAACATACAAAGGACTTTAATGTGGTTTAATTTAAGTGTTAACTAACTTCAATCTACATCCATGATCAGAAATTCACTAAAGCAGAACTCAAGTTTTCTCTCATATTAAACTTTCAACTCTAGGTTGATTACAACAGTTCATACAAGGTCCTATCTATACATAAAATAATTGTTAAAATTAACTAATGTAAACCATGTGTAAACAGTTGGAGAAAACACGTGAACGTTGTTTCACTCTTAAGCTTGGACGTTTAACCATACGAACTTTGATAATAGACCAGAAAGTTATAACTATTGTAGCGTATATGGTCTAATACCCTCTAATGTTTCAAAAACATAAGGATGAAAATGATAGGTGATCTGATCAAGACAGAGAGTCTTGTACCACCAAAAGCTCTTAAACTATCAAATGATGTACTCCATCAGACGTTTTAACTTTTAATAAAGATTTTATTGAACCTATTTTCATAGGAGGTTTAGTGGCATTCAGTTGTTACTTATTTTTCTTCTTTTGTTGTTCATGTGCTTTAACAGAACCCGCGAGATCATTAATGGTGATCTCTTCCAAATTTCTTGACTCCTCAATTGCGCACACAAAATTTTCAAAGTCACCGGTCAATGACCAAAGAATTTTCTCCACAACCATTGGATCCATGAGAGTTTCTCCATTGCATTTGAGTTGATTGACTACAGTTTGCACACGAGTAATGTAACTAGATACATTTTCCGAATTCTTCATCTCCATGGCCTCCAACTCACCTCATAGAGTTTGAAAACGCATTTGTTTAACTCGGACAACACCCTTGAACACATTTTCCTAAATGTCTCATGCTTCCTTTAAAGTTGATGCACCAACAATCTTCTCAAAAATTGCCTCATCAGCAGCTCAATACAACATGTACAAAGCTGCATTATCTTTTGGTCGTGTCTCTTTCAATATTTTAACTTTGGCCACCGATTATCTTGTGGTATTTTCTGCTTGTTCAAAACCTTCTTGAACCACCTCCTAAGAATCTTGAGATCCAAGAAGGACTTTTATTTGGATACTCCAATTGTCATAATTGACCATCTTTGTTAGTCGAGACAGTAAATTTTAAATGGTTATATTGGTCACAACTTTGATATCAGTTTGTGAATAGAAAATATATTTTTATTATTTCACTCCTACTTTTTCAAATAAAAATACAATCTCTTTAAATAGTCTCACAATATACTTTTTCAAATTCTACATGTTATTTATACTATAAATTACATTTAAAATAATCATATAAATGATATTTAAAATTAAAATTAAAAATAATTATTATTGATGATTTGAATTTCAAAACAAAAATTGATGAAGACTTTAAGTTTACTGTTTAACATTATGTCATGTTTGGGTTCCAAAATTCGGAACTGAACATATCTGGTAATCGTGTTTTTAAATTTTTCAAGTATTTCTTCAGTAGAAATAAGCTATGGAGTTCAACATATTTGCATATTATGCTCTCATGTCGACAACCAGGTTTACAATACTACAAATTCCCCACAACCGAACATTATGGAGGCAGCCCTCAGATTGAATGATAAAGACATGCTGTGAAGGATCTTCAAGCATTGAATACATGGCTCACAGTTGGAGCTATGGTGTGTGATAGACCCTGTTTAAATGTTGCAGTTGGTTAATTTGCATGGATTGGTTTGATTATACTACTAGTGATCTGCAAGATTGGTGCACTTTTAAGTGGTTCAATTCATGTAGATTGCAGCTTTGTTAGCAGTTTCAAGACTATGTACCTTTTGCTGTTATGACGATTAGCCTTTGTTTATGCATGTCTTGTGCTTAAGTTAGTTTTCTTTAATATAAATGAAATGTATATATATCTTGGTTGTTTTATTATAGACTGGCATAAATCTGTGTAAGTTTTTTCTCCTGTATTTTTGTATTTCTTTGTCACAAAAGGATGGTTTATGGAAAAGTTTTCCTAACTGCTTTCAAGTGCAATTTCATTTATCAAACTTGTATTTAAGAATAACGTTTATTTCATATGGTCTTTTCAAACCCTAATATAGAGTGTCTTCTTTTGAACGTGTTTGTGAATAACAACAAAAATCTATTTTAATTTGATAAAATCATTTAAAACACGATTTAGCCTCATATTTTCATTACTATAGATTTTTAGGAAACATTAAAAATGTGAAAACAGTATTTATTTTAGCCGTTTAGTTTTCGAATTAATTAATAAAGTGTTGGTAAATTTAATATGGAATGAATGAGTGCAATGTTATTGCATTTGACTTGTGGCCAAGGGCGTGAATGGGCCCCTCATTTGGGAAGATTGCTCGGCTTGTTGTCTCCATCAAATTGATATCTACACTCTTAAGATAAAATAAACAAAATGCAATGGATGTGTACCATATCTTCCTTCTCTTCTAAATCATAGCAAGAAAGACCTAATCTCCTGATATCTATGTGTTAAAATACTATTAGTTCCAAAATTGTGTCACGTGCCATACCTAATCTTTTATTTGCTTTCCAAATCATATTCAATAATTTGAGCACTAAAAAGCTACTCACAACACAACTTTTTCTCAACTATAAATAATCTCTTACTACTGTTTAATATAATTATTAAGAAATATTACTTGATGCACTTATATATTATTTATATATTAAGAAATGTTTTTATTTTTTTAGTTAACGTGATATCTTCAATACCACACCTTTCTCATGTTTGGCATGTCGATTCGTACATGAAACTATATATTTATGGATCGTTCGAGTGAACTTATTAGTCCAACAAACACTACAAGAAAATAATTGAATAGAAACCAATTTTAGATAAAAAAAAAATAATTAGTTACTATAGTGACTAAATTATATACTATTTTAGAAACTAAAAAAAATGATTTCTCTAAATTGGTATCTAATTAGCTACCAAGGTTTTTAATACCAAATTTAGAACATAAATAATTGATAGTTAAAACTTTGGTAGCTAATTAGATACTAATTTAAAAACTATTTATCAATAATAGAAACTAATTTAAAAATCAATATTAATTTTTTTAGTCTATAAAATAGTCTATAATTAAGTCATTATGACAAGTAATTTTTTTAAAAAAATTAATTTTTATTCAATGATTTTCTTGTACTGAAACTCTAACTAGGATGAACTCTAAATGATTATGATATTATATTAAAAAGTGAATTTTAAATTTAACTCAATCTTAAAATTCACTTATAAAATAAGATTTGTATTTATGTATATACTATAAAATGTGATTATCCCTAACCACAACAATAATTTCTCACTGTAAATATATATTCCTGTTTAATATTACTAGAGTTCAAGCTCTTTCAGATTACGTTTCTACCAAAATTTAAATCATAAAAAATCTATCCCTAATTAATAATATTAGAGTTCATACTCTTTGAGATTATGTTTCTACTAAAATTAAAATAACTAAATTTATGTTGTTATTATAAAATCTTATTACAAAATTATGAACATTCAATAAAATCTCATCTTCATATATGTGTGAACTTTTAAGTATATAAAAGTTCGTCCGATCATTTTTGCTCACATTTGTGAAAATAACTTTTGGTTCAGTAAATTAAAAAAATTATGTTAAATTTTTGTACTAACCACTTGAATTTTTAATACTGTTGAAACTATATTTTACGAAAAAAAAAAGAAGGAGGAGAGTCTTTCTACAGAAAGGTCTTGCCTGCTAAAAGATGTACGGCCAAAATGTTTGTGGGATGCAATATACGAGGGAAGTGTTCCAAAACAGATGGTATTAAAACTGTTTCTGGAAAAGGTTACCTGGTTAATATACAGTGTATGTAGATTATTTATGTAAAGCAAAAGAAATGAAATATAAATTAATTTAGTTTTGTTAATTAAATATATTTATATAAATTCAAATTTAATTTACAAACATCAATAATATAAATATAAATTGTAATAAATTTCACTTATTTAGTAACTCTTTTCATGATTTAAAAGTAGAATATACTAATATATTTTATTGGTACGGATTATTTATCATGAAAAGTACTCATTAGCTATATGAAAATGTTTGAATGAATATAACTTGAGGTTATATTGTTGGATTAGAATAATAATAAAAGAAATTATGAAATAAAAACTAATTTTAGATAAAATAAAATAATTAGTTGTAATAGTGAATAAATTAGAAATTATTTTAGAGATTAATTTTTTTTTTCTAAATTAGTTTATATTATTATTAAATAATTTTGAAATTGGTATTTAATTAGCTAATAAAATTTTAACTACCAATTATTTAAATTCTAAATTTGGTAGAAAAAATATTGGTAGCTAATTAATACCAATTTAAAAATCATTTAACAATAATAGAAACTAATTTAAAAATCAAAATTTTTTTAGTTTCTAAAATAATTTTTAATTTATTCACTATAGGAACTAATTATTTTTTGTCTTTAAAATTGATTTCGATTTCATGATCTTCTTGTAGTGAAAATAATTTCATTACTTATTTTTTTTAAATGTTTAATGTTTTTAAATATTTAATGTAGTAGTAGTATTTTTTAAAATTAAAATTAAAAGTGGGTGATTAATAAGTTGATCAATTTTGTATTAATTGACAATTAAATATGTGCATTTTATTATTTTATAATACTAACAGTGATCTATATTTACCTGAAGATAGGTAAATATAGGTAAGGTCGATGAGTCGGTTTTTTTAATTTGAGATAGTATAGTCGATTGTTTTTATGTGAGATGGTGAAATTTGATTTTTTCTATAAGGATTGAGATATTTTTGAAATATTTTTATTGTTTTTTGATAAAAAAATATTTATTTGAAAATTTTATTGAAGTCTGAAACGAAATCAAGAAAATTTTGCGTTTATATGATGTAATTTTTTCTAGTTATCATCAAAATGAGTAATTTTTATTTATTTATTTGTTAAAATAAATAAATTGTGACATGATGATAAAGAGTCATTTATTACTAATGCAACTCTAATATATTTGTTATAAAAAAAACAACTTTTATATATATATATATATATATATATATATATATATATATATATATATATATATATATATATATATACCAGGATAAAATCGTAACCAATTTACACAACTTTCTTTCCAAAGCAAACAAAAAAAATCATGAGAGCAGTGCACCACTTTTCTTCTATTTGACAAACTCTGCATACTCTTTAAATTAAATATTCACTCTCATTTTAATGATAATTGATTTATTATGTTTAAATAGACGATGGATTATGGTCTAAATGAAACAAATATTTATATGTATATAAATTTTGACACTCACTTTTCTATGTCCCTTAGTTCTCTCTCCGTCTCATGGCTCTAAGCGCATCCATCTCTGTCATTGCTGTGTTTGTTTTGTCTGAGTACGTAACTATTTTGATATAATATTTTCTTTCCCACCCAATAATGTAGGTACTCCAGAGTTTGTATGCTTATTCCAGCACTCATTCTGACAACGACAACCATCACAGTGGCATCAAACGTCAACACTGCAGATCTCTTTCTACAAAAATCATGCTCCCTCCCTCCCTCTCTTTCTCTCTCTCTCTCTCTCTCTATGTATATATAAAACTTTTATGCCCTCTTTAAATACAGGTGAACACCTACATGTATGTGTTATAATTCAGATGTGGCACATGTTGTCGTGTATGTCTGAAAGAATCATTATCCCTAATTATTAAGTGAAAATTCTATTTGCCTTCTAATTCAAAAATAACCAACTAACAAAATCAGACTAATCATATCTAGTTACCCAATTGCTCAAATGGATTAGCATGATATGTATACTAGATTATTATGTTGTGAATTAGCAGATATGAAAACTCTTGGCACTAAAGAGCTGCTTCTGAAAAAAGATTACACCCATTTTGTGTATTAATGTGTTCAGTTGTATAGTTAGGAATGGAAGATGTAGGAAAATAAAATAAAGAAAGTTGGGTTGTAGAAGCTAGTCCTATTAATGGATTGATAATAATGTTAAATGAGGTTGATAATAAGGCGATAAGGTTGAAGCGTGTTGACAAATGGCAAACAATAATTGTATGATTACAGGAAAAAATGCACAGTGAAATGGTAACGTCGCTATTAAAAAAGAGAGTATAAATATGAAAGAGAGAAGAAAAAGATGAGTAGAAAGCAAGTAATATGGCCCATAAAATGTCTACTCATTAGCCCAATGACATGATCCCCATCTTCCTCTCCCTATTCATTTCACTTCCCCTTTTCCCTTCCCTTTACAAAACCCAAACAACCCTCTCCATCTTCACCATTCACCACCACCACCAGCATGTCTTCTTCAAGTGGCAAGGATTTGGGAGAAGGATCAAGCTCCCCAACAGGGACACTTAGCCGCTATGAGTCTCAGAAGAGAAGGGATTGGAACACTTTTGGGCAGTACTTGAAGAATCAGAGACCCCCAGTTCCACTCTCTCAGTGCAATTGCAACCATGTCTTGGATTTCCTTAGGTATCTGGACCAGTTTGGGAAGACCAAGGTTCACCTTCAAGGGTGTGTGTTCTATGGGCAGCCAGAACCTCCAGCACCCTGCACATGCCCCCTTAGACAGGCTTGGGGAAGCCTTGATGCTCTCATAGGGAGGCTCAGAGCTGCTTATGAGGAAAATGGTGGCTCCCCTGAGACTAACCCTTTTGCAACTTCCTCCATCCGTCTCTATCTCAAAGAGATTAGGGAGTGCCAAGCTAAGGCAAGAGGTATCCCTTACAAGAAGAAAAAGAAGGGCACCAAGGCAAATGATGAATCAACCTCCACCATCCACTTCTCTTGAATATCATCATCCCTTTCAAGATGGTAATTCATTAATTAATCTCATCATATCCATCATTCACTTACTACACTCCTTAACTCAATGTGCTGCTTTAGGATCTACTTCTTAACTTTTATTTCTTATGTGTCATCTATAACTATATAATAACCTAATGTGGAATTCAATCTAGCAGCATCTCATCTAGTTTATAAAACCAGGACTTCAAATTTTGGATTCAAATCACCAAAATCTTAATCATATCTGCTTATCATTAAAACATTAGTGTACAAGAAAGTAATATGTTTACACAGTTGCTCTCAGATAGAAAACCAGATAGCCAATCTTCATCATATAAACCAAGATTTTCACTTTTAGGTACTACAGTTAATTAGTTTATGAAACATTGACGAAACAAAGTATTAACAATGTTATCAATTCCTTAGGTTGCAAACGTGTGCTGATAATGGTGATTAAATAAAATTGGAAAGACTGTGTTAAACCCCTCAGACATACTCTAATACCTGCTGACATGGGATTATTCTGGAAAAAATGTTTGTGATCTACATAACTTTAATTCAATATCCGTTATTTGCATGTTAGCTTTCCCCTAAATTTTGCCCTTTTAAGATTCTGCAGATTTTATGTCCCATGAATGTTCAAAGTGAAATGACTTAGTCTCTCTATTTAGTTCCTACGCATCGAATGAACCAATGATTGAAAGCATTTGATTAATTAAGGTTCTTTTTTTTTTTAATTCAACGGTTAATTAAGGTTATACTCAACTACATTGAAATAATTTATAAGAAATAATTATAGAAAATGCAAGCTTTTTGTAAAGCTTTTCTATTCACAATTTAATAGTAACAAAGTCATGATTGTGTGGAATCTCTTTGAGTAAATGTTGAAGAAATCGGTTGCTAATTATTTAATTAATCTTATGTTAACCTTAAACATTTCCCACCATCCTCACCTCCATATGCCCCACTTATTGCTATCTTTGATATAGAAGATCTTTCCATGCAAAGGGTGACTGGATATTCATGTCTTTTTTCTCCACTTTGTTTTATTACCATGTCAAGTACGGATTCAAATATTCTGTCTTCTGTGTGTATATGTCTTCTTTCCTGTCCCTTAATAGAAATTTAAGTAACACTTTAGTAAAAAAAAAAGTAACAAATTTTATATGATAAAGAATATTATTTTTCAATCATAAATATAAATTTTGTATTGGAGAGAGACAAGTAAGAGAATAGAAAAGAGAAACATGTAACTTGTGTCGATAACGTACCTTGATTAGATCATGTTGTCTAGCCCCTGATTCTGTTGAACAGTAGCTATATATTCCTTCTTCCAAATGTTATTAGTGAGCATGTATAATTTTAATAAGCTCATTATTGTTTTGTTAGGAAAATGGTTGAGCTTTGTGCTTCCTCCCATGACCTCACATGTTGTTGTCGGTTGTTTATTGATTTAAATAGAAGTTGATAAGCAATTTGAATGAGAAGGTTTCTTTTGCTTTTTATGTACACTAGTAGTACATTATATATATTAGAGATTGAAGACAAGCTCTTGGTTTGAAGTGATTATTCCACACACAGCATTCTTTAAGCATTTAAATTATATATATCTAGATTATTGAAGTACGTAAAACTTGGATTAGGGCTTCTTTAAGCATATATAATGCTTCCTATAATACAACAGTCATACAGAAATCATGTGTAGCTTATTAGCAAAGATCAGGGAATATTCAGGTTGTACGGCTGTTTGTCTGCACAGTCTCTGTCAGTGTGTGGCAGCTGGTGGCAAGTTAGGGTTTTCCTTGTACGTATTATGATCCAAGTATGTGAAAACTATTTGTCGGCAGCTTTTTTGTTGGGAATCTGAGACTATTTTATGATATAGTATCACATTTTAACTTCTGCTTCCTTCATCAAACATAGTTAATCCTACTTCTTCTTCTAATTACTTGGTGCATCCTCACTATATCTTTCCCTACCTTCATTCTTTATCTTTGCCCCATCCATATAAGTCATAGATAAAAAGCCACTTAATTTAGAATATTCATAAGCTTTCCCTACCAAGTTGCTACTAGCTAAATGCACTTTGTCTCGATAACACTTAACAAAGTTCTCTTTCTTTTGAAACAAACATATGATATTTTTTAATAAATATTCAATAAGAAAATAAAGATTAAGGTGGATTAGAAGTTACATGAAATAAAAACCAACTTTAGAGACAAAGAATAATTAATTGTTATAAGAACTAAATTAGAAACTATTTTTGAAACTAAAAAAAATTAGTTTCTAAATTAGTTTCTATTATTATTAAATAGTTTCTAAATTAGTATCTAATTAACTACCAATTATTTAGATTCTAAATTTGGTAGCAAAAACTTTAATTGCAAATTAGATATCAATTTAGAAACCATTTAACAATAATAGAAACTAATTTATAAACCAAAAATATTTTTAGTCTCTAAAATGGTCTCTAATTTAGTCATTATAACAACTAATTATTTTTTATCTCTAAAATTAGTTTATATTTCATGATTTTCTTGTACTGTTAACTAAAATAAATGAAACCTCTTTCATAAGTTAAACATATTTTTTTATCATTAAAAAATAAATAAAATAAATATAAAACATTTTAAAAATATTCTAACGCTATTACATATAATAAATTATGGAATATATAATCTCAAAAACAAACAAACAAACTCACTCTAACACCAAATGACAACAACCATTTTACAAAACCACCCAAAAAAATCAAAGATGCACTAGCAACAAAATGTTTTTAGCAAAACAACATAAGTTAAACACATCTTGTCTTATGTATCTAATTTGTAAAAGTTAAAGCATTAGAAAAATTTCCAAGTAAAAGAGTAGAGTATCTTAAAATATTTCTTTTTATTAAATTCATTTATTGTCAATAAAAAAAATAAGAAAAACTTTATACGAGTTAATTTTAACTATTAAAAAAATGTTAGATTTCTTTATCAATTTTTTTGGATAGTTTTTAATTAAAAATTTATTCCATTAGATTATTTATCTTAAATGTATACAGCAGAGAGTATCCAGCTTACAATTCTAGATGCAATATGTGAGATACAAATGTAAGAAATTCATGAAACAGATGGTTGCTTGGTAATGTATATATATGTGTGAATTATTTGATGAATTACTAGGTTATATATATTACTGGCCCCGTGTAGGGTATGCATATCTCTTTTTAAATCTTTAAGTTCAGAAACGATATGCGTCAGAACAAACAAAAAGGGTTATTGATGGATAAAAGGAATATCTATTATGGCCCATAAGCATCTGCTGCAGCATTAATCTTTCACAATATTTGGTTAATTAAATACTTATTAATAATAACACAATGCATGAATCATTAACTGTTATAATTGAAAGAATCATTTCAACACTTGGATTATTCTTCTCATCATCATGACAGATGAATTAACTGAGTCGCCATTTTTTTCTGGTTTTATATATCTTGTAAGCACAAGGTAGAAAGAGAGATTCAGCTGAATTGTTCAAAGAAGAAGTTATTAATCCATGATTATATATATATCCTTGCAGGTAGAACACAATCGAATTGGAGATCCTTTTTACAAGGCACAGTGTATTGGAGGTTCGGTTTCTATTTCCGTCGATAATTTGTTGGCATTGCTATTTTTGTTTTACTGGGGAATTTGTAAGATCCTAGCCTAATGAACAACTACTCATTAAATCTATGACTTATGCTTTCGTTTATTATTCAGCTGCATATATACATATAGCTATAGTTTGTCATGTACTTTTCGAATTGGTTCCCATTGAAATGGTTAGGTATTTTCATTAATTAGCTGTTTACTTCTAATGGTAAAATTGGAGAATATCAAGGTCTGAACTTTATGCTAATATTTTCACTAATCAATTTTTATTCGTGATTGGTGTGTATGGATCATGTAATTAACATTTTTTTTCTTTTTAACGTGAAATTGCCTTGTAAGGCATTGTACTTGGTTACTTAATAATCTTTTTGTTTGTATATAAAAGAATATGTTCACATAAAGATAAAAGGAACACACAATTAATGTCTTTTAAGTACTTCGTGAATGTCGATGCTTTGGTAGGAAAAGATAAATATATATTATTTATATAGTTTTACTTACACGTATTATTCATTGAAATTGGAAAACCAAAATTGTTTAGGCTCTGCAATTTATAGTTTATAATTTTAAAAAAAATATGTTAGAAAAAGCGTGCTAAATAATACGTAGGTAAGATCTTAAATGACAGTGATAGCAACATGTCCTTGGTTAACATTTTTGTATATAATAAATGTATCTGTCTTTTATTTAAAAATAGAAAATTAAATGTTTAAAATATGCATTAAATTGGTATTAATTTATTTTACTTTTTTTCAGTTATGTCTTTTTTTTCATATACCTTCGATTTGTCTTAAAGAACCGTTTTGCTAAAAAGAAAGTGAATTTACTGCTTGGATATGTTCAATATTTTGTGGTATTTTTTTCATTTAATAAGAGTTAAAAATTCTTTTCTTGTCAATGTTGAAATAAGTTTAAACTAGTATAATTAGTTTTTATTATCACCTTCAATACTTTTAATAAATGAAAAGATGGAGAGACAAGCAAGTTGCACTAATGATTGCAATTCATGTATCTATGTATATTCTCCCACTTTTTTGAATTTCTTGAGACAAATTCACTTTTAAAAAATAAAGTTGTACAATTGAACATGGGAGGTTTTTTATTCAGTGTAAGTCATGGGAATCCATCAAGTCCCACTGTTTGGAAAATGATTTAAGAATAATAATTAACTTCAAATGTTTTGAAACATGTTTTAAGCACAAAAATTAACTTTTAAACTGTTAGTTTTGTTTAAAAAATGTTTTAAGCATAATAATTAAATTCTAAAAGATATACATTAATAATATGTTCAAAAATATAATCTAATAATGTGTAAAGTTAGTTTACACAATATTTAATGATATACATTATTGTTGATATGATTTTTAAGATAATGTATAATATTTCAAAGTATGGATGACAAAATGTATAATATATATTTAGAATGTACAAGAACGAATCATAAAAAAATTTAAAAGTAAAGTACGAAATGTTAGAAAAGATAAAAACATTTTTTTATCAATAAAAATTAAATGAATTAAACCATGATTTTCATTCTACCCACTCAAAGTCATCAACACAGTCTCGTTACACATAATATAAGTTTTCTGTTTTCAACATTTATTTTATTCCTTCCAAATAAAGTATTCGTAGAGCAAGAGTAATCTTTTTTTTCTTATTTGATTTAAAAAAGGATATCACTGGCTAAAATTTATAGAGTTTCTGAAGTGTTTACAAACCCAAAACTTAATGAGTTTGGTAAAATATTTAATTTATATGATAGATGACATATTTCATTTTGTGTAATTAATTTTTTTAATAACTTTTAACTTATTCTAATAAGTTATTGATATTAGTGTTTTAAAATAATCTATTCCAGTGAAACTTATACTTTTATTACTCTTTAAAGTAACAATAGGAAACCTTAATGTTCAAATACTGTTTGTGATTATGATTTTTGAATTATTATTTTAAATGTTCTATTATTTTGAACTATCAATATAAATGTTACACTTTTTTATTATTTTTTTAATTATTCAACCATTTTTTTAGTAAAATACTTATTTTTATTGAGAAACAATAATTATTTTAAATTATAATCAAGAATAAATTTTAACACAAGTAAATTTCATTTGTAAATAAAAAATTACATTATAAAAAATAAAATAAATTTAGAATATAAATATATAATCATTAAAATTTTATAATTATCTAATATTAGAATTTGATTCAAGAATTAATCAAGTCTTTATTTATTATTTTACAATTTTTAACTAACTTTTTTTCAATAAAATAAATATTATATACTAAACACTTAAAATGCTTTAGCTTAAGTACAAAATTGAAAAAAAAATTAAAAAAAAAATTAAAAAAAAATTAAAAAAAAAAAATTAAAAATAAAATTAAAAATAAAATTAAAAATAAAATAAAATATATATATATATATATATATATATATAAAAGTATAGTGTTAGATACTATTTATGTTAAAAAGACAAATACTTGATTTTTTTTATGGGCAATAAATAATAAATAAAATAAAATAGAACCACTTTAGGGGTGGTTCAACCCTTATACATAAAACGCTAAATCAATTTTAGCTATCTCCTTCCAAAAACCAACCCAACTCTTCTACCCCTTACAAAACCAAGTAAAAGACCTCAAGAAACTAACCTTGTACACTCCAAAGGAGCCAAACACCAATCAGAATAAGAGAACGAAACTAACCGGGAATTTGTTGAGACCCAAGACCAAGCTTTTACCTGTGCCAACGCAAAGACCTCTTTCTCGTCTGCCACTCCTTATTAAAAATTATATGATTCCTGTGACTCCAAATCTCACTAATCACCCCTACCCAGATCGTGTTCCAAACAACCAGGCCCATCTCCGAAGGTAAGTTCAATCTAAATTGATCAAAATTGCTCCTTGGATCAATATGAGTCACAAACAAGATTCCTAGCCACTTAAAACATAAACACCAAACTCGCCAAGCAAACGAACAACCAAAGAACAAATGACTACTCGACTCCTCCTCCTTCCCGCACAACACACACCTCAAGCTTTCTAAAAGAACCCCTCTTCTACTAAGATTGACCCTGGTAGCAAGCTTGTTTTCCAACACCCTCCAAGCCAAAACCATTGCAGATGGAATTGCCTTACTCCTCCACAACTTTCTAAGCTCCTACGAGGAAACCGCCTCATTATCCTTCCTGAAAAGGTTGTAAGCTGAGCTAACCGTATATGACTGAGAACTCCCACCCTTCCAAACCCAACTATCAGTCTCTTCAAGAACAACCTCAACCCCAAGCAGGAGCTGACTCAATCGATCCGCTGTCGGCTTCTCCCATTTGAAAAAAGGCCTTTTTCCAAACAAGTCCTCAAACCCATCTCCCATTAGACCAAGTCCCAAGTTCCGACAGTTTTGCATTTTTGTTAGAGCTAACTGAGAAAAGTCGTGGAAAAACATTCTTCAACGCCTCACCCATCAACCAACTATCCTTCCAGAAACAAATGTCCGTCCCATTCCCAACCTTCCACTCAAAACTATCTTCGAAACATCTCCCCCACCCCTTTGAATACCAAACTTCCTTCAAATCCTTCCACCAAAGAGAACAACTTTTACCATTACTTGCCTCTCCCAGATCTCTCCACCCACCGTACTTAGAAAAAATGATGTCCTTCCAAAGACCTACCTCAACCGAGCCCAACCTCCATATCCACTTTCCCAACAGAGCCAAATTAAACAATCTCAGATCTATTATTCCAAGCCCCCCAAACTCACGAGGTTTACAAACCAGGTTCCAGGAAGCCCAAGCGATATTCCTCTCTTCTGCACCCCAGCCCCAAAGAAAATCCCTTTGCAACTTGATCAACTTCCTTGCCACCCCAGCAGGCAATCTGAACAAAGACATAAAAAATAACGGAATAGAAGAAAGCACATACCTAATCAGACAAATCCTCCCAGCCATCGACAAACTTCTTCCCTTCCACCTGCTTAATCTAGCCTGCACTTTCTCAATCACCCCGTTCCAAAACGCACTGCGCTTGTGACTCCCTCCGACTGGCAGACCCAAGTAAATGAACAGAGGAACCATCGTATCGCAACAAAGAATCGCTGCAAATCTCCGAAGTGTGACCTGATCCATCCCCGTCCCTCCAATCCTACTCTTCGCAAAATTAACCCTTAACCCAGAAGAGAGCTCGAAACACTGCAGGATCGCCCTGATGTTGAAGACACTTTTGGTATTTGCTTCACCAAAGAACAAAGTGTCATCCGCATACTGTAACATATTTACCTTTACTTTATTCTTCCCAACTTCCAAACTGTCAATCAACTTCTTTTCCTCTGCTACCCTTGTCACCCCAGCTAACCCCTCCGCCACAATAAGGAAGAGAAAAGGGGCAAGCGGGTCACCTTGACGAAGACCCTTTCTAGGAAAGAACTCCCTAGTTGGGCTTCCGTTTACAAGGACCGACACCGAAGCTGACTCCTAGCATCCCTTAATCCAACGAATCCACCTAACACAGAAACCCAACCTCCTTAGCATATAATATAAAAATTCCCATTTCACCGAATCGTATGCCTTCTCATAGTCAACTTTAAAGAAGATACATTGTTTTCTCTTTCTCTTGTAATCCTCAAGAACCTCATTTGCAATAAGCACACTATCCAACAAACCTCTTCCTTCTATAAAAGCCGACTGTCTAATGTCAATGATTTTTCCAATCACCTTTTTCAGACGCAAGGAGAGCGCCTTTGAAATGATCTTATACAGGCAACCTACTAATGAGATAGCTCTGAACTCCCCCAGCTGTTGAGGACACAAATGCTTGATAATCACCTTAATAAAAAAAAACCTCATGCATTGTTGTCATACATACAGCTAATGCTATATTACAAACAAAAAATAGACTCTTATTCTATAGCATATCCTATTCTGTCTGATAATAGAAAAGTCTCAAAAGCCATAATGAGATAAGATTTAAGATAATTAATATAACACTCACAAGACTTAAACACTAGTTCATAATCTCAACTTAATAAGAAAATTATCTTCATTCCTAATCTGAACTTAATAAGCAAATTATCCCCATTCAGTCTCCTCTAACTATATATTTATTTGTTAGCGTTCTGGAGTTTACTTTAACATTATTCCATCTCCTGCCTTTAACACAATCTAATATGAATCACAATCACTCTCACTCAATATGGTTCACTGCACACATTATTACCCTTCCCCTTCATAAAATAAAATTTAAATTTATAGAAATATTTTATCTATAGTCTATCAATGTAAGATCTCAAAAAAAAATTCAAACAAGCTACCACTTTAACTCTGGTTCATATTACGAGTTACAGCAACTCCCAAATTCTTCTAAAAAGACAACGCACTATCGAGTGAGATCACTAATTCCTTTCCTCCAAATATAACTACACACAGTTCTCAACTAACCTGACTCTTGGAGGATGATTTAATTGCAGAGGCACTTTCCAGCACACCTAAGGTTTGAACAAGAAGCTTATCCTAGGAATGATCATACACGACAGATAGATGTTGGTGCATACTGTGTGATTCCAACCTCTGCCATTTGATCAGTCATATGATTCACATATTGTAGCTCCATTTGGATATCCCTTGCATAGAAGTTCAAAATACAGGCACTAGCCAAGTACAGATTGTTGAACCACACTTTCAATCTTGCATCCTTCCAAACATCACCATTTGCACATAGAGATAACAAAAAGTTAGACCAATGAGACAACCTAGAACAAACTAACTCAAAAAATCAAAGAAACCTAAACCTCCCAAAAACCTCCCATTATTTATGGCTGTTACATTAATTACTAGACACAGGTTCACATCTTCACGTCTAGTTTTGTATAGATTGAATACAAGTTTTTAAGCAAAGCCACCAATCTAACAGTTTTTCATTTTTATTTAGATCGAGCATGAGATGAATTGTGTGCTAGCCAATGGTAGGGAGCCTTTCAGTCCTACACTTACTCCACATTTGGCATCTTGGCACGCCACACTTAACACGAGAGATTTAATGACTCCAATAACATATAATTACACGCTAAACAACTCAATTCCTCTTATATCTCCACTTTTATCTCCATTCTTTTATCTTTATTTTCCTATCTAACACCATTTCAAAAATAAATTAAAAAAAATAAATTTAAATACATTAAAAAAACTAAATATTTTTTATGTTTAAAATAGTTATAATTGAATAAAGAAATGATTTTTTACAAAATAAAAATAAAAAAGTAATAAATTAAAAATGTTTAGTTTAATTTTTTTTTAAGAATGAAAAAAATTAAAAATTAAACCCTACAACAACATAAAAGTTGAATCTATAAACATAAATTAGTATTTATTTTTATTATTGATGATATGTAATCATGTTAATTTCAAGTAAGAAGTACAAAACATAATTATAAAAAAACCAAAGTCAATTAGTATTAATTAGCAGTGAACACACATAATATTGAAGTGTCTAACCTAAATGCAAAATCTTAAAAACAAAACTAATGCAAATGCTACACTTAATGCTTAAAATGAGAAGAAAAAAATGTAAAAATAAATAAATATAAAAAATAAAAACAGCAACAATAAAAATAAAAACAAAAATAAATAAAGAATGATATAAAAAATAATAATAACTAAAATAAAATAAAGGCAAAACAAAATAAGATAAAGATAAAAGATATAAAAAAAAATAAAAACAAATCTAAACAAGATAAATATAAGAGATATAAGGCGATACTAAATAAGTATGCCACACCCAACATCTTTGATTTCTACATTTTTCCTTTTGTATTACACACCAAACATTTTGTTTGTTGTCAACAAATGACTTCATTATATGTTATTGTTCACTATGATGGATCAATGAAAGAATGTCCCATTGAAGGATGTACATTCAGTTCTATGACACCAAAAGTTGTTGCTATCAAAAAGGGAATGACCCTACAAAGAATGAAAGAAAGCATCAAATGATTGCACAAAGCATTCATGAAATCATCCAAGCTGATCCTTCCACACCAGTGTCAACCATAATAGCACACATGAAGTCATCATTGGGGTATACAGTCACATATAAAAAGGCATGGCTAGGAAAACAACTGGGCATAGAAAATGTATATGGCAATTGGGAAGAGTCATACCAAAAGTTGTCAGCTCTCCTAAATGTAATGCAACTTTACGTTCCTAGGTTTATATGGAAAATAAAGATTCAACATGCTTATGAAGGAAACCAATTGGACGTGGACCACATCATTTTCAAGAGGGTATTTTGGACATTCAAACCATGCATTGATGGTTTCAAATTTTGCAAGTCGGTGGTCCAAGTTGATGGAACTTTCTTGTATGGGAAATATAGAGAAATGTTATTGGTTGCAGTTGCGCAAGATGACCGAAACAACATATTACCAATTGCATTCTCCATCGTAGAGGGTGAAACTGCTGATGCTTGGTTCTTTTTCTTGCGAAACCTACAAAGATATGTCACTCCGCAAGATGGTCTCTGTCTCATTTCTGACCGCCACGAATCAATAAAGAGTGCATACTCTAGAGACGGTAGTGATTGGAACAACAATAATTCTATGCATGTGTATTGCATTCAACACATAACACAAAACTTCATGAGACGGTTTAGAAATATAACACTAAAGAAAGACGTTGTCAACATGGGTAATTGTCCTCATACATTAAATTAATCAACTCTTTCAAATTATACATATTGTTTTTGTCAATTTTAATTACTAACTACATTTGCAACAATAATAATAAAAGTAAATACTAATTTTTGTTTATAGATTCAACTTTTATGTTATTGTAGGGTTTAATTTTTTTATTTTCTTCATTTTTTAAAAAAAAAATAAACTTAATTTTTTTAATTTTTTTTTATTTTGTAAAAACTTATTTCTTTATTCATTAATTATATTTCTAACTATTTTAAACATTAAAAATATTTTTTTAATGCATTCAAAATTAAAATTATCAATTTTTTTTAATTTATTAACTTCTTTTTTTTTACTTTTAAAATGGTGCTAGATAGGGAAATAAAAACAAAAGGGTGTTAGATAGGGAAATAAAATCAAAAGGATGCTAGATGGGAAAATAAAAGTATAAAGTGTTATATGAGTAATTGAGTCCACGTTAAACACTATGCAAACTGTGATCAAGAGGTAATTGGGTTAGAGTGGAATATGACTTAGTTGTCCATAAAGTTGAAGGCCCAAAAACATCACTGTAAATAAATGAGCATCCTAAGAGACAAGATAATAAAATTTTGATCTTAAATTAAGATGCATAATCAGATCTAAAAGTGACTTTGCGTCGAAGTACAATTGCAAATACTCCACCACCGAGAGAATAGGAGTCTGAGCGTTTGAGAAGACGAAGGACCACAAGAGTATGAGCACTAAGAAAAACCCTCCCATACACATTGTGTAAGAATAAATTATTTTAAATGGTATGTAGATAAGTTGTAAAAGATAGATAATGACCCTTATTTGTGATAAGAAGATTTTCTTAAAATTGTTGTTATCCTTACTAACTATTGTTTACAAAATGATTGAGACTAATTTAGTTGTCTTTTCTAACAAATAATTAACTAATTTTAGTTTAAAAAGCTTAGGTCAAGTATAAATAAAATCAATTTAAATTAAAATGTATAAGTGGATGTAATATTTTCTTGCAAGTTAATTATACAAGAATGAGTTAGTTCCTAACATGGTATTATAAGTGATAAGGTTTTTAATTTTCAATCAAATTTTAATAAAGTTAGCCACATTAAATAATAAGATATCAAAATAGAAACACCACAATGAAAATGATAACAAATAAAAACAAAATGACTATATTTAGAATCCACTACAACACACCAAGTTGATGAGATGTGGATAGTTAAAAGGAGGAGGGTAGTTTATAAAGGTTGTAAGGAAAATGCTTTGATGGAGGTTTGTTATGGCAAAAATATAGTTAAAGATGCATTATGTGGATAAATGGTGGAAAGACGAGTTTCTTATGTTAAAATTTAGACGAGAGTGAGGAAAATAAATAAAAATGAGGAGTATATAGAGTTAATATAAAAAATCGAATTATTGATTTTATTTTATTGTTAAAACATAAAAATAAGTATGAGAATATATACAACTCTGACGTGTTTTAATCTTCAATTTTTATTATATTTTTATATTAATCTAACTATTATAATTATTTATTTCCACTTTCTTATTTTACGAGGTATTTTTTTAAAACTTCTTAAAATTCACATTGTAATCATTTAAGTGATATCATTTGTTTTTGAAAAACATAGTGTATATTAAAATAAAGTTTATTGATAAAGTACATCAATATCTTTTATATTAAAAAAATTGTAAACTTGATCCACTTAATAAAAATTTAATCAAATGTAATATATACTTTTGCATTATTATTTCAAAATTAACGTAATATATAAATGTAAGAATATTTTTATTATTGTTAATTGTAGACTTCTAAGGGTCAAATAAACTATTTTCTTACGGGCTTTGTAATAGTTATGGGCTTTTGTTTTCTCTTATGTAGTGGTCATATTTAACATCATCTCCAATGTTGAGGTGCAGGAAGTGATTTCAACAAACTGGTATCTAAAAAGAACACAACCCTTTCTTCACTCGTCACTGGTCTTACGACAACTTCACGGTGTTTCTCCCAGCACTCATCAAAGTTATTTTTGCACCCCCATTAAACAGGTGAAATTGTTAAATACCTCATCTAATTTATCCTATTTTTTGGTACACATTTCAGAAAATACATCTCATCAAAACTATTATATGCGTTCCAGAAAGTCTATTATGAAAATTCTGTTCTAATACATTTTCCGAAAATTCCAATTTTTTTTTTCAGAATACGAATCCCAAAAAGTATATTATGATAAAAGCTTCCAAAAAAATAATCCAGAAGTTATTAAAAGAAAAAGAATAAAAAAATCTTTTTAAAATTTGATGAGGGTGAGGGCGGATTTTGATAGGATACAACTTCACATGCATGGAAGCAACGTTACTTAGGCTGTTTCTTTTTGCACCTCCATATATTCTTCTTTTACCTTCATAAATTTTCATATTTCCAAAAATATCCGTTTGTAATATTTCGGATTACGTAATTCAGAAGTCTTTTTTCAAATTCGTAACTAGCTTCCGGATTACATAATCTGAAAGCTTTTTTTCAGATGCATGATTAGTTTCCGGATTATGTAATCCAGAAGTCTTTTTAAGCTTCCAGATTACATAATCTAGACGTCTTTTTTCAAATGCATGTCCGGATTACATAATCCGAAAGCTACCCCATGGAGGTGGCACAAGAAGGATAAAAAGGTATTTTCACGTTGTGCATGAGGGTGGCAGAAGAACTTATGGAGATGCAGGAAGAAACAGTTTGTTACTTAATCAAGAAAGGAACAAGTATTTAAGAGAAAATGAAAAAAAAAACTGTGATTTATTCAAGAAAGGTAAAACTATTTAAAAGAAAAGAAATAAAAAGATGTGTTTTCAGTCGATATTCCACAAAACTTTAGAATAGTTAGAGACTGATAAAATGTTGAGAAATGTTTTCTATCGGTAAGTACCTTAATGGTGGATGAGATGTTTGGTATGATAGTAATGTGGTAAATAATTGGATCTTGTAATGTGGTAAACGATTGGATATATATTATATCATAAAGTTGATTGTGATTACATTGAACCTATACAAATTGGTGGAAGCATTATATCTATGAAATAATGAGAAAGAAAAAATTCTTTAAAACAAAAGGTAGGGTAAATTAAAATTAGAGAGGGTTAGAGATTTCACATCGATTAGAGATGGGGATATTTCATTGTATATAAGTGAGTGCAAACCTCACCTTATAAGCCAGTTTATGGAATTGAATTAGGCTTAAAGTTCACTTCATAATAGAGAGTGAAGACTAAATGTACCTTCATCTCTTACTCGAAAACATATATTTTTTAACACCTAATTGCTTCATCCAAATAGGAAAATATTTTATGGATTACTTCATGAGATAATTGTTAAATTTATCTTCTTCCTTCATTTTGCTACTCATCTTCTTTTTTGCTTTCGTTTATTCTATTCTATTTTTTCATTAATTTTATCAAATATTTTAACTTTTTATTATCTTGCATATAATTGAAGAATGATTTTGTATGGTGTTAGTTATCCTGTTTAAGAATATATTCAATAATTTCTTAGTGAATGCAACTCATGTTTCTTTACACAATTCTAAAACTCATAACTTATTAAGAAAACAATAGATATTATATCAATGGTTTAAGACTCATGTATTTTAGATTTTCATGTCTGCAGATTGCATTGGTATCTTTAATCACTATAAAAAAAATCTTGTTAATTGTGATGATTTTAAAATGATAGTTTTAAAAACCTGTCAAAATTATCTTTATAATTCAATAATTTTATAATGGTCATATTTAGTACTATATTTTCAAGTATTATATAATAAGTAAACTCTAATTTTTTATCATGCATTTCCTTCTCTTCGTCTTAATTTTTGTTTTCTAATTAAAAAACTTACTTAGATTATTTTTTTTTCTTTTCTATATTATTGTTTTATGGAGAAGAAACCCTTTAGCTCATATATAGCATTTTCATTTTTATATGTAATTTCTCTTATTTAGACTATGTTCTAATTTTTTTGGCTAAAGCTTCTTTACGCCTCACCATAATTTTTTGTCGCATCCATCAATTACCACCACGACATATAAGATCTCGCGATCCTTCTCGAAGTCGATGAATGATTCAATTTCTCATTCCACCAATCTCATTCTTTAATAAGCAAAATGCAACAAACAATTGGATGTTATATGACTTATAATTAGTGTGGTTTTCACTTTGGTGTATGAAGACAAACATATTAAATGAGGTTAGTTAACCAGGAATGTGTTGATCAAAAGGTAGAATTATGCTGAAACTTTGCTGATGTCTTTCTTTTCAATTAGGAGGAAATATTTGTTACAATTCTCATATGTTTTCCTAATTAAATATCTAGTGTTGCATATATTAAGTTGATTACTTGGGTCAAAATTTGATTTTTTACATTTGTTTATGATGGCAACTAGTAAATGTTGTTATATTTAGATTTTTCCAATTTAGAAATACTTATTAGTCTGCATTTTCTAAGGAATCATGAAGTTGGAGTCTTCTCAAAACTTACCAGTGTCTATTAACAGAGATTAGTCCAACATCAAGTTCAAAGTTTTTGATTTAGGGAGTCATCAATTGCTCAAAGAGTGTGGAAATATTACTATGCCTAAGTCTCTTTCTTTTTTCCCTCAACAATTTTGTTGTTGAAAGTGGTATAATATTCATTAAGGTTGGTTTTTAGTCAAGTCAAAATTAGTCATGTGAACCTTTTATTTAATCCCAATTATTGGAACAAAAATTTGTTGTTGAAAACATTACTATGCCCAATTATTGTAGACTCTGAGATTATCTTAATCACACATTGCATGAAAACATATGACTCGATATCACTAGGCCTTCTCTAGATATATTAAGATCTTGGTCTTGTTTCCCAATGTAATTTTTTTTTTGTCTTGTTTACATGGTTGGCTAGACGTGATTTGATCTTAAATAGATCCAAACAACCTTGTGGGATTAACACATCCTATCTCACATACTAAATTATATAAACACTTTTGATGTTGTTAACATGTCTAGCCATGCTAATATGTGCAGATAGTGGTTGCAAGAATAAATTTGCACGAGGTGTTTGACTTAGAATATATGAATTGCTTATAGGTGTTACCTAGGATAAAATTCTAGTGTGTTCAGTACTATCATTGGTGGAACAAAGATTAATTGTAAAGTATAAATTACATGTTTAGACTTAGATGAGAGAAATCATAACTAGTCCAGATTTGAAATCATAACCAGGTGCAGCTTCCTACCAAAAATTAGAATTGCAATCCAAAACTACAACAAACAGAAACAAAACCTTAAGCCTGTGAAAATGAAAATATAAAATTTGATTTCTACATTTATGTAATGGTTTGATAAATATCTAATTGATGCAAGGAAAGACCACAAAAAAGAATTAAAAATTTCTGACAAATGTACGTATGTGAACTAAAAGCATAAAATATACAAAAAAAAACCTCAACAATACTAAAAGAATAAAATTATTAGTAAATGGTGGATTTTTTGAAATTTTTTACCTCCAATCTCCTTTGAGATTGGTCATCTCATTCCTTACCTCATTTTGAGCAACTTTTATTTTTAATGTGTCTCAATTTGAGCTCTATGTCAAAAGTTATGATCATTTAAAGTTTTTTACTACTAAATTTTGGCAACTCAAAATCTATCACTTTAACACACAATTTTGGATCAAAAATCACTTTTTAGCTATTTTTAATGAAGTTTATAAAATCGGATGAATAGTACAAACAATATGTTCAACATTATTTTTTTTTAGTATTCAATTCTTCATTAACATTTGCTTACTTTGATTGTATGGAACGATTGATTTCTTTGCATTTAAGGATGAAAAAAGTGAACCATGGTTTACAAAATTTTGATTTCAATTCTCGATTCCATATAACATAATGTCTTATGTTTTCTATTGAATGTGTGCATAGTATTTTATTGTTTTTTTTTTACTTTCAATTATAGTGTTTAGTTTGGTAGTTAATTTAGGTTTTACACTTTTTCATGTTAGTTTAATTGCATTAATGTTCCAATTTTGTTCTTTTTGTTTTAGTTTTCTATATTTTGTCTTTATGATTTTAGTCCATGCACTTTATCTCTTTTAATTCCAGTTTCACTTTACATACCAATTATTTTAATTTAGTTTCTAGTTAATACAATTTGTTATTTCAAGACTTCATTTCAATCATTTTACATTTTCACTGCAATATATTTCTATTTCCATTCCCCTTTTATAATTATGCATTCATACTTCACTTTCTTACATTCTCAGTCAATTACATTTTCATTCTAGATTTCAGCTTTGCAAATTTCCTGATCTTCCTTTTCAAGCCTAGTTTACTTTTCCAATTTTAGTATGATGTGCCTTTTATAATTCTACATTTATACTCTAATCACTTGCACTTTTTAGACGTTTACATTCTTATGCCAATTTTATTTTTTTATTTTTCTATTTTTCAATTTCATACACTACTAAAAACCCTCCATTTCTAATTTGTTCATGAAAAGATAATCATATAACAAACTTCATTTGTACATTTTTTTTTATATAAAAGTTTTCATGTTAGGCATCACTATGCAACTTGACATCTCAGCTAGACTGACACCTCAAGTAACAACAATCATCTGCCATCACATGAAAAAAGTATTATTAAAAAAAGAAAAAGAAAGAAAATACAAAAATATGGGGGGACTAGACCAAAACTCACATGTTAACAAAAACGATACATAGGTAGACTATACCTATTCATAAAGAATTCTAAGAACAAACTAGATGGAAATCTATTATACCAATGAAATGATTCTCTATGAATGAACCCTAAATTAGCCAACTTATCAGCACATGCATTCCCCTCACGAAAAATATGAGTAACCCTAAACCTGATTGTCCCACATTAATTAAGACAAGAATTCCATCGATTACGAAGCATCCACGGAACATTAGTCCTAGCAGTAAATGCAACACAAACCAAGACAGAATCACATTCAATCCAAACATTAGTAAGTCCCATCTTTTGAGTTTCCTCCATAGCATGTATAACTCCATAAAACTCAGCAACCAAAGCAGTCTGAACTTCAAGAAACCTTAAAAAAGCACCAATAAATTCTCCCATACTCCCACGAAAAATACCTCCACAAGTAGCAAGACCAGGATACCCCCTAGCAGCCTCATTCGTGTTAATTTTAACCCAGCCTGGTGAAGGAAATTCTCATCTAACAGGAAGAGGACGAAGAACTTTCCCACTACGAGTCTTAATACCAAAAAACTTAATCACGTTGAAATCCAACATATCATTCTTCATTGAAGCTTTAGACGAATTTCCCACTAGACAAGTTAAATCTTTAATCACCGAAATAGCCTTAGAAACCTCAATCTTATCCTGAAATCTAGCATAATTCCTCATACGCCATATCATCCATATAGAAAAGGTTGTCACAGCAAGCTTAATCGATTTAACCAAAAGACTACCATCACTCTTAATAAAAGAAAGAAGATCATCCTTATTAGAGAAATGAGAAGTAAGAAAAACCTGTCGAACCTAACTCCAAATATGTAATGCATTAGAACATTCAAAAAATAGATGTTGAATAGATTCTTCATGCTTTTCACAAAATGTACACATAGAACATATATGCAAACCCTTATTCTGAATATGTTGATCTGTAGGAAGTCGCCCATGAAAATTTTTCCAGAGTACTAGAGTTTTGGAAGGCGGAATAGATGAAGACCAAATGAACTTACCCCAACCACATGGAACTCCTGGTTCCAAGAAAAAAGTCCTAGCTGATTTAAGAGTGAAACGAACAGACTCATCTAGAGTCCAATTAGGAATATCTTGTTCCTCTCTAACCATGATATGATTAAAAAACTGCAGCATCTGCGGTAAAGATAAGGGAATATTCCAATCATAACCTGACCAAAATTGAGAGACTGTATCCGGAATGCTAGCCCCATCAGATAACCCTGCAATATTTGCTAAAGAAGTAGTAGAACACCATTTATCATTCCAGAAATTAATAAAAGAACCTGTACCAACAGTCCAAGAAGTATAATCAAGTATGATAGAATAAAATTGCTTAATTCCAAGCCAAAGAGAGGAGGATCTATAAACCATTCTAAACTCGTATTTTGATTTAAGAACTCTGGCTTTCAAGAGTAAAGACCAAGGTTTGTTGTTATAAGCAAAGTTCCAAGCAAGCTTAAGAAGATATGCATTATTTTCATAATGAAGATTAATAATATTCAAGCTTCCATCCTCAAGAGGTGAACAAATTTTCGCCCAATTAACGGTAGCGATACCTTTTTTCATAATATCACCAGTCCAAATAAAATTCCGGCACCACTGCTCAACTTGCTTAATAAGTGAAACAGGTCATTTATACATATTAAAACTATAAGCTAGAAATCCAGTAATCACTGTATTGACCAGCTGGATCCGACCCATCATGCTAAGAGATTTACCTTTCCAAGATGCTAGCTTCAATTTGACTTTATCAGCCAAAGGTTGAAGAAATCGACACTTTGGAGCACCAACAAAGATAGGCACTCCTAAATAATTGAAAGGCAAACAACCATGACTACAAGAAAGAATATTTTGAATTTTGGTGACAAATCTTGGAGAATTATCCATGGTGAAGAAACTACTTTTAGAGTTATTAATATATTGACAAGAAAAATCACCATATGTTTTAAGAAAAGTACTTAAATTTCGAAGAGACTTAATATCCCCCCTACAAAAAATAAAAATGTCATCAGCATACAAAATATGAGAGGGAGTGAGATAACCTTTCGGACTAGCCATATTTAAAATCTTCTTATCATTCACAAGCTTAGAGATACCTCTACTAAGAACTTCCTCTGCAAGACAGAAAAGTAAAGGAGACAATAGATCACCTTGTCTTACACCTCGACTGCAGGGAGAAAAACTCATCAAACTACCACTTATTCTGATAGAAAGCATAGCTGAACGGAGAATTGTACTAATCCAACTGACAAACAAGGGGTGAAAACCAAAGCGTTTCAAAACTAATAATAAGAACTTCCGACTCAGAGTGTCAAAAGCTTTATGAATATCAACTTTGTAAGCCACATTACCTCCTCTAACCTTTTTAGAAAGCATGTTAATAGCTTCAAAAGCAATACCAATGCAATCCTGAATCTGTCTACCCTGCACAAACCCATATTGATTAGGAGAAATGATTCTAGCAGCCACAAGAGCAAGCCTATCCGCCAGTATCTTGGAAATAATTTTAAATTTGAAATTAGCAACAGCAATTGGCCTGTAATCTTTAATGGAATCAGCACCCTGAATCTTAGGAATAAGAGATACCACATTACTGTTCATTCCAGGGAGAACCCAATTTTGTTTAAAGAACTGTTGAACAACATTACAAACATCTGTCCCAATAATTTCCCAGCAAGAATGATAGAAAACACCACCAAAACCATCAGGACCAAGAGCACTATTACCGTTAAGATTAAAAACAACATTTTTTATTTCAGAAAAATCAGGACATTTAATCAACATCATATTCTCCTCAGAGGAAACCATCGCAGGAATATAAGTACCAATAAAATCTTCCATATTATCAGTATCCAGAACATTAGAAATAGACTCAGCATAAAGATTTTTATAAAAGTCCAAAATATGATCCTCAATGATTTTAGGATCCTCCCTAACCTCATTATCAATCCGTAGACGATGAATCCCACTAGAATTATTTCTCCTTTTGACCACAACATGGAAAAAAGCGATATTTCGATCTCCATCCTTGAACCATAACATCTTAGCCCTTTCTTTCCAAAACAAATATTGACAGTGAAGAGCATGATCAAGCTCCTCCTTAGTAATGTTTTCTTGACAGAAAAGCCCATCACTATCAGACAAACTAGCAGTCTCTAAGTTTTTTTAAATACCAAGGAGGATACCCTACTTATGAAGAACTGCATTGTGAACATTACCAAAAGAATTTTTATTCCAGTCTCGGAGCTCAAGTTTCAACCTTTTTAACTTATGTTGCAAGATAAACATAGGACAACCAACAACCTTATTAGCCCAAGAATCATGAATAAGCTTCATACACGAAGTGTCCTGAAACCACATAGAAAAGAAACGAAAATTGCTAACCTTCCGCCAAGAATTACTAGCAAGACTAGCAAGAATAGGGGAATGATCAGAACAATTTTTAACAAGAACGTGATAAGTACAAGAATCTCATTCATCCATACACACTCCATTACATAAAGCCCTATCCAATCTTCTGTGAATTCTATGCAACCCTCTCCTTCCGTTACACCAAGTATAACAAGATCCAGTAAAAGGCATACAAGAAAGATCATTAGTATTAATCCAGTCGAGGAATTCATTACTAGAAACTTGATTAGGAGCCACCCCCCTTTACAGTCATTCGCTGAGAGCACAGCATTAAAATCTCCTAGAATACACCAAGGCCCTGTGAAGAAACTAAGATCCCTCCACAAAAATCGTCTAGACAAGTATGAGTTAGCACCATAAACATCTGCAAAGCTAAAACTTTTATCCTGCAGAAGACAAGTTACAGAGATAAATTGATCATTAACCAAGAAAATTTGGACAAGATTAGGAACCGACGAACACCAAAGCTTAGCAACTTTATTAACAATAGGAGACGTAGCCACCAAATGCATATTAACATATTTGAAAAGGATGTCGAAAACATTAGTGTACGGCATCATGGGTTCAACAAGAAAAACCAGGAGAGGTTTATGTAGGTTAATGATAAGTTCTAATTTCCGTAATATTTCATATTAAAATATAGACACTTATGAGGATTTATTGCTAATTTACAAATAAAATAATCCCTAATTTATGAATTTATACCCTTTTACATTTTTTATGATCTTTATTTGAATAAGAGCATTTTATTCCTAAATTTGGTGTTAATTGCAGATTTCTAGGGAGGAATGAAGATTTGGAGCAAAGGATAATAATTTGAGCTAAAAAGAAGAAGATAGAAGGTCCCAGAATGAAAAAGATGCAAAAAAGGATTGGGCCTTTTTATGTTTTATCACTTAGCCCATTAGCGCGACACAAGAAGGAACCTAACCCTAGAATATTAGGATAAATAGGGGGCTAGAGTTTCAACCCTAGTGTGCTAGATTGAGAGGAAAACACCATAGAGTGAATTGTAACCAATTGGGAGAATGGAAGGTGCTAGAAGTATGCGTAGCTAATTCTACCCTTTGGGATTGGGAGTAATCTGCTCAAACTCTTATGTATTGAGGTGATATCTTATATATTAATATTCAGTTCTTGATTGATTATTGGTATTGTTGTTTTACTTTTAACTTTCCGTGACAAATTGAGAATCTTAAATTTGACCGAGAGGTATTTTTAGGGTTTGGACCTAAACATCAATACTTAGCATATTTGAATGCTAGGGATAGACTTGAAATGTTAATTGCCATTAACGTCTGAGTGTGATTCTAAGTGGTTTTTATAAATATGCGAGGGATCGATATTTAGGAAACATTCTTAAGGATTTTATATGCGAGAGATCGATATAAATGAATTTTCTACGGGCATCAATTTCAATCAAAGAACTCAATATTAACATGCTAATCAAAATACATTAGAGTGGGAGAGATGAAACTTAATCCCTATTTTTCCAATTGAAGCAACTAATTCTTTGTTTGTTTTCTTATTGATCAGTGCCAACACAACCACTTCTAAACTCTTTTTATTGTTATGTTGTTCTATTTAGCGAATATTGTACTCGATAATTTACTATTCGTTGTGGGATCGATATCCGTCCTTAGGGACAATTATTACTTCTGACAAACGCGGGGCACTTGCCGTAAAAAGTCATCAGTTAAGTAAACTAAGCAACATCTCCACAGTTTTGTGGTTTCCCAATCCTCTGACATTCCAAAAAAATGAAGAGACCTTCATTGCGACGTTGTAGAGAGAACTGCCTTAGCAGTTTTCCTGGATTTACCAGTCCCCTTAGGTGGTCTCCCTTGTTTTCTTTTAGTGCGAACTGTTTCCTCCCCATTATCACTACCATCCTCCTCCATGTCATTAAAGTCAGCCTAAAATTTTGAAACAACCTGATTTTCAATATGATCAGAATTAATTCCAACAATGGTAGGCGGAATAGTTGACGCTCCAATATGAGAATCACCTCCCACATCTGTAGTTTCCAAACCATCAAGAGAGGAAAAGTGATTTTGAAGGACCAACGATATTGCTTTAACATCCCCAATATATTTATCCTTCCGAGGGGAGGTAGAAAGTTCAGAATAAACTGTCTAGGTGGAAAGGCAGGTGCCTGTCAATGGCAGGGAGAATTTGTTTAATCAAGTCTGTTCTTTCTTCAATCCCGTTATTTTTTATGTCTTTATTTAAACTGCCTTCTGTGGTGGCAGACAAGTTAGTTCGGATCCAAAGGAATTTCCTTTGGGGGTGGGGCTCTGATGGAAGGAAGATTGCTTGGGCTTCTTGGGATAAGGTCTGTGAGCCTCGGGATTCTGGAGGTCTTGGAATCATTGATCTTAGGAAATTTAACTTGGCTTTATTAGGAAAGTGGATTTGGAGACTGGGTACGGATAAAGGAGGTTTGTGGAAAGAGATTCTTGATTCTAAGTATGGTGGTTGGAGAAGTTTGAGAGAAGGCGGTAAGTCTAGTAGGGGCTCTCTCTGGTGGAAAGATTTGAAGGAGGTGTGGGATTCAGAGGGTTGGGGTAGAAGTTTTGAAGATGGGTTTAAGTGGAAAGTGGGGGATGGTAAGGAGATTTCTTTCTGGGAGGACAGTTAGTTGAGCTGTGGTACTTTGAAGGGAGTTTTTCCGAGACTTTTCTCTCTAAGCTCGGCTAAAAACGCAAAAATGGCTGAGCTTGGGTATTGGTATAATGGTGAATGGGTGTTGAATTTAGACTGGCGTAGATCCTTTTTCGACTGGGAGAAGTCTTTGGTTGAACAGCTGTTTCAAAGTTTGCAAGAGGTGAAGTTGGTTTTTGGGGAGGCGGACAGCTGGGTCTGGAAGATTGGGGAGAGTCAAACTTTCTCAGTCAACTCTGCCTATGTTCAGGTAAGGCGGGTTAGAGGAGAGGAGTATTCTCCTGTGTATAGTAAGTTGTGGAGGTGCAAAGCCTTGCCATCTGCTTTGTTCACTGCTTGGAGGGTGTTGGAGAATAGGATTGCCTCTAGGGTTAACTTGGTAAGGCGCGGAGTGGCGGTAGAAAATCTCTTGTGTTGTTTGTGTGGGGAGGAGGAGGAGTCATCTTGTCACTTGTTCTTTGTTTGCAGGTTTGCTTGGCGTGTCTGGTGTCTGTGCTTTAAGTGGCTTGGTGTGTCGTCTGTAATTCACAAGGATCCTAAGTCAAATTTTTCACAATTCAGGATGAGTCAGGCTTCTGTTTCGGTTAACGAAGTTTGGGGTACAATTTGGGTTGGCATTGTGAGCGAAATCTGGAAACATAGGAACTCGGTCATCTTCAATAGAGGTGTGGCAGATGTGTCTAAAGTGTTCGCTTCGGTGCAAGTAAAGGTATGGTCTTGGATTTATGCAAAGTCTCGTTCTGCTTATTTCCCTTATTCTAGTTGGGTTTTAAATCCTTTGGCTTGTATGAGGTTGATTTATTAACATTGGTTAGTGTTGGTATGATTATCCCTTTGCTAATTTGGTAGGCGTTCTAATAGGAGACTGGTGTCAAGTATTTTTGTATAAGGGTTGGACCACCCCTGAAGTGGTCCCTATTTATTTATTTATTTTATTGCTGATCAAAAAAAAAATGAGGCGACTGAAATGGTACAATCACAATAGCAGAGACCTCCACATTAGGATTAGTATCTGCATGTGATTTAACCCTCCGAGGAGAGGTAGTACACAACGGAGATGGTACAATCACAGGAGCATAGGCCTCCACATGATGATCATCAATAAGAGTCATTGAATGTGACTGAGTCCTTAGCTTGCATAACAGCAAGTGAGTCCAAAGTGGGAGTGGACAATCCCTGCTTGGGTGAGGACCTATCATGATCTGAAGCATCCTCAAGAGGAGGCATATCTGCAAAATCATCCTCTCGTCCATTTGTTTTATCAGCAAGGTGACCCTACATTAACCCCACCAGTAGCATCAACTTTCAAATTATCAATGGGACCTTCTAAGAGCTTCGTCTGCAGATCTTTTTTCCGATATTCTTTACGTTGGTTTGGAATCGTGGTCCTCCCTTGTTCCTGTTCATCAGAAGGTGTCTTCTGAGAAGGTTTATGTTGAGGCCCAGGAACACGACCCTGGTCTGGATCACCCGATACTGAGCAAGCTCGTGCCCAATCATCTTATAATGAGAGCAAAATGGATGGAGCCATTCATATTCCACACCAGCTACAAAAGCAAAGTCTGGACGTTCAACCAAGAGGTGATCAGGAAGAAGGGACAACATATCAATATCCATCAGCACTCTAGCGAACATACCCCTATTCTTTCTCATAGTATGCTCATCCAAATACAAAAGAGTACCAAGGCCTCTGACGATGGAAAATATTGTCCTTGGTTTCCAATACTCCAAAGGCAAATGGTAAATTCTAACCCAGGTCTGAGCTTTGGTACTCCTCATGGTAGCTGGGACAAAGTCTTTTGTCCAGGAAAACAGTCTCAATAAACCAAGAGATAACTTCAGGGAACCCATCCTGAGGGCCCATCGCATGTCTTCTATAGAAGCGAACTCAAACTCATAGAAACCCTTTCCAAGAGGAATTGTTTTCCATGGTTCAAGAGATTTCCACACCGGCTGCAACTTTTTAGTTAAATCCAGGTGTGTGAGAGGTTTATCCCTCTTAGATAGAATAACCCGACCATGGAGATGGGTTTTGCAATCCTCAAGACCAGCCAAGTAATTTGCCTACAACAATCATGTCACCCTTAATACAAGGGGTAGGTAGCTGGGACAAAGGAATGTCACATGTATTTCTCAAAGCCTAAGCAAAAATCTTTCTTTGACCGGACATAGAATATACTTTATTATCAGGACATACTTTTCGATCCATCAAACAAGTCCATGGAATGAGGAAACCCGCAGAGCCCTCCGCCATTTTAAAAGGCTAACAAGTTGCCACCAAGAACTTCCGCAAGACACACGGAATAGCGATCGCACCGCACCACCACACGAGCCAACAACTCCGCTGTCGCGTGAGCCACCACCTCTGCAGTCACCGTCGTCGGCCGCACCGGACCTGTAGACGCCTCGCACCAGCCCAGCAACCACCGCACTCCGTCGACCAAGCGCCGTCGCGCAAATGCGAAAACATACGTTGCCGCACAGGGCTTTTGCATCGCACCACGTTGTCTTCTACAGCTCTCGCACCACCAGTGAACCACCGTGTCTCCCACTGTAGCACCGCCGCACCTCCAGTTCTGCTGCCGCCAGGAAACCCTAAAACCCCCAAATCTTCAATTTAGGGTTTGGGTTTCGTGAATTTACGTTTTCTTCGTTAAAACCTAAGATATCTTGTACATGTTTGCACTAGAGAGGCATTTAGTTTTATATTTTCTTGTTCAATATAATATTTATTTATGCATGGTCTGGTCTGACTTTTATGATTAATAAAACTATGTAATGTTGTTTTGATAATTGTTCATTGCTTCCAGTTTATGCAAGAAAAAAATAAGAGATCCACAACAAGGTTAAGTGGTATAAATTATGCTTCCTCTGGTGCAACTTCACCAGATTTTAACGACAAGGTAACCAAGATGGAAATTGGGCTTGCAACTCTGAAGAACCAAATACATACATTACTTGCCTACATTACTTCTAGACCAGACGTGCAAGGACATTTTGCTACCATGCCAGTTAGTTTGGTACATGTCTCTGTTAATGAGGTATAACTTAGTATACTTAAATATTGTTGTCTTCATTTATTTTATAAAAAATGAAAATGAATGAATAACTTAGAACTATTTTATTTATTTATTTCAGGCACCAGATGTTGAAAGTGATGCTCCATCATCAAATGAAAATATTACAGGATCAGGTGGAGGAAGCAAGATTGATTAACATATGTTTTTGTAATAGTGTCTGAACATTAAGAACAATATTTATTTTTTGAAATGTTAAGTTATCATTTCATGTACTTTAATTTTGTGTACTTTTGAACACATGTGAACTTTGATAATTTCATCCTTTAAAATGGAATGAATGAATATGTTTTCTTATTTTAAGTTTGTATATTGTTTAACTATTTTATTCGTAATTATGAAAAATAAATAAAATATTTTAATATTTAATATTCAAATTACAATAGTTGCAACTAAAGTATTATATTTCACAATTTATTATAATAGTGGACATTTCAAACGTTATATTATAACGTCAATAATGGCATACACCATTTTTTATGCTAAAAAAATTTTCTTAATTAAAATAATTACTACAATTTTAACTAATATAAATTATATGCTTAAAAGTATCACTCTATACAAGGTGTTAAATGGTGGGTACTGCAACCGTTCACATAAGGCCGTCATATTATACTTTGTGATAATCATATCTATGCCGGTATGCAAAACCACCACACTTATATACAAAGATATTTATAAATAATAATATATACAAAAAAATAATTACCACGACATACATGTTTTTTTTTAGAGAATATGTATTGGTGTTATTTATGCACTATCAATAAGTTGTGTTTATATATTTCACATCACCGAATACATTTTCACTTTCATATTATGTATTACCCAATTCCTATTAAGCTTTATATTTGAGTAAGCTTTAAATCTATATGAGAAAAAGAATGGAGAATAGTAAGTGATCATTCAGGTTTAGCATTCAGATTAAAAATAGTTCAGCATAGACCATCTAACGCAATTAGATCGTCTAACACAAAAAAAAAAATATGATAGTATATATGTGATTAGATAATCTTAAGTTGTCTCCCAACGAATCCAATAAAATAATGTTCGTAATTTACATACAAAGAGTAAAGGTTAGTACTAATAGTAAAATAAGAAGGGGGTTGAGATTTGTTTTGTAGAAAAGTAGATTAAATGCTTAAAAATAATAAAAGATAACGAGTTACTCTCAGGTCCATTCAACAGTGAATTTATCATCGATTTAAGATTGACATCCTTTCAATTTTCACAAAAAGTTTAATTTAATTAAACAAGCGTTAATAAAATCCAACAAAATCTTATTAGCAGAACTACCATTTACTGACGTATTTAGTATCTACAAGTAAATCAGTCATAATCTCCCCCTAAGATCAAGACCTCTCAAAGTATGAGAAAAACACTCTCAACAGAGAAAATAATATAAGCTCATAGGGTATACTTCACAAAGTGAATGATTTATAAAGTTTAGCATACTACCCAAGTCATTAGATGCTTTAAGAAGCAAATAGAATATGCACAAATCAAAACTTTGAAATAAATTTGTATTTCTCTTTGAAATCTTTTCAACTCTCTTGTTGTGTTGTTCTTTGTTCTCCACGTCTTTATATAATGGTCAGAATATGACCGTTGATGCTTTGTGTACTGCATATCTTCAAGTATTCGTTAATGCTCCATATAGTAACTTTTGGTCTTGAACGTGTGAGACAATTTGAATTGTTTCCTTCTTTAATCAAATGTATACGTTGACGCTTTAATTCCTCTTAACTCAAGTAATTGTTCAAATCTGCATAACTTTCCTTTCCTTATGTAGTAGACGTTCAATAAGGCAACTTTCACTTTGATGCAATCTGTGCACCTTAATCACATATTTGAGCTTTCAAAATGTTTCTTCATTTGTAGAAATCTGAACGTTAAAGTTTTAACATATTTGTACTTGAATCTTCATCGTACTGGATGATTCACCATTTTCTTCATATCAAACGCTCTAAATGGAATGTTTTGATATTGAACTTTTAATGTGTCTTGATCACTCGTTGATCTTTGAATCCTTTCTCTATTTGTATATCCTCGTTGTTAGAGACTTGATATTACTTTGGTCATCATTTGCAAAAATCTCGTACTGTAGCATCATTTTTCCATTGGACGCTCAATAAGGAAACTTCAGCTTTGGTAATATCTTGTGCGTCTTAACCAAATAATATCACACGATTTTGAACTTTGAACTATTTCCATATTCATAGATATTTGAACGTTGAAGGTTGATACTTCTATATCTGAAAGTTTTCTCAAGTCTCAAATTTCTTTTTCATCATCTTCGTTATTGACGCTTGAAACGAAAACTTTGGCTTTGATTTATTTTGTGCATCTTAAGTACATAATTGCTTCTGGAAACAATTTGAACATGATTGGCAACAATAAAACACTTGGGTCTATACAAATCTTGTTTTGCACTTCCTCTTTTTTCCATTAGACACCCAAATAGGAAACTCTTGATTTAATTTTCATATGTGTCTTTAAGTGCTGAAATTATTTTCTATAATCATTTGAAATATCAGTATCAATAATAATCATCATATAAATGCATGAATATCACTGAAATATAATCTTTGATTTTCTGAATTATCTAAATCTTCTATTTTAGGACTTCAATGTTTAAAATATTTCCAAATACTTCCTAAATTTGTACTTGATTTAAACCTTGAGAAACAATCAGACTTTAACCTAGATATATTTCCTCAATATATTTTCAAAAAATGTTTTAAAATAATGATCAAATGTGCCTCGATTTTTTGAAAACATTCTAGTTAAGCATTGTTCATTCAAAATCTTTCTAACATTGTCTCAATTTTAATCTATAAGGCATAGCAGTACTCAAAACACTATGTAATCATCATAGAAAATATATTTCATTCAAAAATCACTAAAACCATTAATATTTGAACTTTTTGTGATGCTTTGTTTATGTTCACAAATACGAAAACTTTTCAAACTTAATCAATCGGTTGTCTTATTTGAAAATGTTGATTTATATGTATTAATATCATCAAATAAGGTTCAAACTAAGATCATAGAAATCAAATTATAGACATTCTCTTATGTGTTAGATTGTTAAACGCGTAGAAGACAAAATGATCTTTTGTCACGTATAAGTTCCAGCGGTTGTCTAGCGTGACCATTAGCACTATTTGGTACGGTTTTACTTAAGCTTTGGATTCTTCTGGCATATTATGTTCTCAGAGATCGTCTGACATGTCCTTGTACTATGAGATTGTTTGGTGCGTCTCTACACAATTGGAGTATCTAATAGGTCAATGTGTTATGGTTTGACTATTATGTTCTTATCACATAGACTATCTAATGAGTTTAACACTGAGATACCATCTAAAAGTTTTGATACTATAGATTGTCTAGCATGTTGATTTTCCAAATGCATCTTACAAGATCGTCTAGTGTGTCTTTATATTGTCTCGTTATTATATGCAGAGGAATATCGTCTAATACTTTAACACTACAAGACTGTCTAATAGATTTTAATCTAAATATACATTCTAATGAGTCTTTATCTAAATGTGCACACATAGTAGCTTTGTTAAATAGATTTTAATCTAAATATACATTCTAATGAGTCTTTATCTAAATGTGCACAGATAGTAGCTTTGTTAAAATTCTTAACACACCTTATAGCATTTATTATCATCAAAACTCATAGACTCTCTTATCACGAGACCATCTAATGGATGTTAGATTGTTTAACTAGTACTCGACTCGACTATCTAATATCTTAACAAAAAAGACCAACATTAAAGCATAAACTAATATAAAAAAATTGAAAAACGAAGACTTTATTGAATAGGAACCACAAAATTTATTGTGAAATCACAAGAGAATAAACTCAAAAGAGTTTAATCTTCCATATAGAGACAAATTGAAAGAATTACAATGAAGAACGTAGGAAAACTATGATGCTCTGTTTTTTGAACATGTTTCACTATGAAGACTTCCTTCATTCTCTTTAAAGCTTGCATCTTTTTATAGGTCTCTTTGCTCCAAGGATTTTGGAAATGTATTTTGTCTTTGATATTGCTCACAATTTCTCAGTTTTCAACTTTTCAGAATTTTCAAATTTTGTTTCTAGTTTTAACGCAAACTTTGTTTCCTCGTACTTTTTAGATTATTTGCTTATAATCATTAAGACTTTGTAGATTTTATTCTCTTATTCTTTTCCTTAGATTTTGTTTCATGTTTTGATAATAATTTGAATTTTTGCTTGATCAAGCTCACTCGCACAAATGTTTCCTTTATATTGTCTTCCAAATCATCTAGTTTTCGTAATTTGCATTAGCTTCTTGTTTTTGAAGTACTTTTTTAAATTAAGTCTTGACAAATGTGTTGTTGGACCATTTACTACATATACCACTAAATTGTCTATCCTATAAAATATTATATTGTCTATTGTGACTAAAAACATAAAATTAACATAAATTGTGAATAAAATTATGTTCATCAGGAAGTAAATATTGAGAATGCAGCAAACTCACATGCCAAATAATTAATTCTTGTCAAATTTTAAATAAATAAAATATTTTTAATTTTTAATCTTATGACTAATTCTTTTATATGTGTAAATTAGTATATATTGAATTAAATTAAATTGATTAAATACTGATTGAAATTTATATAAATTTATAAATCACATCCATGTAATTAAATTTCTAAAAATATTCTCTAAATAATTAAGTCATGAATGCAATTAAAAATATTAACGTTTGATTTATAAAATAATTCAATTATTATATAATTTAAGAGATTTTAAATATAGAAAAGGTATTTTAAAATAGAATAGAAAGAGAGACCTTTACAACTATTTTTAAAAAATTACTCATTATAAATTTTTAAAGCAATCTAAATTTTTTATTTTTAAATTTTAAATTATTTTTACAAAGTTAATGTAAATAAATTGACATTTTAAAAACATCTTTTAAAGAATAAAATTTTTGGAATATATAATTTTAGTTGTATAGTTTTGGTAACAAGGTGGATTTTAATAATTAATTGATATTTCAAACATAAAAATATAAAAGAAATTGAAAATTTAAAGTCTTATACCTTCATTGATTGACTCTCAAGATAAAGAGTCTTTTAACGTCCACCAACTCATCAACAATCCCATGCAGCAACAACGCCAAAAGAAAATTACTATCATAAAAACATGATTTAGACTCTATTTAAATCAATTTTTCAGTTCATACTAGTTAAACAAAATAAAAATGATAAGATAAAATAAATAAAGTTTATCTCGAACTAAAATCAACTTGTATAATACTTTCGAAAATGCTCTAGCTTCTAAGTTTTGCAAAAACAAAGAAAAATAAATTTACATTAGTTTATAAAAATAGCTCAATACATATTACTTGATATTTTATAAATATTTATAGAAAAATTATCCAAACAAAATCAACCAATTTTAGCGATTAAAAAAACCAGAATATGACCAAAAAAAAATTGAGATACACACTCGTTAACTAAAGTTCCAGTTGAATATTCACAGTCACTTTGTTCCCTTTTCTTGAATTGCTAGAAGGTGACAGAGAAAGAAAATTTACTGCACATAAAGATAGTATTGGGCTATTAAAATTCTAAAACACGACCAAATTTAAACCTTACTGTAAAAATACCTCTCCTAAATTCCTTTTTCATTAAAAAAATAAAAAGGCTAAAGATGCTTCCATGTCCAATGGTAATATGTTTCTGTTCTTCTTGGATCAGAGTCTCCATCACTGCTTGTTATGAGACACTGTCTGTTAAGGGACAGAGAAATATAACCATTAGATTCATTCGAGTACCACAACATGGGAAAGACAAAAAAAAAAATACATAATAAATCAATGTCACATCCGACAACTAAAGCTATGCTAAGACTGATATCAGAAAGATTTAGCATGTAATAGAGATGTCAAATATGTTCATAACAAAAAAAAAACAAGAAATGTGATTCAAGCTAATGGGTGCAGTGTGCTTGGCCCAGTTCCTTTATCTTCTTTTTTAAAAAAAAATTATAAACATACAAATAAAATATAACTTCAAATAATATAATAATGCCTCTCAGTCCCTTTTAAAAAATGCCTCCTACTGTAATAGTGTAGGTTTGTTAAAATAATTCTAAAATAATATATTATAATATTCATAAATTCAAAGTGTTATTGAAGGAATAGATAAAGAATGACAATATTTTTCAATAGAAAAAATAATAAATGACTTAAATATAAGAGAAATATTAATATACTATTATCAAAGCAGTCTATTAAAATAATAATAAAATTTTGAAATGCAAAGCAAACAGCATCATTAAAACCATCATAAATATAAAATACTAGAATATGGTATACTTCTATTAAAAGACAATCACTGTAAAAGTACTATTAAGAAAAAATAGTACTAAACAATACTGCTACAACAAATAGTATCACTTAAACGAACAAAAAAAACTGTAGAAATTTAAAATAATAGTCAAACGAATTTTTCGTAAATATATTTAAAGAAGGTATAATATCATGATTAAAATATAGAATAAGGTTGTCAGTCCATGCCACATCATACATTCCAAATTAGTGAAAGAAAAGTAGAGAGGTCTTGGATGAGTAAAAGGTACATTTTTATTTTATGTGAAGTGATTTTAAATTATTCAAGTAATAGAAATTCATCTTCCTAAATCTTATTTTATTTCATTTTTTTTCGTATAATGTAACATAACTTTCAAGTTTATTTGAAATATTTTTATTCTTTTTTTTAAATATTTTATTTTTATTGGTTTTTGATGATATAAAAAAAGATATTAAAAAAGTATTTCATTTATAATTAAATAAATACGTTTATATGTATAACCCATTTAACAATGTAGCTAATATTTTTAATTAGACAAATTTTTATTATTTAGTAAATAAAAAAATAACTTATTATTTAATAAAATAAGTAAATAAAAATTCTCTCTATTTCAAAATATTAAATGATTTTTCTTTTTAAAAATAACTATCAGATAATGTTTTAACACTATTCTTACAAAATTATATTTTTTTGAAATTATATTATTTTAATATTTTTAATAACATTTTAAGAAAATTATATATTTTTTTAAATTAGATTATTTTAATGTTATAAAAATGGGTAGTATAGTTGTAATAATTAGTTTAATGTATAGAAAAAAAAAATACTTTAGATGTAATGTTTTCTATTTTTAAATCCTTAATAATTATCTTAAATGTATGGGTTATGAATTACCTCAGTATTTTCTGAGATTGCAAGATTTCTAATTATTTACAATCATTACATGGCCATCACTGTATTAACAATAAGCAATCATAGCATAAATATGCAGAGGCGCTCAAATATTGCCTTAGATAGAGACATTTACACCAACAAATAAAACTATGACTCAAGCACTTCACAGATAACACAGATTCTTAACAACAATCATAATGTTCCATTATTGTCCCATATCATCATCATCATCATATGATAATAAGCTTAAAAAAGTGCTGAATAAACAACGGCATTGGGCTAGTTTGCAGGTTAAATTTATGACAATGGAACTCTCATGGATGAATGACCTTTGATTTACAACTAAGTATGTTATGCTTTTTTTTCTTTTGTATTTTTAATCATTTCAGTTGGTATTTGTCAATCAATCACTGATTTTCTTCTATCATGGGAACATAGCGCTGCCCCCTCAAAACAAAGAAAATAAGTAAAACAGAAAAGGCAAAGGAAAATAGGCTTGCAGCTTCTTTTGACTGAAGTTCTGAGGCAGATATTGTTATGCAAGAGACAGAGGTATGTTTTGACCTCTGTAGTGATAATTGAAAACTGTTTTCTTGTAGCAAAATTTTCTGATTTGCCTTTTATTTAAAAAATGTGACCAATAGATGTGAGATTTAATGACAAAAACACATTACTGCTATGGCTTTTTAAAAACTTTAAGCCAGGGCGAGCGCTTTAAAAGAGTTTGGAGACGCATGTTTGTGTTTAGGTTTACATGGAATTAAACCATTTGTGACTTACTAGCCATGGAGCATTCAAAATATCAACACATAGCAAATGCCACAATTCCTCCACTTCAAATCACAAGCCAACAAAAACCTGGGTAGCACTCAAAATCAAAGGTTTAACAAAAAAAAACTTTAACATGCAAGTTTCAAAACAAAGGTGTATCATGCTATACCAGATACCCGTTAAGAGAATCATTAATCAAATGATTCAGAACCAATATCCGGCTTTAAAACACCACCAGCACTAAAATACTGTTACCTATAACTAAACAGATTAATTACAATCAACCACAATAGCACATAAATAACAACAACAGAATAACTAAAAATGCAAAATAACATTAAATAAAGTTATAGTGTTCATAAAAGAAGAAATTAAGAAGGTAACCAATTAAACAGTGCTTCATGTTATTTTGTGTTTTGTTATTTGTGAATTTTGTCTTTTATGTACTAATGGGAGATGAAAGAAGAGAGGGTAACTAACCAGTTGCAGAAGAACGTTTAGAGTTGGAGCGATTCATTTTTTGCAAGTGAAGCTGAGTTTCCATGAAGAGTTTCATTCTCTGGGTTTCCAAATCCTTAGCAAACTGCATTCTCTGTTTCTCCAACTCAACCATTTGCCTCTGTTTAGCTTCTTCAACTCTCTCATAAATCTCCCCAAACCTCTCCAACGCTTCTGCGACCTCTCTGTAACCAAATTCCCAATCTCTTTCTCTTTTCTTCTTCTCTCTCTTCTCACTACCACTGCTCCATTTAGAACCGTTCGAATTATCGCTATCGGCCTCGGCGGCTGCGGCCGCCGCCGCAGCAAAAACCGAGAAATTCCGCCGGAAGTACGAGTCGGCGACGCTCTCTGCCGCCGGCGCGGCCGGCGTCGGCCGCTTCTGCGAGCGGGATCGAGGACCGACCGGAATGAGAGCCCACGACGGGGACTTAGCCGGAGGAGTGCTCCGTCGATCGCCGGATGTTGCCTCCGGCGGGGAAGGCTTCTTCGCCGGGAAATTGTCGCCGACGAGGAACTCAAGGCGGCGAAAGAACGGCCAGGTGGTGGCGGAATCGCCGGAATCGGAAACCCTAGCCTTCTCGATCTTGTACTTCTTCTTGAGCGTGTCGATGCGGTTCTTGCACTGCACGTCGGTGCGGCGGGACCTGGCGCCGGCGTGGCCGTGACGTGCGTTGACGGTGTCGGCGACCTCTTGCCAGTGCCTCTGGCGGAGGTTCCCGCGGTTGAGTTCGAGGTGGCGCTCTCCCCACGCCTCGATGAGCGTGAACGTGGCTTCCTCCGACCAGCAGTCTTCCCGGCCGGGGAACGGCGACGGCCGAGACGGTGGAGGGTTTGCTGTGTGAGGCGGAGCTCCGGCGATGGAGTCCATGATGCGCGTGGCGGTGGCTGGGGCGTGCTGGTTTTAGATTAACGGTGGTATTTGGTGTTACGGTGAGTTCGGTTCGTCTGAGGAACCTTTGCCTATGTGCTACGACGTTTGGCGATTAACGTGTGGGAAGCTCTGTTTTTTTATTGTTTTTTTTTTATTTTGTTTTGTAGGTTAGGGAATGTTTGTGGGCCCAGATCATTTCGCAAATGTTATGGACTCCAGGTTCAGGTTTCTGGACTATTTCGTTTTGAACCTTATGGTTTCCTCTTGCACCACCCTAAGATGTGAAAAAGACAAAACTACTCCTTGCTGTGTCACTCCCTTCCTCTCCTGCCATGCTTTGAATTATATAATTTAAAAATAATTTTTAAATTATACACACAAAAAAACTACTTTCAAATTCCATTATTTATAAATATTTGTTTCATAAGAAATAACTTTCAGATTTTTTAAATTATAACATTTAATATTAAAATTGACTTTCAAATTATGAAATTTGATGAATGTTTTAAAGTTTTAGATTACATAATTCTAAAGATTTTGGAAGTTATACTATCCAAAACAAAATTTAAATTAAAAAGCAAGTGAGAATTTTAATATTTATGGGAGGATAAATTTTTCATACACCGTACCAATTTAAACTTTACTCTGTTTATTAAATGAAATGACAAAAATGTCCATACAAAATAATAAAAATAACCTTAAATAAAATAAGGATGTGAAAAAAAAAATCAAAATGGAATTGTTTCAACCGCGTTATTTTCACTCATTTTTCAAACTGGTCACCTTTATCTTCGAATTAAATAAGTTTCTATTGTGTTAATTTCTGTAAAACAAAAAGTAGAAGCAGAAATATATTTACTTTGAGTTAAATTTTCGACATCACAATAGAAATTGTTTTTGCTATATTTTTATATTTATAAAAATGCAGTTTCCATTTTGTAAGAAAGCATAATAAAAAGTAGTTTTGACGGAATAAGAGAGGCAAAACTAATAAAAGCAAAAGAAACAATGGAGGTTGGAGAAGAGAAAAAAACAGAATAAAAAAAGGTGATGTGAGAAATAAGAGGAGTCAGTTATGCCGAATTTATTTTTTCACTCCCAAATAATAGTGAAAATATAATACCCTAAATAATAAAAAGATAAGAGGGATATAGATAAAAAAATTATAAATTATTTAAAATTTATTGCATGAATAACACATTTATAAGTTAAAAAAACGTAAACAATCAAACTTGTTATTTGCAACCCTTCTTTTTTCCGTATTTTTTTGTCTTATTCCATTTTTTTTTTACACCATTTTCCTCTATTGTATGCTTTGTTTGTATGATTGAATGATGGTGGAATTGGAAAGGAATAAAAATAGAAAAAAAAATGAGTGAAAAGTGATGTTGTTTAAATATAAGGAAAGTGAGTGCATTTAAGATATAAATTTATAGTAGATTGAATTGATGTGATAAAATAAATTATAAAAAATATAATATAATAAAAAATACTAATATTTCTTTGAATTATTTTTTAATAATATATGTAAATCATTTAAAAAGTGATTAATTAATAAGAAATAAAGAGATTTTTGCTTTATTACTTGTTTATTTTGTTAAATTTGATCCCCTATTAATAAAATGTTGAATTAAGTTTGGATGAAAAATATCAATATTATCATATTTTTATAAGCTAAGGACATAATTGAATTTTTATTAATGATACAACTAAATAAATAATAACATTAAAGAGATATTTAAACCTAAAACTATAGATTTAGATATCAATTTTATCTTATTGCTAATGAATATAAATACTAAAAGGAAATTTGTAAAATTACTAATACCTATATATTTTTCAAAATTATTCACATTAGTTACATAGTTAGGTAAACATTTGACTTTTAAGTGTAAAGTGTAATTATATTAATTTTTTAAATTAATAAAATTAAAAATATATTCTTATAGGATAAAATAAACCTCTAAACTTAATTACTTGTTTTTAATCATATAAAGTATTAAAATAATAATCCATCTAACTTTTCACATTTTAAACTAAAATAATTGACAAATTGTATTTTAATTTTTTTATTTATAATAATTAATGTTATAAATGATAAAGCATGTATGGTTTTCAATCAAACCAAAAATAAAGAGAAATGAAATCTATATTTATTTTAGGGAGTCATAATTGATTATGACCGTGTATAATAAACTTGTGTCTCGATACATAATTGATAATGCTACTCCCATAATCAATTATCATTATCATAATTAATTAATAATTTGTTGAGGCATAATCGATTATGCCTTTAATCATAGTACAATAGAACTACACATAAGGACATTCTCCGATCATAGTGTAAATTGCATCTTCATGCTATTCCAGGAACAAAAGGGTAATCGTCTAAATACAATGTAATTTGTCTTTTTTTTCCTTACAAGAGACTGGGAGAACTTATAATAAATTATCATTATCATAATCAATAATGTGTTTAATTATAATATAATAGAATCACACATAAAAACATTGTTTGTTCAGAGAATTGTCTCTTCATGTCTATTACAGGAACAAAAGGGTAATTGCCCAAATACAATGTATATTGTCTCTTTTTCCTTACATCAGAACGAGGGAACTTATCTCCCTTCCCCTCCTCCTCCTTCTCTTTTTCTGCCTCCCTTTCCACTCAAATTACTGAATCCAAACATACATTTACCAGGAAGGCTCATCATCAATTTTACAAGATAAATTGATATATTTAATTAGCCAGTTCACTTTCACCAGTTTAACCTATCCTCTTGTTAAATAAAAAAAAACACTATCAAATTCATTTACATTTTCTATTTCTACATTATACGTCTAAAGCATTAAAATTGATTAAAGGTTTACATTTAAAAAATTACAATTTTTGACTGTATTATTTGGATAATAAAAATATGAATGTAATTATAGCTTAAATAATAAATATTTACAAATTAAATTTTAATTATTAATTATAATCCAATAATTTAATAAGTAAAAGTAACATTTCTCTTAATTGATCTATTAGATACAAATATTAACTAATTAAAACCTAAAAATATTTATAGGATTGAGAGTGATTTGAATATATATATATATATATATATATATATATATATATATATAATTTTTTTAAATTTAGTGTAGTGAGTTCACACCCACTCTTTAGCAAGATAGATTAGAACTTTTAATATATGGTCATTCTAATAATCCAGTGCAACGAAACCTATTTTTGATAGAGAGTGGTGTGAGTCTAATGATGTGCTTGTTTCAAGTAAACGAAGATGAAATTGCGACTACTTTGAGATGAAAGGGAGTAAAATGGTGAAAGTTAAAATATGAGACCATTACTCACTCGTGTAAAAATATAAAATTTGACTTTATGTGAGAGTTACATATGAGAGGAAGGTATAATCAGTTATAGAGTTTTCTTTTTATTGATAATCGATTATGGAACAAAGAATAATCGATTATGAAACAATGAAGAATTGATTGTGGATTTTTTTTCTTATGAGGTTAATCGATTATCTGGTAAATAATTGATTTTATGTGTTGTTTCGTTGCATGATTTTTTTGTATTATTTATTGTAGGTGGTAATTTCAAAGTTTTTTCGTTGGTATAAGTGTTGACTTTCATAATGATAGTGTAAGATGGTGAATGTTTCTTCTTCTACTTAATAGTTGTTGTTTTTCTCCATATAAATTTTAAAATGATAATAATTAAATAAATTTATAAAATAATAAATAAAATAAATTTTTAAAACGATAATAATTAAAATAATTTATAAAATAATAAATAAAATAAATTTTTAAAACGATAATAATTAAAATAATTTATATAATAATAATAATAATAAAAAAAAAGTAAATTTATAAAATAATAATAAAACCGATAATAACAAATATAATAATGAAATTATAAAATAATAATAAAACTAATAATAATAAAATTATAAAATAATAATAATAACAATAATAATACTAGTTTAATTTTAAATTTTTTAATAATTATTGTTTACATTTTTATATATAGTGATAGTGTTAGATAATTTGCAGTTTTTTTAGTTGAGTTAACGAATCGTATGAGAATAATGTTTAACTAAATGTAATTTAACTCTTATTTTTTTATCATATTGCATTCTATATAGTTCTATGTTTAATAATAATTATATGATGAATTTATAAATTTATTTTGATTTATTTTATTAAGTTTTACGAAATTTACAATTTTAGTTAATTTTTTTATAATTATTTATATTCTAATTTTATTTAATTTTATTAAAATTCAATCAATAATTTTGTATGTATCCATAATGTATTTTTTTCAAGTGAGTTCATAGATTGTAGTGCGAATAATATTTTAATTACACACTAGTTCCATTACATCATATTTATTTAAAATTAATTTTAATTATGAAGGCAAAATTGTAATCTTAAAATTTTATCCATTAAAATAAATAAATTTATCATTTACATCTATTACATCTATCAAATCAGTTACAAACTTTTATAAAAAATTTCTTCATCTTCCTTCATTTTTCATTTTTTCTCTTTAATATAAACAATCTTACCTTTTACTATCTTTCTATTCTTATTCATCATTTTCCTTTTCCTCAAACACATCTTCAAATCCAAACAAAACATAAGTCCCATGCAATGTATTTTTCTCTTCAAATACTAATTTTTGAAATTAAATATGTAATTTATTAATGATCTAGAACTTAGCGATTGAAATAAGAAGATATACTCATTCTAATATTCTAAGAATAATTTACGACAATTACTTCTCATACTTATTACTATTATTATTTTTAATGTAATGATTAAAATTAGTTACAAAACAATTGGATTTTAAAAAAATAAGGAGTAAAAGATGAGAAATGATTCTTGAGTTAAAAACTTGACTAAGTCCTCAATCCAAATATATTTAAAGTTTGCTTGGATGAAGTAATTCATAAACACTTATAAATAAGAAAATATAAAAAAAAATGATTTTTGTTTGGCGTAAACTAGAATTAACTTGTACTTGAATTGAAAGTAATCTTTTAGAAAAGTTAGTTGCAAAAATTCAGTTTGGCTTTTGCTGCTTGGTATGATATGGTAAACCCTGTCCCATGTGTAATTTGCAGTAGTTAGTTCTGTTTTAGGGACACTAGAATAAAAAACACTGACTGAGCATCTCATCAACTTTTTTTCAAAACACCAAATATATACAAGGACGTACAACTGAATTGAGTGAATTATTACCTACGGCCACAGCAACGAGAGAAGATCATGCATAATTCAATAGGCAACAAAACCATAACCAAATTGATACTCAAGAAACTTCAATACCATAACTATAGGAGTTATGGGTTATTGACTCAATAATTTGAGGATTCAAATCAACTTAACTAAAAACTGCTTAATTATAAGTTTTTATTTTCAATTCAAATCTAAACCAATTATTAAAAGTTGATTTCTTAACTTATCTTGTCAACCAAATTTTGGTCATTACAATGTTCTTTTTCTGTTTTTTAATACGTATCTAATTTTACCAGGTGTCTTCATTTAACCATATTTATTAAAAATCATTTTTATATACTTTTGAACAAAAAAAACTAATCAGAAAAATATAAATATTAAATAATTACCCTAAAGAATAAAAACAGTAATACTCTATTAATTTAAGATTAAAAATCATAAAAAATAGACAAAAAAATATAATTTAAAAGTATAATATAATTTTTATTATGATATTTACATGGAACCAACTTTATCATAATATTTAAATATAGTTCATAAAACTGCAAGATTAATATCCAATTTGGATCGGGAATAACTATTCTCCATGAGACACTGTTTTTAATTTCATTGCACATAAAATACGAGATAGATTGATCTCGTCTTTCTCATTGGCCCAGAAGGAGATGGAGTTGCAGCACATTAAAATATGGATTCATATTTCGCATGTTCTGCGAAAACGAACAAAATTCACAAATAGTCCACAACATCAGCCGATAATACAACGTAAAAACTCTACCCAAAGTTTTCTATGTACAAAAGATATTGCTTCAGCACAAGGAGTACTCGATGTCCATCAAACGAGAAAGAATCTCCTCACAACTTGGCCTCTCAAGAGATTCTGCCCAACATTCTGCAGACAAAAAAAACCGTAGTAATTAGTTAAAGCAGCCGATTCAGAATTCTGCCATAAACATGAACAAAGGAAAGTTGCAGGGACCTGAAATCAGCCTTCCTAGAGGGCCTTCTGGTATTTCCAATCTGGAAGCCTCATTTGCAACGGAATAAACCACCTAGTCAGCAGAGAAAAATGATTTTTTTTAATGAAGCACATGACAGAAAAATAGAAACTATGACGCAACATGAACAGATAATGTGTTGAATATTATACCCTCTCAGGTGGTACTCCTTCCCATGGTCTGCTCAAGGTGCAGAGTTCCCACATTATCACCCCAAGGCTAAAGATATCACATTTTTCTGTGAATGGTTCGTTTCGAATGAGCTCAGGAGCCATCCATTCTGGAGTTCCAGCCGAGGAAGAATCTCTCATGGGAGACTCTGTCATTAATCTTGAAAGCCCAAAATCACATATTTTCACAGTCCAATGCTTATTCACCAGACAATTTGCGCTTTTCAGATCACGGTGAACAATCTTCATTCGATGTATGCACATCAAACCCCTACACACAAGCAAGTTATTCTCATCCATATTGATAGACCAAATGTAATCTTTCCAGAAATGGGGTACATAAAACTTAATACTGAACAGGATATTCAACCAAGGTACTTGGTATTCATAATTCATATTTTAAATCATTATCAAACAGGTGGCAAGAAAAGTATATTTTTAGACGTATTAAGTTATAAAATTAAATATAATAATAATTCATAATTAAATAATGACAAATCCACACAAAAAAATTATGTTCCGCAATTAACAAAAAAATGCAGCTATTTCTCCAGTGAAAGTAAATTGGCAGGGAAATTTTATGATTTATTGAAAGACAACAATGTAGTAATTAATTTGCAACACCTGTTTATAACATTAAATGCCAATGAAACGGATACGATTCTGTAAGTTTGAACAGAATAACCATAAACTTACTTGCATATGTCACGTAACATCCTTAGTCTTCTCCGCCAATTAAGCTTTTTCTTTTGACCACTTAAATGTATCAAGTAATACAACGATCCCAATTCCATATATTCTGTAATCATTGACAAGCGTGGAGGCTTTGTGCATGCACCGAGAAACAAGATAACTGCATATAATTTCATCACTAAATAAATAACAGCTGATTTCAAAGGAAAAAAGCTACATGAGATTTCTTATAACCAAGTATGCACAATATTATTTCATTCTTTGAGTAAGGAATATTTATTAAAATAATTATAAATATCAGTTGAATTGAAACAATAAAAGATAACAGTTCAGATTTTCTTCCCTTATTACCATATAAAGAAAACAAAATGTTTTAGGACAACGTAAAAAGTCACAACTATAGAACAGTAAATAGTAAGGATGTTAGAGAATACCATTAGGATGTCGGAGTCGGCTGGAGGGAAACAAATGCCAATTCAGTGAGAAAAGAGAGTCAGAAAAATGTATATATATATATAAAACAGAAATGCTGAAAAACAGTATATAAATGGCAAGATACCTCAGAATAGATATCTCATTACAAAAATCTTCCATATTTTCAGCAGTTAAATCTTGCTCTAGAAAAACCTTGATTGCAACATCTGTGCCATTCCATATGCCACGGAAAACCTCTCCAAAGAAACCTGAAAAAGAACAATACATCAATGCTCAAGCAACTACTTCTTTGGTCAAGAATTCCCTCGAAATAGTAATTTACCAGTAACCATAAACATGTCAAACAGACAATTTTATTTTTCAAAAGTTGAATAGCACACTTCCACTCAAAATTGCATAACATGAATCCGCTCCAAGTAAATAAATAAACTCCTTTCTAATAAAGCAAATCAATATAAGATATTATTCCCCTCTAGTACCAACTCAAACTTCAAATCAAATGTTTCAAGCTAAGGTTGTGTGGCCCAAGACAATCAAATATCTCAACTATCATCCAATATTACACTACTTTTATTAACTTGCCACTCACAAAGAAGCAAGGAGAAAATCGACAGCAGAAATAGAATTCAATCGCTTCTAGTAATTCTCAAGAAATAAATAACACACCGAACATATAAAATAAAAGGAAAAGAAACACCAAAGTTGCATTATCCCGAAATAGCAGAAGCCAAAACAAAATCAGCTTAAGCAGAGAAACTTGTTTAGATCGGCCACACTACTACTTTCACTGAAACCTAACAGCACTTCATTTTCTTTTTCTTTACTTTTTCCTTTTACAATACAATCTAACCTTTAAGGTGACATTTGGTTTCAGGAATATTAAAAAATTCCTAAGTGACATGGGAATTAAAGTTTCCCATACGTAGTAAATAGAATAAAAATAGTTCCTTTGTATAAAATATTCTTGAAAATGTTAATTTGTGAATAAGTGAGAACAAAACTTCCCATCTTCACAAGTCAGAATGGAATAAGACTTTCTGTGCTAATGACGATAAGGTTGCTAATCTTTCCCATGGTAACTGACTGTATACATATAATTCCTAGGAAAATTGAATAATAACCATACATATTTAATAAAATTACCCCGGAATCCTATTCCCAAGAATCTGTTTCTAATCCCATTTCTAAGACAAAACAAAACCCAATCTTTGAAATTGATGAAAATGAAATTTAATAAATGAAGAAAAGGAAAAGTGATCCATTGATTTATGTGGGAGCTGATAAAAAAAATTGATTTATGCGTGAGAAGAATATTTAGTACTGCAGTTTTTTTAGGGGTCTGAGGCACCAACTTTTTTCCCATTGGCTGTAAGAGATTCGGATCAGATCTTTCACAAATCCAACACAAAAACATACATACAGGTCTGATTAAATCTGTCACAACCCAACCCATAAAAAGTTGGTCTGTGATTTAGCCCGACAAATTGACTAAAAGCCATCTTTGCAATTAAATCAAGACTCTTAACTTGCCCATATGAATTATTTCAAACCATTAAGAGGGCAGATCACAAATCATGTGATTTTAACTGAGAAGTAACACTTACCAATCCCTACTCGAGTTCCAACAGTCAATTCAGAGAAGTCAATATTCCATTTTTCATACGGTAACAAAGGTTTATTATTGAACATTGGAGATTCCAGTACTTTATTCCAAGTTGACTCCATTTCATCATTCACTCCGTATCTCGACGGTCCACTTCTCTCCGAAGCATGACCTCTATAATCATGTGGTGAAGATGGTAACGACATTGCCTTCTGTGAATTTCCTTGGTCATGCTGACAAGAATATAGAGCATCATGATGGAAATTTGACACCTGTCCGCAGAATAAGAATCACATGTAGAGCAAGGAATATGTTAAATTTAACTGAATAAGCAGACACTAACTTCCATACAACCATAAATTTTTAACATGCGGGGTTGGAAACCGCATCACAAACCTGATGAACTCCCTAGCACAAAGAAAACATATTTTGATTTCACTTTATATTCAGTCATTGTTCAGTTTTGTGGTGGTTCTATTTCCTGGTCAAGTGTTGTGTATGTATTTTGTTTGTTATTTAGGTGTATTGAGTTGTTTTAATCTCTTCCCTTTATAGATTTTTTGGAAGTACATACAGAGATTCAATTCTTACAGAAAAAGGACAATCATAAATCTTGTGGAATAAATTACAGGTCCATTTAAATAGTGTAAATTTGAAATGCATTTTTTTCATAAAAGGAAATATTAATTATGATAGCATAACTGCTCTTCTGCTGTGTGATATAATCAAACTTTAGGATCTAAATTCTTACTGTTTTTTTTACTTATTTTTTCTATTCCATTTCTACCAGATCCTAATTTTCTTGGTAGATATCAATAATAAACAGGTCCACAACTACATTCAATTTGCCCTTAGAACCAGTCAGCTCAGAATTCAGACCCAAATTTATCTGGCAGCGACATGTACTGTTCAAACCACCCATACAGGCTCGGTTTTGACCCTTAAGCCTCATTCTAAAGATCATGCTTGACCCCTTTTCTTCCCACATCAAGACCTTATTGATTTTATTATAGCATAAATGTCTGGTAAATTTTCATGTCTTACACATACTACATAATCCGTTTTACTGCAACAATGCCCCAGTTTGGGATAGTTCACATAATCTTGCCTAACAAATGGCCTTGAAAGTAAAATACTGCTGGCTATGAACCAGAATCGAGAAATCAAAATTGAGACACAAATATTAGAAGAAACAAAGATGATATGGCAGAACCAAAAATAGAAATATTAGCACAGAAGATAATTTCTTAAGATGAGATTTTTTCCAGCCAAGACAACACTAAAGTGATATGAATAACATAACATGATTTGAGAAACCAAATCACATGAGATATGGAAATCAGTCAACAAAATGATGGGATTATCATGACTATGAAAACAGTGGAGTAAAGATATAGGTAATATAGAAGCATGATGTAAAGAGTTTTTTTATGAGATGTTGAATGATCCGCAGGCAGAGAGACAGAACATAAGGTTTAAATGATAGCATATTCCACTGTTATCAAAATAATGCAAACATACATTTTTCTGAAGGTTTGCATCACTACTATTATTGTTCGGAGAGTTATCATCCCCTCGTTCTCTCAAGAGACGATTTTGCTTCAGAGTTTCATTCATAGCCCGCACAGCCCTACATTGAATCGATCCTGGGTTATCACAGTATTTCAAACAACTTTCTTACTAACACGCATACAAAACATTAAACAAATAAAATAACAAATAACTATGAAGTTTGGATATTGGGAAAGAAGGATCATTGGTTGTACTCAACACAGGTACATATCACAATCATGCATTATTTGAGTTAGTTATTTAGCTTAAAGCAGGAACCAGACATAGCATTCAAGTCTCCAATCGTAACAATAAATCAAATTAATCAACTTTGAAGTCAGAATTAAAGCGAAGATTAATTGATCAAGAAAATCAGATTTAATGCTTTTATATGTTACACACAATATCTATAAAGAATGCCGAAATATACATGGCACAGAGGGTTTTGAATCCCCGTAAAACAGGCAGGAGGGGGAGGAAAGAATAAATTAAGAAAAATAATTAATTCATGGACTGTTGGGAGGGGTGATCAAATTAATTTCTAGAATGATTTATGGTGTTCTTCTAAATGCATTTCCTTTATTACTAGGGTGCCTTATCTTGAAAGAGGTAGTCTTACCTCTACTATTGTTGATGGTTGGAACGACTCTGGTTGGTATCTTTCTTCAGATAATTTTAGACATCCTGTATTCATTCTATTAATCATTTGATGCTCTCCGATTTGCCTGATGTTCCTAATTGGAGGATGGAGGACAGTGGGGTTCTTAATCAGAAAGCTACCAGGAATTTTTTCTCTTCTCCTTCTACTTGTGATTGGGGGATGTTAATTTGGTCTAGTTTCATTCCTCCTACTAAATCTTTAGTGCTTTGGAAAGTCATTCATAAGAGGCTTCCAACTGATAATGAAGTTCAAAAAAGAGGTGTTGTTTTATGTTCTATGTGCTCTCTGTGCAGGGAGCAAGAGGAGAGTATTGACCATCTGTTTTTTAGTTGTCCTTCTGTTTATTTTATTTGGTCCTGGCTTCAGAATATCTTTCCTACTCTTAATAATTTTTCATGTTCTGGTTTTATTACTTTTCTTAAGTCTCTCAATAGCCCTATTATTAAGCACATTAGGCAACCTTCTCTCTTTGGATGATATGGAGGATGAGGAATCATACTAGATTTCAAGAGTGCATTAGTATGGTCTCTGCGATTCACATGGTTAAGGACTGCATTCGGATTTCGGGTAATATGTCTAATTAGATGGATGATTTCTCTATCTTGAAATTTTTTGGATTAGCACCAAACTTGGTTATGTCTCTGTTCTTGTACAAGTGTATTAGGGCTCCCTTGTTGTAGGCTAGACTAAAGTGAACATTGACGGTGCTGCCCGAGGCTCTCCAAGCCCCACGGCTTGTGCGGGTATCTTCAGAGGTAGTCGTGGGGAATATATTAGTGGTTTTTCTACTTTTTTGGGGAATCAGAATGTCTTGTATGCTAAGGTCATGTGGGCTATTTTTTCCATTGAACATGCTCAGAGGACTGGTTCACAAAGCTTTGGTTGGAGAGTGATTCTACTTTGCTCTGTCAAGTTTTTTCTTATGCGTAAGTGGTTCCTCGGACTCTTAGAGGAAGGTGGAGAAGATGTATGCAACTATGTGTTCGCTTGGATTTCAAAGTTTCTCATTTTTAGGGAAGGAAATAATTTTGTTGATAAATTGGCTAATTTGGGTGTTGATAATAAGTTAGACATGTTTTGGTACTTTGTTATACCTCGTTGTCTTAGTTTGGATTTTTTTCCATAACAAATACCAATTTCCTTTATTCCATATTTAGGTTGTGTTCCTTTTTCTTTCATGGGCTTTGGTTTGGTCCCCCCATGTTTTGTATTCTTTTCCTTTCTCTTTTATGTTGTGTTTCAGGTTATGGCAAATGATTAGTAGACATTGATGTGTCAGTCTAGCTGAGATGTCAATTCATAATGATGTCCTAACATGAGTTTTATAAAAAAAAACACAATTTGGGAAGTCACTTAAATGTGTATTCTGACAATGGTATTGTTCATGAATTCATATGTATGGATTCATCACAACAAAATCACATTGCTTGCTGAAAGAAAAAACAAGCCCTTCTCTCTCAAATGTTTTTTCCTAAATCTTATTCTGTAGAGGTTGTAATGAGTGCATGAATGATAAAGAAGAAAATGAGCAAGAACACATAATACTAGAGAGTTACAAGAAGCATGTCAAGACAAATGGTTCTTGCTCAACAAAATATTTCTCTTTCTTCCTTATTTTGTATTTCTTGAACTAATAATTTGTAGGGTTTTATTCATGTTGAAGTTTAATTAGTAACTAGGTTTATATGGGCATTTTCAAGCCCAAAATAGCTTCATAAATTCTTAGCTAAGACTCAAGAGAAAAAGGAGCAAAAAAAGAAGAAAACAAGTCTTTGTGCAAGGAAATTGAAGCCCAATTGGAGCCCATTCTCAAGAGTGAACTTCGGCTAACCAAGGAGTCAATAAAAGCAAGACAAGCATATGCACAAGAGGCATACACAGCCTCCAAATCCAGCCAATTCAAGATATTCTTTGATTTTATTTTTTGAAATTTGAATTTTCCCTCCATTTGTATTTCAAACTTTTGACCACCACATGTGTGCTTTAGAAACCACACACAATCAATTTTGTGGGAAGTTAGATCCTAAAGTCGTTAAATGTATGTTCATTAGCTATACCTCTGATAAAAAAAGGATAACACTCTTACCATCCTTCAAGTTGAAATATTTTACCCATGTGAATGTCATTCTTCAATTAACTGAACCTTTTTATATGTGGCCTCAGGTTCAAGGGGAGGGTTCTATAGAAGCTAAGTTTTTTTTAGTAGTCTCTTGAGTCATCCTTTGTGTCTTTGATACAATAGTCCCGTCTTGATAATATGATGGATGATATGATTGTTGTAGGGGATGATGAACATGAGAAACAAAACTTGAAAGAAAAGCTCGTTGCTCAGTTAAAGATAAAAGATCTAGGAAAATTACTTCATTGGATAGAAGTTACTTACTCGAAGAAAGGCATCTTAATCTCCCAAATAAAGTATGTTCTTGATCTTCTCAAGGTAACACAGGTTAAGATTAAGTGCAAAAACATTGGAGTTCCCATAGAACAGAACCACATAATTGGGAGTGATGAAGGTAGTCCCACTGTGAATACAGGCCAATCACAGACTTGTGGGGAAGCTCATTTACTTAGCCCAAACTAGACTTGACATAGCTTATGTTGTGAGAATAGCAGTCAATTCATGCACAATACAAGGGAGTGGCATTTTCAGGCTATGAGCAAAATCCTTCAATATTCAAAGACAAGACCAGGACGAGGATTGTTGTTCAAAAAGAATGAAAAATTAAATATAAAGGTTGTATATTGATGTGAAAATTATGCAGAGTCTGTTACAGATAGGAGGTTCACCTCAAGATATTGCATGTTCTTAGGTGGAAACGTGGTTATTTGGAGAAGTAAAAAACAAAATGTTATTGCAAAGTCTAGTGTAGAGGTCAAATTCCGAGCCATGGCACATAGGTGTGTGAATTGTTATGGTTGAGAATTATTTTGAAAGATCTTAAAGTGAAATGTGAAGGGCTATGACTCTATTGTAATAATAAATCAACTCTTAGCATTCTAACAATCTAGTTCTACATGGTAGGACCAAACACGTAGAGACAGATTAGCACTTCATCAAAGAAAAACTAGATAGTGGCCTTATCACCGCTTCTTACATCCCATTAGGGCTTCATTTAACTGATCTTCTTACAAAGGTCTTCCCACAGAACAATTCCACAATTTCACATGGACGCTGATAATGATTATATTCATTCACCAACTTGAGGGGGGAGTGTTGAGTTAGGAGAAAATACTTTGTTGAGTTACAAGAAGAAATTGTAATCATTACAAGTATAGAGATCTTTTGTAATCATTACTTTAGGGATAAATTTCTCTATGTAGATGTTAATGTACTGTTTCAAATTATTCAATTCTATAAAGATCTTTTCTCTCATATAGCTAAATCCTTTTCAAGATAAATCACACTTTATTTACCTCAAATTGAATAATATCAAGTACAGAAAGACGACCTAAAAAAGCCACAAATCAAAAAAGAATAACATCCAGTAGCAAAAGATGTTATTTTTGCTCCACAAATAAATCACTTCCAGCTTCAAATGCCAAAATATGTTATGTTTTCCCCAACTGGACCTAGTTTTATGAACCTCAATAAATACAAATTACCAGCTCTGCACTGGGCATATGTAATCCTTCATGAGATTTAAATAGAAAAAATAAGACCCTTTACTCGATCAGTTTGGTTGCCATGGCAACACCATTTTCTACTTTCTACTAATGGTCTGTTGGCACAACAGAAAAGCCACAATAACTAAAGAGAAAAACAAAAATCAAACTCTCTACACTTGAAAAAACAAATGCAGAAGGTAACATGAAAGGAAACCCTTTGACTAAAAAATTTAAGATAAAAAAGAGTGTATCAACTAGACACAAATATGTTACGTGAAGAGAATGATCCAGGGAAGTTATCATCTTTAACAAATCCAAGAATACATGTGCGTATGCATATGTCCAAAAAAGGAATGAATCACAAAGAAGAAAACATACTAGAAATGGAAATTCAGCTGTTCAGTCAAACATTTCAAACAGATTATACAATATGTCAAGCAAAACATACTTCACAATGAAGCGAGTATAAACCCAGAAGCATCTTAGAACAACAATCAACCTTACGATATCATCTCCAATCTCAGGTGTAATGCTGATGCTTCTTCTTCTTATCCTACGGGCTTCTGACGAGGATGCGCCATCTGACCTATAGCTAGATCTGAGAAATGGACAAACTTCTCTTACAAACCATATC